>NC_140957.1:10529647-11112147 GCF_014529385.1 Adiantum capillus-veneris
TTCATAGGACCCTTTCGTATTTATGTATCTCCGTAGAAACACTATGTATCTTATACGGTTATAAAAGATTGATTTTGATACAGCACATATTGTTTTGAGGATATAATATTTGAGTTTGAATTTTGGTTTTATCATTCCAACTAACTTGAGTGATGGGGTGTGTGTGTAGATGACTGACATCTTACCTCGAGGGATATGGGTGGATATACTCTACCATGCATAATGGGAAAGAGAAGAAAAGGTTGATGTCTACAGATTATATTGTAGTTAATACATTTTGAGCTTGCGATCATTACGTTACAATGAACCCCAAGTTTAGACCACCTGAGCATAAACCCTCGCATGTTAGGAGTGTCAAGTGGATACAATCCAAGTTGGGAAAGGAGATTGTTGTCACTAATCAAATATTGACATAAATGATTATGAAATTACCCTAAGACCAACAAAGAAAACATGATGGCCAGAAACATACTTCCTTTAGTAATGGCTACGGGATGCTTCGACATTGTTATGTTTAATGTATGGGGCCATCAATGCAAAAACAACGATGGACATTCCTTTAGCCCGGTACCTTGGGAAGTTGTTCTTTGACTTATTTGGAAAGTCACTAATCTACAATCCTTGCCATATAAAAGTTTTATACAATGCCTACAATAGACCTTGGTGCCTTACAGATTGTGCAAATATACACAACTCAGCTGGATTGGACACACTGGATGTGTTTCCAAAAGAATCTGCTTACTTTGATGACTACTTCGGGTACAAAAAGGCAATTGTTCACACCGAAATGGGGGTACCTATAATGAACAAATCCCTTACTCACAGCAATGGTATGACTCACACGCCAATGAAGAAATGTTTCAATCAAAGATCATTATTGAGATCACCCATCTATATACTCAAGGAATGGGACAACTATACTCCATTGGTAGAAGGATGTCACAATGAATATTACCGAGTGCATTATGCCAAAGCCATTAGGATTTATTAGTAACTTTCAAAACACTTTGTAGACTTTTTGGAAACCCAAAGTTTTGTGGTATAGGAATTGGATTAAATTATTTGTTATTCTTTCTCTTATTTCTCTCTCATCTTATCTTTAATTGTCTATTCTATTTGACTTAAGGACTTCGAGCGAATTAGAATATTTTACTAAGTGTGACCTTGGTTGATATGGTGCAATAAGTTACCATGCCTCCTAAAGGAAATGCGGTTGCTGCTAATGCAAATGTGCCTATTGTTCCTCAACACACCATCATTGATAGAGACATCAATGCTATGCTTTGAAAGTCTTAACCTGAAAATTTTAGAGGGAAAGACAAAGACATAGGCAAAGTTCTTGAAGATTGGATTGAGTGCATCGATGACTACTTTGATTTGGCTCGTTCGTCATCAGTGAACAATGCTATTATCGCTAAGTTCAAACTAGAGAAAACATTGTCATTGCAATAATACATGGTTACCTGCTTCATTTAGATGGGTCATTTAAAGATTCTTTGTTGTCATTTTCTCACATCTGTGTGCACTCTATTTCATCCTCCACTATATTCTCTCTCTCTCTCTCTCTCTCTCTCTCTCTCTCTCTCTCTCTCTCTCTCTCTCTCTCTCTCTCTCTCTCTCTCTCTCTCTCTCTCTCTCTCTCTCTCTCTTCCTGCCGCAATGCGGCGTACACACATATTCTCCCTCCACAATGTTTTATTTTTCTTGAGTACGCTTTCATTCATAATACCCATTCAGAGGTAGCACTAGCCGCTAGGTGCCTCTGGATGCAGTCTGGCTCATGGCCTAAACTCAATGCTTGGTCGGGTGCTGAGAATTCCTCCTCTATGCAAACGCTTGCGTAACTATGATGTATATATTGAAAATTGTATAAAAGTGTAAATTGTATATTTTGTGCATAGACCCCCAGGGAGGGGTACTTCTTAGCCATACACATGATGGTAAACTAGATTGTTCAACTCATCTCCACATAGAATTATAGTCACGTGGATTTTGTCTACTAGGATTTCATATAGAAAGATGGTGTTTACACACACGAGGTACATCAAAATCTCACACCCAACATGGATTAGCTGTATAAATTTATGTGATTGCTTATAAGAGGAAAATTTTGCGATATGTTCTTACTACACAACCTCGTTTAACTGCCTATATATTTCTAATTTATTGGGTTCCTTTCATTCAAATAAGCGTCATTTTCTTCTGCTCACAATCCATGGACTCTACACTCACATGTAGCAGGCACCATCACACATATGTGCAAGCCAATACCCATATGCAAACATGGTTGGACAAGAGAAAACTCAATTTCCAACAATCTCCCCCTGCAACAATGCACTTGCGGTTTGTAGGCGCCAACAGCCTTGTGGGAATGGATGGCATTCACCACCCCTATGCATCTTGGTGGTTCAAAATTCTTTGCTTTTTGGGTGATGTTTTTACTCGCATAGTCAGAAGTCACGTATCATAGGTGATAGATGCCTTGTTTGGCATGCCATAGATATCATAGCCCATGAGGAAGGTCTTCTCAACCTAGTGTTTGGAATGTCTAGTCCTCTGAAAATGGACCCACAAAATAACCGTAACAATTTAGGAGGATATGAATAAACATTTCTTGGTTTTGTGCATGTGTATATAGTAATCACAAAACGGATTTGATTTGATGCTGAAGATTTTTGCATTCAATAATATGTATGGTAACCTTGTTGTGTGACTTGTGTTGAAATTTGTGTGACTTCACCTCTTGAAGCACGTTGAACATATTGCATGAAGGAGATCTTAGGTGGAGAGAGCCTTGAAGTGGAAGTGTCTACAAATAGCCCCTTGCTTGACTCAAGGACTAGGGCCCTTGGTGGGTAGAGTCTATGAACAAGAGGTAAAGTCCCACAAAACTTTAAAACAAAAAACTTGATTTTGAAATTATGTTATAGTTTACAAGTCAAGAAAGCTACCAAAACGAATCATCTAGACTCTAACATAGGCAACCAACTTCGTGAGCTGTATGAGGTGTTTCCATGAGACAACCTACATTTTGATCAATTGTGGACTCATTGAGTAGGCACATGCCAACCTTGCAAGCATTTGATGGCCATAGGGTATGTGAAATGCTAAAGCTAATGTCCACTCTGTTGCTGCCAAAACCTATGCTTGCTACCGAGTTATCTTTTGATTGAGATATGCCATAAGAGTTCACTATGTACAACATCCCAAAGATATTAGGGAATCCCATAACATCTTCTAAAACAATATATTGCCACGCCAATTGAGAACATTTAATAGTTGCAAGATGATACAAAATTTATAAGTCTTGTTTATTATCCTTGCAAAATATAAATAAGTAAAAAATATCTTCTTTTGCAAAGTTGCATCATTGGCAAATTCTATTCCTTACACTTAAGTTTAGTGTCATCCCCCGTCCACACACTTCTGTGGAGAAGAAACCAAAAGAAGAGAATATTTTTTGGAATTAGAGGTTTGACCCATAGCATAGTGAAGCTCTGCCTCTATTTCCTTCCATCCTTTATTAAGCCCACATGGCTTGTTGATCTTACTGTCCAGAGAAACTACTGTGGATTGTTGCAACCAAGAAACCTGCTTGGCATTAAAGTCGTCGTAGATCATCGTTTCCTATACAGCTAGTTTCCAGTTGTGACCCTCTCAAAAGAGCAAAATGTGTCGATGATGAAAAAGAGCCAAGTCACTTATTGAAAGGCCAAACTTAGTAACAAGTTGCCTTTTTAACAAGAACTTTGATACTACTATTGTCCCACACATCTTGCTCTTTTGGAGAGTTTATGAGCTTTATTAATGTCTCTGTCCTCCAACTTTGGATATTAAGAATTGACCACCACAAAAAAGCAAATTTAACCTTCTTTCAATTTGATTTCCAATTTATATCCAAAAGGATAATTTCTTTATATCTATTCCAAGCCTCCCAGATTCCATTGAATAAGTCAAATTTTTTTGTGTTTAACAGGAAAAGGACCAACAAAGATACTCAAAATGGGAAGATCTTTCTAGAAAGAGGCTTGAGAAAAAGAGTATGTCTTCGTATCTCTATGGACTAAGTGTGCCTAATCACAATGGGGAGGTAAGAAATACCTCATCATCCATTTTGCCTTAAGTTTATTCACTCTTGTTGAGATGTCTATGATCCCTAAGCCTCCTTGATCTTTGGGTAAGATACAAAATTCCCAACCTACTTTTTCCAAAGCCCTTTTGGAAGGATCTCCATTCCATAGAAAGTTCTTGCATACTTTATGGACTTGTTGCAAAGGTGATTCTAGAGGTCTCTAGCATGAGACATAAAAAAACAAGGACACCACAAGATAGTGATTAATAACCAAGACCTTATTCAAAGATTAGACATAAACCCTTCCCATCTTTTAAGGTTGTCTTCAAACCTATTTATAACCCACATCCACCTTTGCTTTGAACTCACATCAACTCCCATTGAGATGCTTAGAAATTAAAAAGACACACCTTGCACAATTTCCTAGCATCATTAGCCTCTGAGCTCCATTGAGATGGATTTAGAAGAGGAGTAAACCCCCAAAATTATTGCTCTTTACTAATCCATTTTTGAAGGTGAGATTGTGACCTTATTGCGATAACTTTGGCGAAGATCTTGTAAGCACAAGATTGCTTAGTAATAAGGCACCAGCTGCTTATGACTTCCTTGTCTCCCTTCCTGTGCAAAAGTTTGATGATTCTTGTGTTTATAGAACACGGAAGGACCTTAAAATGAAGTGACTCTTCCCAAAGAAGTAAGTTTTTTGGAATCAATGTATCAATGAATTGATGAAATAATTTGGCAGAAAGCCATCATACTTAGGACTTTTCCCTTTCTTTACATATTTGATTCTTGGAGAGAGAAAAACACGCTAGCAACTAATTTATTTTGACACCTTGATATGTCTTCTTGAGCAATTTTCTTGGCCTATGAGACTAAGGGAGGGGTTGTAAAGGTATTGTTGAAATGTTGATGAAAAAACTATGGGTTCTTTTGTATAGAAGAGCACTCTTTGTGACCTTTGGTGAGCATAGGGATGTTGTCCTTTGTTTTTTTTTTGTCACAAAAGTTTGAATATTTTTTGGAGTCGGCATGTCAGCCCTTGGTAGCCACTTGCTTTTGAAGTAAATCTTCTTCTAGCTAAAGTTCTTGTAGTCCTCCATGGGCTAGTGCATGTTAGAGTTGTGTGATTTATTTTGGTGCTTGATCTATTGGTTATGCCTCTAGCTCCTCTAGTTTCTTGTATATTTGGATCTTAAGATCTTTTTATATTTGTTTGACCTATAAATTGTACCTCAAGGGAATTTTTTGTGAGTGTTTTGTGGCTTGCATCCAAGTTTTAGATGAATATTGAAATTTTTTGGAGTCCTCCTGGATGTTTTGAATTTCCTCCCCTATTAAAGGAATCTCTAGAAGAGACATGTCAATGTGAACCCACCATCCTGAGGATACACCCCCTAGTGAGATAATATTTGGATAGTGATCCAACATACAAATGGACTTGCAGGTTATAGGCTTGGCTCTAGGAAAACTATAGCAAAGAAGGAGAAAAATAACATTTATCTAGTCTTGCATTGCAATAGAGAGGGCCTTTGCTGTAATTTTACCTATAGAAGTCTCCAATCCTAATGTCTACTAAACCAAAAGTATCAAAAATCTCATTCAAGGTGCTAGTTCAGATCCTCCAGGAGAAGCACCAAGCCCCTTACACCTATCTTTCTTGGATTCCACTTTGATAGCAAGTGACTAGGGTAAAAAGAGAGGGATTATTGAATTCAAAACTACACCAACAACTAGCCTCCACATCATAGATGGCTTAATTCCAAGAGCTACCCCTCTTGAACCCCTGAAATGGAATGTGAAAATCCACATAAAATCAAGAGCAATAGAATTGAGCCTACTATCAAGGTTAGGTCAAGATCAATAGCCATGACTTTAAGATCTTGAAGAGCTATGAAGTCTACGAGGGTATTCTTAAGCCATTGTTTTATTAAAGAAGATCTTTTAGGGTTAATAAAGTCCTTAATGCTCCAAGAAACTCCTTTCATTGTCTGGCTTTGTTACTTTTTCCCAAAATGACTTGAGGACTTTTGGGGAGAATGTTCCACCTGTAATCTCCTTTCCTTTCTTTGGGTCTCCAACAAAAGATGGCTCATCCATAAAGACTACTAGATTAGGTATCTAAGCGACTTGAAGGGAGGTATTAGTTGGGGGGTTAACTTTTGCTATTGGAATTTGATCCACTTGGTTGGCTTGTTTAACTAGTTTTGGTTTTTGTGCAACTGTTGATTGAGATGGGACACATGCTACTTGGTTTGAGGTTGATTCTTTCTCTAAGTCTTGAGTTCCTAAGGGAACAAACTCCTTGTCATTGAGCTAAGCCAATAATGTTAATCGATTAGGGGTTGATTTCTTTTCTTAGAGAGATTAGTATAAATGATTATCTTTTTGAGTTTCTTTTTCTCCTTGAGAAGTGCTTGCCCTCCCTTTTGTTGTGCTAGTTATTGGAGTTGGAGTTGCTTTTTCCATTGAAACAGTAGTCTTTTGTCTTGTGGGTTTCAAATGAAAATGGAAATAGGTGTGGAGTTTTTGAAAACAATGGACTGTAGAAAGTAAGCAGCATTATGCATAATCATTAATATTTGACAATCTCTAGCATGGATCTATATTGTATCCATTTGAGGATGCAATAGCATATTGTAATCTCTGGGAGGTCTTCTGCCCATTACCTTTCCTATAGAAGATACTATTGTCCTTAAGAAATTAATATTGAAATGGTAAATGTGGAAGTTTCATCTAGACAGGATACGTGGCACAGTTATCCCCTTTCCCTTTAACAAAAAAATGACGAGTCCACCAAACTAATGAACTTTTGAGTTTTCATTGCCCAGCTCATAAGGCTTGTGCAACCATACTTTCATCTTTAAGAAGAATGATATGAATGTTTTTACATAAGACCTATAGACCTACACCACTTCTATACCTTCCACTTGCCAATTGCCAGTATTCTCTAAACCAAGTACATAAACTTTTGATAGCCATCAAGCCCCACATATTATCATTATCAATGCACGTTTTTCATATTCTATTTCATACTTGTTAACAACAGCTATTCGTAGTATGCATTGAGGCATACCTATTGTTGTTGCTTCTTGAGTATCTCTATTGCTCAAACTCTTGAAGACTGTAGATATTTCCCAAGTTGTGTGTGTTTTAGTGCTAGATTATTAGGGCCAGAATCTTTAATCTTCGACATTTGGAAAGTGTAGTAAGTTACAAGCAGTGCCACTGTGATGTAGGGTGCACGAGTACTCATACATGTGTGTGTGTGTGTGTGTGTGTGTGTGTGTGTGTGTGTGTGTGTGTGTGTGTGTGTGTGTGTGTGTGTGTGTGTGTGTGTGTGTGTGTGTGTGTGTGTGTGTGTGTGCACGCATGCGTGTACATGCTTACTATGATGGGTATGGCCAATAAGTATGACAACTTTCACATCAAGCACTTGAGCTACAAGCAACCCAATTTGCATGGATACAAAATGCCAAAAATATGATGCATCGACTATGTCTTTGCAATGTGCTGCCAAAGCCTTGAAAGTGCTGGAAGTGAGCCTTCGATTAATGTAGTTGCTTTTGACCAGCTAAGTAAGCATGTTTTTATTGAACGTGTAAGCACTCTTGACAATTTAGAGTTGTATATGAGAACTTTTGATGTGCTTATTGTGTGTTGCTGAAAATTGTGTGTAGCCAAGGTTTTTGCTAGCCAAATATGAGTTGCATTGTGAGAAAATAGAGAAAATTCAAATCCTTGTGTATTGTTGTCTGTAGCTTTAACAAAACAACAAAAGTCTAAATGCTTATATATGAATGGCACGGATAAGACTAATTTTGTGCAAAATTAAGGGCTAATATGCATGCTCATTTAATGAGCTTATAGAAACTATGCAAACCCTAGTTTGAAGCTTGCAAAGCAAGCAATTATTAATGCAACACTAGTGAGCTTGAATAAACCAAATGCAATTGAGCACAAATGACAATGCTGATGCAAAGTGCACAATGTTTAAGGGTAGTGGCTCATTGGATTTCCATGAACATATCCCATAAAGTGAATTTTTAAGCATTAGATTATTAGTGTGTAAGCAAGTCTTATCATATTGAACTTTTTTTAAAAATGTGAATAGGAGAAGTTAGTTAGAACTTAGTGAGATTAAGAAGTACTAATCATACTTAGGTCTCTGATACCAATTGATAGGGATTAGGGTGGATAAACTAAAGAGAAATGCATGACTTAATTTTTAATTAATAATAACTTAAGTATATGCACAAATTGAATCAAGATACTTTTTGGAAATAGAGAATAGATGATTATTGTTATTTTTCATGCACAAAGATTTCTTTTTTGTAGAGATAAAGAAAGCATAAAAGGTGGCATATATGCATAGCACACTAGGTGGCATATTTCAAGACTTTACACATCATGGCTGATGACTAATCACTCATGCACATAGAAGTTGTAGCAAATCTCACACCCAACATAACATACCCTCTTTTCTATTGTTGTTTCACTTCTCCCTCATCGACTACCCATATGGAGTGGTTTTTGGTCTCATCCAATAGAGGGTTCTAAACTTCATGAATTTCTCTCCCTTAACAAATACTTTCATGATGTTATACTAGCTTTGGGTCTATTGTGCATGTACATGGTTTCTAGAATCCATATTCGCATATCCTTTGCAAAGTAGTTTGAGTCTTAAACTAGGAAACTATCTGATATTCATGCAAGTGGGAAGAGAAGCCCACAATGCATCTATCATTCACGTTCCACATATGAAAATCAATCTTGAGATCATCAACAATGATGATTATGTCATCATCATAGATCAAAACAAACCTTGTCTGAATGTATGTGTATGTCTTCTCTCTCTATCTTTGCTCTAGGCATCAACCTTGCTGCATACAAAGTAGATTTGTAATGTTTCCGTTCTAGTGCTATCAATTCATCAGTTGGTTACTTGATATGGATTTCATCAGTCTTTCAATGGATCCATACCTATGCCAGCTCAGTCTTAGCATAGAATGGTGGATCACACCTAACGAAGTGGTGAAGAATATAGGGCATGAAATGATCGCACTTTCATTGATGAGACAGGAGGCTCTCTTATGGAAAAGAAAAATGCTACCTACTATCTAGCCCAACCACACAAGAGATTACAAGGATGTTCCTGTAACTACTATATAGGTACAAACGATCATCGAGAATCAACCAACATGGCAAAGGAAATGGTTTGAGCAGCGCCCAACAGATGGAATCTATTACAAAAATGCTCCATAGCATCTCCGGATCCACCCAACCTATTGTCCCATTAACAGAAGGTGATCCTGGGATATCTTCTATTCCTAGCAAAGCAGGAGACCAGCTGTTCTCAACGACCTAGTCATACAAAGACCTTCTCCCCTCAAAAAAGTATATGGTTCACACACTCAAAGGATTCATCAACATGATGAAGGAAGGAATACTATTTAATTTAAATAGGCTTAGGTTATAGCCAACTGAAGGGTCCAATTTAAAAAAATTACACAGCTACCATTGCTATGTAGCTGCATGAAACTTATTTGATAGTTAAAAGTACCCAAGGACCTATAATGTACTTTGCATGCTCATGATTCATGTCCTCTCTCAACCTCTATTGATCTTACTATGTCTTTGTTATATTCCCATGGCAATTGTGCCCAACTTTTAGTTCTAACTAGTAATCAAAATGAATTATAGACTTGTTTTGTGTGTGTCACTTCTTCGTTTCTCCTATGGTAGATTGAGTTATATTTGTTGTATCCCTTTATACAGACCCTCTAACATGTGTCACTTCTTCGTTTCTCCTATGGTAGATTGAGTTATATTTGTTGTATCCCTTTATACAGACCCTCTAACATAGTGCACAATGAATGTGCTATGTAGTATAATATCTGCTATGTAGGGCATGCCAATGTGGTCAATATGTAGCATTTAGACTCTACTAAGGTCCTTAGGGAAAAAAGTGCAGTTACAAACTAGTTCCCTGCTGACATTATTCAACTCATTGATCCTCCCCAAGCTCATGATCAAGGAAAAAAATAGTAGTGAAAGTGTGACAAACTTGTCAAGCACAAGGATTGGATTAGTGTTTGAGATTTGGCGCTTTAGAGAAGATTTGACACAAAGCAAGGGAAAAGAGGATGATAGAGTAGTGCACTTCAACGTGGATGCTATAAGGGAATTTCTACGCTTATAGTTGATGCACTTATGTTAAAGCATATGACTAGTAGCAAAGAATTTTTTTTATGTTCTTATTGAGTTTGAAATTACAACTGTAGATGGGACTATAGACAAAGGAGATGCACATGACATAGTGGAACATGCAGATGCCTATGGAGTTAGGAGTGAGCAAGGAACTAAATCTCAACAGGAGAGAAATGGCTTTGGGAATCATTCACATCTGAGTGAGTAGGGTAATCTTAGTAGGGGAGAGATGTGGTTGATAAAACGCCTTTTGATGATGGTCATGAGGATACAAACAATGCAAATGCAAATGATGATGGAATTGACCCTCTTATTAGTGCACATGATAGGGTTCAAAAATGAGATGAGGAAGGTGCAAGACAAGATGCAGATGGGGCCTTTGATGACATCAATGACACACATATAGACCATATCCATGAACTATATGATGATTTTATAGGTCATGGTAATATGGATGCTTTCGACACTTGCTTTGCAAGTATGGTGCTTGAGAGTGCAAATGGGACTGAGGATGATCATGGTTGTGGAAAACCTTGTCTTTTTGAAGTTTTTTGCACAACCTATGGAGGAACCAACCACATTGATATTACTTTACTCATCGACAACATGGAGTGAAAAAGCTATAACAAACCCCTCACCAACATGCATCTAGACATCAAGTGAGAATGCTACACAAAATCTCTTTTACCTCAATGATTAGTTCCTACCATGGTTGATCAAGTGAATGATTTTGTTGTGATGATAAAAGGAGTTTTGCTGAATAAACATGATTCTTGCACCATCAACCAATTCCCACATTCTATTGTGCTTATGTGTGTGTGCCTTCAAAGAAACTCTGCACAAAAATCCTTTTTTAGGCATCATCCCAACAAGGCGTGGCCCAAGGCCACTTGGCTAGCACATTGATTGTATTTGAAGAGGTGGCTTGTATGTTCAAGGACCCCATGCCTATTTTCAGCCAATGCTTAGTGGACAGACGTGAGAAACATAGTAATTCAATTGAATTTGGCCACTCTCTCACAACCCTTTGAAGGATTCTCAATCCTAAATGTCACCTCATTTTGAATTGCCTTCAATCTCTAGTTCATGTCTCTTAGACTCTATTTTTGCAAGTATTGTAATCCCTTATTCACCAAAAAGGCCAAGCTCTTCCCTCCCAAGGGGAGGATTCCCATTAAGATCAAAGAGTCATGTAGGGCATTCCCACAAGATAAAATAGAGAATTTCTATGTGCAAGGTGGAAAATTCACATGTTGTGAGTAGAAGTTGAAAGTTTACAAAGGAATTTTCAAGCTTCACACCAAGGCTCTTTTCCAAGCCAACAAATCTTCTAAGATCTTAATATTGAGAAGTTTGATGGGAAGGATTCTAAAGTCAATGAGCAGCTTCAAACTAAAGATGGACAATTGTTAAGCATCATCATCATCACATTACATACCAGTTATGTTCACTTTGTTGTTGATGAATAATTCTATTGAGATTCATTCTGGTCTTGGGCCCTTGACTGCTAGTCGCATTGTTCTCCAGTAAGCTTTTGACACTTAGATCCATAACTCCCCTGGCACTCTGCATCTGAATCAACATTTCTTTGATTTGTAGACGAATATCTTTCATACACTAGTAGGTTGGTTTGGTGCCCAATAATAGCTCTACCTGTATCCCCAAATACTTGATTTCCGCATTGGTTAAACCCTTTACTGCTGGTTTACAGCTTTTTCATCATTCGTCAAGCACCATTTTGGGACCCTGTCTAGTACTTGGATGCATCTTGGATGTGGTGGAAGCTGGCAGCCTGTCTCATTATGAAAACTGGTCAATTTCTAGTCTAACACCATCCGTCTGGCCCCCACATATAGCATCTAAAACCTCTCTAAATCCGAATAGATTGTGTCATCATCCAAGTACTATTGGATCTGAAGATGTTTCTGCTTCCGCATGCTCTTGTTTAGTGTCAGTAGCTCATTAGAATGATTGCACTCAGATTCATAGTTAGGTTCCATAAAATAGAATTATGATCTGTCTATCCGCAACTTTGCTGATGATCAGGTGGATTTTGTTGGTTGTCCCCAGCAAGTGGTGGTTGATCCTCAGCAAGCCTATCTATGGCATGATCTGAAAGTTGGCTCCTAGTAGTTGTTGATCCACCTAAGGCTGACCCTATGTTCTATCCACCCTAATTGCCCTCATCATCATCATCATTGTCTTTCTTCTAATTATGTTGGTCCTAGGTCTAATTATCCTCAGTCGTGTCGTCATCCTCATAATCTTCATCTTGGTTCTTCTGCTTCTCTAAATATTTTGTTAGTACTTCATTCACCACTATTGCAGTGTATGTGCTAGCATTCTCTTGGAGGTCTGTTTGAATGGATTTGATGCCATTTTCAAGATTAGTCACATTCAGAGTCAGATCAACGTCTTTGTTTGTGATGTGTACATCATGATCATCTCATTTTCCACCTTTAAACCCTCGGAAGGAAATTTTCAAATTGTTGCAATGTTCGATAATATGATGGGTTCTAGTTTTATGTACTGGTTTCCTATCTTTGGGTTTCTTCTTACTGTAATGGTAAGTGTCGACATTACAATCATTTGTTTTTGTTTTTGACACTGTTCGACTGGATGTGTTCAAACAAATATTCCAAGTTGTTGGTTAGAGTTAGTTGATATCAGATTTAAGACTTCATACCAAACTTCAGATTACTCAGAAGACAGAACTAGAATTGGAAATGAAACGACACTGAAAACAATGACTAGAAATGGAATTGCATTACTCAAAAGCAGAACAGAGTACCACTGAAAGCAGCACTGAAAGAGCTTCAGCTTAATGGGATTACAAAGTACATCAACCAATGGCTCAAGACACAATTACAAGGTTTGGGGTTAGATCTAGATTAAGAATATCGAGATTACATGAGATCGAGAGATCAAGAGGATCTAGTCCAAGAGAGCTCAAAATGAAATAGTGGGTCCTATTTATAGTCCCTCGGACTGGTGTTTGATTGATTGTGTACTGTTAGTTACCATGGTAACTCTCTAGTTACTGCTTTTGGAAGCCTTTGGTGCAGTCACCCACCAACCACCTGCTAAGGGTTTTTCCCACCATCTAAATTAAGTTCTTTTATCTTCATAGTGATCTTAGGTGTGTCAAACTTCACTTTTTCTTTTCCCTTTTCACGTTGTAATGCACACAATCCATTTTTAAATGTCCCTTTTTATGGTAGTGATAGCATTTAACGTTCTTCATGTCTATTCCACAACTCTTGCTATAATTTTTCTTGTGATCTTGAGAACAACCATGATTACAATCACGTTGCCTTGTCTTGTCACTGTTTCCACTAGCCATATACTCATCACCCTGCCCACTCGCATGGTGAGGGACGGGCGTCTAATCTCCTCAGTGAGCAACACACTAGTAACATCACTGAACACTAGATCCTTCTAGGTGTTGAGTTACTTATGGATGTATTGAACGTATCCCGTGATGATGGTAGTGAACATAGCAAGAAGATGGACTTCATCTCATCATCAAAGTTAAGACTTTGGAACTAAGTTGCAAGAAAACATTGTTGAACTCATTCAAATGAGAGCTAACACTGATGCCTTCTTTCATGTTCATGCACACAAGTTTCTTCATGAGAAATACTTTCATTGAGTCACTTTTACCATCTTATGATGTACATAAGGCATCCCAAAAATATTTGGCATTGTTCTTATCCATTATTGTGAAGTAAATGGATTCACCAAGGTGCATGCGAATGGTCAGCATAGCACGCTCATTCAAACCTTCCCACTGATCATCAATGTATGCATTTTCTTTTCTCTCACACAATGGAGCTATCAAACCCTTATTGATCAACACATTGTGCATATGATCCTTCTAGATTGCAAATTTTGTGACACCAAACTTCGTAATGTAGTACTCATCCTTGTTCAAACACTAGCAGTCATATTTCAAGAGAATTGACCAAAAGACTTATGGAAAATTTTCTAGGAGAATTTAGACAGAGTTTTCCCTATAATAGGAGAAAAACCTCAAAACAATATGCAATAAATATACTATATGAACAATCAAGGGTGGCAAGAATGCATATGGACGACTCTCGGGAAAAATCCAGCAAAGTCTCCTCCATTTAGAGATCAAAGTCTCAACCCAAAACAAATGTAAAACAACACATAAACAAGATCAAATGATCTCAAAGCATGTACTAGAATAAAATGGTAGCATTAACCACTGACAGAGCATGGATGACTGCCAAATCGGCATCAAAATCACTTATACTTGTATATACATAACCTACAGCGAGGCCACAAATGGGGATCTCCAGCAACCGAATCCACCTCACACTGGGTAACCATGCCCCCAGTGATCAACTTCAAAACACCTCATGCAACAACCCTCACAAAAGATTATGCAGACTCAATGACGATCCACAGCCTCAGAAAGGACTCTTTCGGACCGAGTCTCATAACTGGGCAGATAACTACCAATATATCAAGCCAAATTGTCTCCACAAGCCATGTGCAATGGTAATAAATACAACTCAATGTACATGTAATGGTAGTCACTGCTAATGTAGCACGATTTGAAATAAATAAGATCCAAAAGAAATGCAAGCAAGCCTGAATTGATACTTCTCCTTGCGGGGAGTGAAAACCGGTCTCAATAGAGCACAGTAGCACCACAAGTGCTAATCACACATAAAACAATGCATAAAGCTCCCACTAGAGCAAGAAACTGTCAATCATAGCCAACTAGGCTATGCATGTAACCACAGGTGCCATATGTGTGCAAAAACAAGTATGGCACGCTCTCTGAAAACTATAGAGTAGCGCCGCAAGTGCCAAAACAAGTATGGAAGTAACAAGATTTTTGAAAACAATGCATAAAGCTCCCACTAGAGCAAGAATGTGTCAATCGTAGCGAACTAGGATATGCATGTAACAAAAGATTCCATCCATGTGCCAAAACAAGTATGGCAGAAACAAGCTCTTTGAAAACTACAAAGAATAGTGCAAAACACATGTAGCAAATATAACACCTGTGAACTATCTCCACTTGTACTTGTGAGCCAACATGGCTGTAATGAAAATCAGACAAAATCAATCTCTAAAACACATAGAGAATACATCAATGCTCACTCTTGTGTCTGTCAAAAAACACTTTTCATCAAAGATGCCAATATGGGAACAAGAGTGCTCATTGATTTCAATGTCGATGCCAAGAAAGTTGATGTTGAGAACACCAAAGGAGAGCCGATGCCGTGAAAGTTGATGCCAAAAGCACCAAAAGCTGAAAATTGGTGTGTGTGGCTGTGTGTGTGTGTGTTCCATAGAGCCTCGCTCCACACACACCCACTCTATGCACAATGCCGAGAGGGGCCGCCGGCCGAGAGCTTCCCCTTCACTTCTCTTGCTGCTTCTTCCGTGCCGAAGGGGTGTGTGTGTGTGCGCACGCGTGCATGCACACACGCATGCGCACGTGCGTGTGCAACACATGCACACACTCTACATTCTCTCTCTCTCTCTCTCTCTCTCTCTCTCTCTCTCTCTCTCTCTCTCTCTCTCTCTCTCTCTCTCTCTCTCTCTCTCTCTCTCTCTCTCTCTCTCTCTCTCTCTCTCTTATAAAAAAAATCCAAAGCTATACTTCCTTGTCTCTGGGGCTGCAACATCCCAATGGCCAACATTAACTCTTTAGAGCATTGATTTCAAAGAATCACCAACGCAAGTTGTGTTCAATTTTCAATGATGCTGTATATGAAACCTCAGTGCTGCTCTTTTTTTGTTTGCTTTGCACACAGTCTAGCGCTACTATGATTTGCAATTTCCCAACGTTGTGTGCTTTTGCTTGTTGTACCCTTTAGTTGCTTCTCTCAACTTCAAAGATGGTTCCAAGATTTGGAGCAACTAAGTAGAAGAGATCTATGTCCTTCTTTTTTGCAAACTTTACACAATTGAGCCTTAGCTCATACCAAAGCTTGTGCACACATCAATAGCATATTCAAAGGTTCTATGGCTTTGATATCACTTGAAGGGCACAAAAGCAAGAGCATGCACAAGTGCGAGGGTGTGGTGTAGTGCAGCAAGAGACATGATATGGTGGAGCTCTCATAAGTGAGAAGAATAACTCACCACTCCTTATTATTCATTATATCCAAAGAATAGGTTTAGCGTGTAGTGATGGGTGGGCGACCAGTTGGCAAGAACCCTAACATCATCATCATTGTTTGACATTGGACAAGAGTTTCGATTAGGTTTTATCATGTCATCTTCCTTGTCTTCATCCCCATCTTTGTCTTCATCTTCTTCATCTATACCCTGACTTGCCTACGGGTGTTCAATGAGGGCTTGATTGGCCAGTGCATTGGTGTATATGGAAGCGGAATTTTCCAAGTCATTCTTCATGTTCTCAACCAAACTTCTCAGCTCATCCAAACTTGTATTATGTTCCCTTTCAAATATGTTATATCTACTAGAGATTGGTAGATGTACTTGTTTCGGAAGCCATGTTTCATAACATTGTTTATTGCCTTTAAAATGTTGATGGTTGCTTTCTTCTATTTTAGGTTTGTTGATTTAAATCAATAGTCTTTCGCTTCAAATATCTCATTAGATTCTTATTCACAATAGTCGGGTTAGAGTTGATTTCTTCCAAGTGAGCGTAGTCTTCTTTGATTCCCTGGATTGTCTTCTTATAATGCTTACCATCTCCTTATTCTTTTTGAAGACAATTATGGATCTTTAGGACATCATACTTCCATTTGTTTGTTTTTGTAACTTGATTTGCTGGATGTTTCTTTAGCTGGACCAATTCAGTGGATTCCTGGTTGGCTTGGGCTTCAATAATTCGAGCGACTACATTCACTATTGTATTCCAGCATGTTTGAGTAGTGGTTATATAGCCATTAATGATAGAGTCTACACCTTCATGCCACTATCAAATCGCTACCTTACCCTCATCACACGTTGAGGGTAAGGTAGAGTTATCTGGCTTAAATTGTCCAACAATATTCTTCCCACCCTTAGTTTTTCCTGTAGTCATTGGGCAATAGTTATAATGGTTGTGGTTGCTTGTGCTTGGTAGATATTGGTTCTTTCTTGTTCAAGTTGTTGTGACACTTTAATCTTGGTTGGATTAGTTGGTTCTTTATACAATTCAATGGCCGTCTTTGGAGTAGTATCTGGCAGGGGTACTATGGTTGTGTTGTAAGATGATCGGCCTATCAGTGTAGCTATCCCAGTTAGCCTCTTCAACAGTCCTTTCTCTACATCCTTAAACACATACTTATCAATAGCTTGGTAGGAGATTGTAACTATCTCCACTTCCACAATTTGGTCCAACACACGTTTCATGGATTTGGATCCCTTTTTTTCTCCATGGTAATAGGTAAGAGGTCTTTGGAGTGCAATGTATCTTGTGTGGAGAAGTAAAACTCGCTTGAAGATGCATTGGAGTTGCAAGAAGAAGGAAGCAAGGCAAGCACAAAGGCTATGTTGTACACATTGTTTTTAGGTAAGATCTCTTATGTAGAGAGAGTTGTGTGTAAAGAGGAAGGTGATGAAAATGACTTAGTGTCACAAGGGCATCTCATGTAGTTCTCATTTTGAACCATGAATGCCCTACTATTTTTGCATCTCGAGATGAGAACATGCATTATTCACGTGGCAACGAGCATGCATTGGTTGGTCCTTGTAATGATCATCGTTTGATTTCCTGGCCCGTTTGATTTCCCAATCTCCCTTTAAGGCATCACTAGTTACCCGTGGTCAATTCAAATAATGGCCAAATGTCTGATTGAGTCTCTAAATGGTAAGATGTTGAACCATGTGTTTGATAGATTCCAAACTATCGTCACTCTAAAAAATATGGTCACTTTTGTTCAAATCATATCTTACCATAAACAAACCAGATGTGTGAGTTTTAGAATGTGATATATTGATAGTTCAATGAGTTACGTTGGGGGTTCCTTTAGCACTAAATAATATGGCGTGATCATTCTCCCCTTATAAACACCAAGTAGCATTAATCCAGATAAATATTCAATCTAACTGTACCATTTGAAAATAACCAGTCACCCTCATAAGGTCCAGACTATGCAATCTTCAGATTGGGTTTCTTCAGCCCTAACTTATACTAGTACATTAGATCTAGATTCCCTTTCTAAAATTTTGGCACTTTTAATTTTTTTGTCATGCCAATAAATCCTCCTCTGTTGAACCACTTACAATTATAGCATTGCCCTTTGTCATATCTTTTCCAACCATAGTAGATCAACCGATCTCCTTTTCATGTTAGTGTTATAATCCAAATCATGTTCAATTGCAACTTTGAGACTGGAAATTGCAAACTCCAATGGGATGATAGCCTCTATACCATACACCATTCTGAACGGTGTCATTCCAATAGTGATCTTATAAGTTGTTCGGTCTCCTATAATGAAATTTGAAGCCTTTCATCTCAGTTGTGAGGTTCTTTATGAGCAATCTTGGTTAAGATAGTCTTTGTGTTTTTTTTAATGCTTTTAGCATATCCTTTGTATCTTGGATAATACGGTGTTGAGTTCCAAATCCATAATATCTCACTCAGGATTTGAATAGTTTCATTAATGAAATGAGTTTCTTGGTTTGAAACTATTTCCAAAGGACAACCATAACAACAATGATATGTTCATGTATGAATCAGGTTGGGGATTTGGTTGTATTGTTGAAGAGTACCTTGGCTTCCACCCATTTACTGACATAACATGTTGCCACCATGACTATGTACTTGTTCTTCTTCCTAGATGTCACTTTCTTAAAGGGTCCAATAAAATCCAAATTCCCACTACATAGATATTTATAAGGATTGAATAGTGGTGAGTAGTGTCATATTTGCTAGAGTAGGTCTCCCCATTCTTTGGCAAATATCACGTCTTACAAAAAAGCTCAGACATTTGATGTCATGATCTACAACCATAAACTAGCGTACAAAATTTTCTTATAAGTGACATCAATTGAAAAGCATCCTTCTTAAGTCCTAGTGTGGACCTCAATAATAACATGCATTTTGGCTTGCATAGGCACACACCTCCTCAATATTCCATCAATGCTCAATTGATATAAAGATCCAACAATAATAGTAACTTTTAGACTTTTGAGAATGAGCAGCTTTTTACTAGAGTGCTCTAGTAATCCCTCTTACTACAAAAAATCATACACTTCTTACCATTCTTGATCTAGTTCTTCAACAATCAAAATTTAAATAGCTCGGCATCTACTAGCTCATCTTAATGACATTAATGAGATGCCTTAATTACTTTCAAACCAAAAAATTGCACCACAATGAGTCCTGCCAGGCTTATAAAAGATCTTGAATTCAAACTCCAAAAGAAACATCATCCATCTAATTAGTCTTCCTTTGAGAACGATTTTATTGATCAGATACAAAAGAGCTAGATAATCTACATAAAAGTGGTATAATTTTCTTTGCAAATAGTGTTTGAATTCCATTGCATTAAACACCATTTTCAGTGCTTCCCTCTCTATAGTTGAATATCCTTGATTTGCCTTGTTGAATCTATGACTAGCATTGTATACTAGATAATCAATTTGTCCATGTGGTTGAGCTAGGATAGCACCCATCACTATTCCAGAGGCATCAACATGCACATGAAAAATCACATCTCAGTTTGGTTAGTGAAGTCTTGGTTTTGTGATGATGGCCTCTTCTAGAGATTAAAAGACCATTTCACACCAAGGGACCTTATAAACTTAACACCTTTCTGGGTCAATTCATATAAAAAAAGAGAATTTGTTGCAAACATATGAATAAATCTTCAATAAAAGTTAATAGACCCCAAAAAATTACTTGTTTTAGACATATTGTGGCTTACTAAATGCTTCGGATCTCTAACTTCTATCCCTTCCATACCATGAACACTGACGTAAAGGGGTTCAAAAAAATCATGTTTTCTCTGCATCTCTCAAACACCATCTCTAAAAATAGCAAATGTATCTCTTCATATGAATATATAGTGAAGTTATCCACAAAGATGGCTGGAAATTTATGTGAGAAAACATTGAAAATCTCCATCATACATCTATAAAAGGTTTTTGGAGTGTTATATATACCAAATGGCATCACTAAATACATGAATGCTCCCCATTCAATCATAGATGTCATTTTAGTGATATCTTCTTGTGCAATCTAGCTGATTGTGTCCACTGTATCCGCCTTGGAAGTTGTACATCTCATGTCCATTTATCTCATGAAGCATCATATCGGTGAAGGGTAATGGAAATGGGTCTTTGATCACATGTCTTGCAAAAAGCTCGAACATTTGACATTATACTCTGCCACAATAAATCAGCTTGTAGAATTTTCTTGTAAGTGATATCAATGGAAAAGTGTCCTCTCAAACTCCCACTATCAACCTTAGTAATAACCTGCATTTTGGCTTGCATTTTGGCTTGCATAGGCACACACATCCTCAATACTCCATAAATACCCAATCAATACAAAGATTGAACAATAATTTTAAACTTATGAGAATGAGCACCTTTTTACTTGACTACAACCACTGCTCTGGTGATCCCTCGATGCTACAAAAAATCATACACTTCCTGCCATTCTGGATCTGGTTCTTCAGTAGTAAAAATTTGAAGAACTCAACATCTACATGATCATCTCTTAATGACGATAGTAAGGTGCCTTCAATACTTCTAAACAAAAAATATGCACCACAATGAGTCTTGTCAAGCTCATGAAAGATTTTGAATTCAAACTCCAAAAGAAACATCATCCATCTGATTAGTCTTTTTTGGATAATGATTTTATTTATCAGATAAAAAAGAGCTAGATGATCTACATAAAAGTGGAATAACTTTCTCACTAGAAAAAATGTTCAAATTTATGTAAGAACTTACTGAAAATCTCCATTATACATCTTTGATGGAGCATTACATAAACTAAATGGCATAACCAAATACACAAATGCTCCCCATTCAGTGATGAATGTCGTTTTTGTGAGAAATGCAGAATACAATAAGGATCTAGTAGCAAGGAGAGTAGAGAAAGATACGATGCAAAGTAGATTATGACAAATCAAAAACTTTAGATTAGCGCACTATTACAAAGTGATGGCATCATCCACCCATGCACTCTCAAGGTAGAGCTTAGATGGCGATTTAAACAACTAGAGCAAGTAGGAATACAAGGGACTAACAATCCTTACACAAGGATGTGTTGTGTGTGTCAAGTGTGCACACCATTCTCCCAAATTACTCATGAGAAGGCCTCTTTATATAGATGTAAGTGAGCCTCTAAACGCCCATGTGCAGTCACCCTTAGATAGCCAAGTCCAATTAGGACTCTCCCATGCGCCCATGTGTAGCCGCTTTTGGATAGACAAGTCCTCTTAGAAATTGGACACCAGCCAAAGAAATCCAGTCACCGGTCAAAGACCATTGGCCGCCGACCACCGGCCAAAGACCACGGACCACCGGCCACTGGACGGCCATTTTCCGATTGTCTTCCGACCGAGGTCCGTCGGCCAAGATATTTTGGCGAAAAGGAATATTCCGATGAAAGCCCCCAAAGTTGCCCCTAAATTCGCTTCGTACCATCCATGATCACAAATAGAGATCTCATCAACGTACAAAGTTGAAATCCACCAAATATATGTGCACCATTGGCTTCTCCTTGGGCAACCATGCCGTCCCTCTTTTTTTTTTATCTTTTCACCATATTTTCTTTATTGCTCCCGGTTATAATGCTTATTCTTAGCTCTCATTTTAGATGGCAGGAACCCTCCCTAATCCATTTTAAACGTTTTAATGGTGTGACGTTTTTAATGGTATGGCTGGGCCTTTTGTGGCAAATGTTGGTGGGTGTTACGAGATGCTGGGTACGTGATGCTGTCATTTTATGTGTTGTCATGTGCTTCTGTGGCATTTATTTCTTTGCCACTGACAACCATCGCCATAGCCGCCCCTTATGAATTTGCTCCAAGCTTCCTTCCATTGCGAGCTCACCTACAACCTTCTTCTTCATAGTGCACCAACACCACACTCCTGCCTGCTAGCTTTTGCTCCTTTCTTTTGCTTGCCAGACGTTCCATATTTTGTCTACCCGCAGCAGCAACAGTTTCCCTCTTATTTTTCTCGTTTCTCTTACCTACAGCATGAGATTTGTGTCAACTTTCTCATGTCCACCTGCAACTCTTCCTCTGTTACAGTCCGTCGTCAGCCCTAACCGCCCTTGTGCTTTCCGTGCTTGCTCCTACAGCTCGTCCGCCAGCACAGCTTTTTACACACCTTGCACTCCTACACTAGCAGCTATTCTTCGGAGTCTCTGCAAACCCGCACCTTCTACTCCAGGGAAACAAATCTCACGCTAGGCGGGATCGGCCAATTTCACATTTGTGCATCACAATCGATGTTGGTCTACGTGACGACAATCCACACGGGCTTCCGGAAAACCACATCGGAGTTACTACATGACACGCCAGCAACAACCCCCACCAAGCAAGGAAATATTGGAACTCGACAACTCTCTTGCTGAATGAGCTGCACCGGGTGGAATATTCGACAAGAGCATCACTCCCTGCCAAGCATCAAGAAACACTAACCTCTCTATATAGCAATGGCAGCATAGCATCTTGGTTCCTTCAGTTGCTTTCAACTCCCTCATTGATTTTTGCAAACCGTGTTTAGCCAAGGCTGCTATTGTTATTCTTGAAGTGATAGCTAGCTTCTTCGTCTTTGGTCTTCAAACCCTTCCTAAGTTGCCACAGTTTGAGCAAGTAATAGCAGTGGAATATGGATACCACCTCTCTTGTGGTTATTCCCCCTCCCTGCTCAACTGTTTCTACAGCCTTAGCGACGCTAACCATGCAAGGTAGTCCAACTGTTTCTACAGCCTTAGCGACGCTAACCATGCAAGGTACCACCTCTGTTGTGGTTATTCCCCCTCCCTGCTCAACTGTTTCTACAGCCTTAGCGACGCTAACCATGCCTTGTTGAATCTATGACTAGCATTGTATACTAGATAATCAATTTGTCCATGTGGTTGAGCTAGGATAGCACCCATCGCTATTCCAGAGGCATCAACATGCACATGAAAAATCACATCCCACTTTGGTTAGTGAAGTCTTGGTTTTGTGATGATGGCCTCTTCTAGAGATTAAAAGACCATTTCACACCAAGGGACCTTATAAACTTAACACCTTTCTGGGTCAATTCATATAAAAAAAGAGAATTTGTTGCAAACATATGAATAAATCTTCAATAAAAGTTAATAGACCCCAAAAAATTACTTGTTTTAGACATATTGTGGCTTACTAAATGCTTCGGATCTCTAACTTCTATCCCTTCCATACCATGAACACTGACGTAAAGGGGTTCAAAAAAATCATGTTTTCTCTGCATCTCTCAAACACCATCTCTAAAAATAGCAAATGTATCTCTTCATATGAATATATAGTGAAGTTATCCACAAAGATGGCTGGAAATTTATGTGAGAAAACATTGAAAATCTCCATCATACATCTATAAAAGGTTTTTGGAGTGTTATATATACCAAATGGCATCACTAGATACATGAATGCTCCCCATTCAATCATAGATGTCATTTTAGTGATATCTTCTTGTGCAATCTAGCTGATTGTGTCCACTGTATCCGCCTTGGAAGTTGTACATCTCATGTCCAAATCTTGGTACCTTAAGGAAGCCCTTCGGCATCTCTCATACCCTTGCACTCGCAGACAAGTTGCGACACCTCCTTTTTCTTTTGTTCAATCTCTCCTTCTCGCCATTCTCTCAAAGTTTCCCTTTCTTTCTACCGGTGAAAGGAACTTTATCCTCTCCTCTAGTCACACTATACTCAAACCTTGCTCTTTCTTTTTGCTGCCTAGAATCCATAAACCTACCCTTGTTGGACGTCCCATTTGTTCCTACAAAGGGTACCTCTCGGAGAATGCCTCTAAGTGGCTTCATATACAACTCTACCCTATTCTTCTATCCAAAACACAGCACCTTGAGGATTCTCATTCCCTTATCACGGACTTGGCTTCCCGCCCCCTCCCTCCCAACATTATTCTCTTTACCTTTGATGTAGAAACACTTTACCCGAGCATCCTTATCACAGATGGCCTAGAAGCTCTCAAATGCTCAATCCAAGGTATTTTCCCTGCACCCAAAGTCCATTTCATTCTCTTTCTTGGCTCACTTATTCTAAATCATCATTACCTCACCTTCAACGGTAAATTTTGGCATCAGGTAAAAGGAACCCGCCATGGGTTCCAATTTTGTAGTTGTTTACGCTTGTCTTTTTCTTTGCTTTTTAGAAGATAACCTTAACCTTCTTTCCTCTCCTTTGCTCCTTTACTTTAAAATGTTTGTTGATGATGCTTTTGGTATTTGGGATGGTCCTCCCTCTAGTTTAAGTAGGCTTCGTAAGCAATATGGGCCCCCATCTTTTCTCTCTTTAATTTCCTTTCACCCTTGTTTTCCCTCCATCTTTATGAAAGGGTACATTCTTGTTTATATCAAATTCATCTCTTTATTTACCACCTACCCACCTACTTTGTAAAGAGTTCTCCCTCCCAAAGGCATCTCTATCTCTATTAAATTGTGTACCCTATTTGGGAAATGGAGACTTCATTCCTAAACTCCCCTACTTAAAGCCCCTCCCTTCCATTTGTATGGTTTACATCACTGATGATCTTCAATGCGAAACGCGTTTGGTGTAAACCTTTTGATATTTCCCCCTCCCCCCCCAACCTTGTATATGCCGTTATTTTCACCTTTGTTCGTATTTTTTTGGCAAGATACGCTCGCTAAGTTATTTTTAAACATAAAGCTCTCAAGGTAGAGCTTAGATGGCGATTTAGACAACTAGAGCAAGTAGGAATACAAGGGACTAGCAATCCTTACACAAGGATGTGTTGTGTGCATCAAGTGTGCACACCATTATACCAAATTACTCATGAGAAGGCCTCCTTATATAGATGTAAGGGAGCCTCTAAACGCCCATGTGCAGCCGCCCTTAGATAGCAAAGTCCAAGTAGGACTCTCCCATGCGCCCATGTGTAGCCGCTTTTGGGTAGACAAGTCCTCCTAGAAATCGGCCACCGGCCAAGGAAATCCGGCCACCAGCCAAAGACCACTGGCCACTGACCACCGACCATCGGACAGCCATTTTTCGATTGTCTTATGGTCAAGGTATTCCGGCAAAAAGGAATATACCGACCAAGAGGAATGTTTTGGCGAAGGAATATTCCCCCAAAGTTTCCCCTAGATTTGCTCCGTACCATCCACGATCACAAATAGATATCTCATCAGTGTGCAAGGCTGGAATCCACCAAATATATGTGCACCATTGGCTTCTCCTCATATGGGGGCCTTACAAACTGTGGAGCATATATTGTGGTAGCAAAACAAAGAGAGGTGGGCATTGCAAGTATACCAATAGTTTCATCCCTATCTTTTGGTGCAATCTAGCTGATTGTGTCCACTGCATCCATCTAGGAAGTTGTATATCTCATGTCCAACTATCTCAAACATTATATCGATGAAGGGTAATGGAAATGGGTCTTTGATCACATGTCTAGCAAGAAACTCGAACATTTGACATCATACTCTGCCACCATAAATCAGTATGTATAATTTTTTTATAAGTGATATTAGTGGAAAAGCGTCCTCTCAAACTCCCAGTGTCGGCCTTAATAATAAATTACATTTTGGCTTACATAGGCACACACCTCCTCAATACTCCATCAATACAAATATTGAGCAATAATAGTAGTTTTTGAACTTATGAGAAGGAGTGTCTTTTTAATTGGTTGTGACCAGTGCTCTAGTGATCCCTCATACTACAAAAAATCATACACTTCCTACTATTTTGGATTTAATTCTTCAGCAGTCAAAGTTTGAAATAACTCAGTATCTACTGGCTCATGATGCCTTCAATACTTCTAAACAGAAAATTTGCACTATTGTGAGTCTTGCCAAGCTTATGAAAGATCTCAAAGTCAAACTCCAAGAGAAATATCATCCATTGGATTAATCTTCCCTAGATGATGATTTATTGATCAGATACAAAAGAGCTAGATGATTTACATAAAAGTGGAATAACTTTCTCAGCAAAAGTAGTGTCCAAATTTTGTTGCATTGAACACCATTCCCAGTGCTTACCTCTCTATAATTGAATATCCTTACTCTGCCTTATTAAGTTTGCGACTGGCAAAGTATACTAGATAATCAATTTTTCCATCTAGTTGAACTATGATAGCACCCATCGCCATTCCAGAGGCATGGACATTCACATGGAAAATCACATCCGAGTAGTTTGGTTGGTGAAGGACTAGTTTTGTGTTGATGGCCTCTTTTAGGGATTGAAAGGTCATTTCACATCAAGGAACCATATAAACTTAGCATCTTTTTGGGTCAATTCATATAACAAAAGAGCCTTTGCTGGAAACATACGCAAGAATTTTTTACAAAAATTAATATATACTAAAAAGTTGCTTAGTTGAGAAAAATTCTTACCGATTGAATGCTTGGAGCTATCCTTCAACCATTTTAATACCATTTATAGACACAACGTGGCTTAGCAATTGTCCCTTCCATACCAACAACACTAAATTTAAGGGGTTCAGACAAATCCTCTTTCTTTGCATCACCCAAACACCATATCCAAAAATAGAAGATCCCTCTCTTCATATGAAAATATAATGAAGTTGTTCACGAAGATGGCTAGAAATTTACGTAAGAACTCACTGAAAAATCTCCATTATACATCTTTGAAAGGTTGTTGGAGCGTTACATAAACTAAACGGCAAAACCAATTACATGAATGCTCCCCATTCAGTGATGCATGTCGATTCAGCCCTATCTTTTGATGCAACCTTTCACTAATTGTATCCATTGCATATCTTTCTAGAAAGTTGTACATCTCATGTCCAACTATCTCATCAAGCATCATATCAGTGAACGGTAATGGAAATAGAACCTTTGATAGTCTGAGCATTTAGCTTTTGATAGTTGACACACACTTTGAGCTTGTTATTCTTCTTTGGTAATACTATCAAAAATCGTCAATCATTGTTTACAGCCTCAGTGATGAATCCCACCTTCAAAAGGTTGTCAATCTCTCTTTGGGTTCATCATATACCTCTGCAGTCTAACTGGTCGAGCATCATGCTTAAGAGGTACTAATGCTAGCAAACTTCAGGGTTGACTCCCTTCATATCCATATGCTCCCAAGAAAAACCATCTCTATATTTTTTTTAAAGTTGTCTGGCTTTTTCTTTGATATCTAGCTTCAAATGCTTGTTGATTTTTATGCCTTTTGGATCCATTCCGTACCTAAGTTTCAATCCTCTATAGACTTCTTGATCATATAGTAACAATCAGTTGGGTAGTCTGCGTCCTTTCCATCTAGCTACATATTCTGCCTTCTTTTCTATTCATATTCCAGCTACATATTCATTGTAGGAGGCCTCTCTGCTGGCTAGAATCCGATCTCCTTCAGATAGTGACTAACCACCACATTCTGGGTTCTGACCATGCTGATGCATGAACTTTATGTCAGCACAATCTGGTATGGTTCTTCCAAGTGTACTCTTGTCTAAAGCTATTTGAATCTATCCTCGGTGTCTGGTTTACTCTTTCTTTTGAAGCTCTCCATCCAAAATAGTTGGTTGTTTTCCTTGATTTGATTCATTGAAATTCTCATAGTATTGTTGTTGCTGCTCTTGAGCCCTTTTTTATTTAAAAATACAGAGTTGAGATCAATCTTAGATATTAAAATCATGTTCATCGAGGCTAGCATTTTTTCAATCTTCTTAGTACTATACTTTTGACATAGTTCTTCACGTCTCACGGCTTTTTTCCATGTTTTGGTATTATTCATTTTGACCTAAATTCTTTTATTTGGGCTTTGGATAGTGAGTGTTTGGCTAGCATAATCATGTATGGCCCCTGCACTCTTAAGCTAAGGTCTTCCCAGTAGCATACTATAAGCACCCTGCACATCCATTATCAAAAAACTCGTCTTAAACTTTTGAGACACAACTTTGATCAAGAGATTCTCCACTAGACCACTTGCTTGTACAACTCACTGATCTGTCATTCAAATTTTAAGTGGTGAAGGCTTCATCTTCATTATCTACAATTTTTGTCTAATATGCTTGCATAGAATATTTACATCACCCCCGTACAAGAAAGACTTGCGATTGTGGCTTCCCCTGCTTCTTTACTTTATAGTCAATTTGGATGACTGGTACCTCATCATTCTTAATCTCAAAAGAATCAACCCACATTGCATCAAACTCTTTTTTCTTTTTCTTTCTAATTATTTCTTGATTTTGGCAAAGTCTTCATCGTATCATCGTGCTCAATAGAATACTCTCGCACATCTTTATATAGATTTCATCTAGCTCGTTTCCAGAACTACTATCTAAACTAGAGGATCTCCCTTCTAAAAAACTATTCCTCTTGACTAATGGATTCTTTGATGGAATGTCTTTTCAAACATTTTCTATTTTTAGATGTGTTTTATCAGCACTCTCCACACCAACGGACTTGTAAAACTTCTTTCTCGGAACTCTTCATAGCAAAACCAATTACTATAATTTCAATTGTTTTCTTGGAGTTCTACATACTAGGACCAGTCACTTGTCTTTCCAGAACTGTGTTCGACAAAACCAGTTCCTGGGGTTCCAATTGTTTGGGCCACTGAAGCTGCTGATGTTATGATATACGTGTGGTAGCGATGTATGTGAAGACACTTAGGACCGTCGGGGTTATTTTTCCCTCGTTAGGAGGCTTTCACCCCCGTGAATTGTATATACGCCCATCACTCTAGGGCTATCTTATATTTCCATTGCACACTAAGTAATACACTCTTTGTTGTGTGCCTTGAGCTTCCTTTGTCTTCTCCAAATTGTGTGTTTCCTTGCAACCCTAATTCCAACAATTGGTATCAGAGTAGGGTGCATCCTCTCGGGCTTAGTAGTCAACATCGCCAATACATGTCTGCTCACTTTCTTCAATTTTTGTGAGCTTTGAGGAGTGTTAGCATGTCGACAAATACTTTGGGAGGAGTCATAGAGCTTGGTGTGCTTTTTATTCAGGCTCGTTTTGGCCTATGTTTCCCACTACAAGCAGTATTGCACAGGCTATTTCGTCATTTTGTGCAGGATTTTTGTGAGTGTCATTTTTTGCATAACAAGTCCCTTATAGTCTTCTACAATTTGTGTTATATAGCATGTTGTTCACGCTTCATTTCCCCTCTTTTTTGGAAGTTTTCACATCAGGTGCAAGCATTCGCCATGGTTGACAACAACACAGATGTGTTCAAGATGTTTGCTACTGAGGACAGATTGGATGGGGACAATTACCCTATGTGGGCTTATATGATGTAACATGTTCTTGTGTCAAATAGAATTTGGAATATTGTGCAAGGCATTGATGTACGTCTTGGTTTTGAGGCTGTAGGCGATGTTGAGGATGTTGCAGGTTTTGGTGGTAGGATTGTTGCTGCTAGAGTTGTTTTGTCTACGGCTGAGCAAGCTTGTTGGGATGTAAAAGATGCACATTCTCATGCTTTGATTGCATTGCTATGAAGCACACTATTAATCCTCATATTCGTTCAGAAAAATCTACAAAACAAGCTTGGGATATTCAAACTGGTCTTTATGCAAGTCGCAATGAGGAAAAATTTGCATTTCTGTGTAGAGCTGGAGTTAGATTATGCATGAGGAAGATGAAATGGACACTTTCCTTGCTGCTATTGAGGATATAAATGAGCAACTTATTTTGGTAGGCAAAGTCATTTCTGATAGTTCCCTTGTGCAGACTGTTCTTGATGCTTTTCCAGATTCATACCAGACTATTGCTAGTACTTGGAGACTTATGACCGAAGGAAATCCAGAAGTTGTCAAGTTTGATGCATTATGCACATTGTTGTTCCAAGAGTCTCTTTCCAAAAAAACAGGGGTAAAGAGCGTGCACTTGAACAAGCTTTTATTGTTTCTCAAAGAAAAGGTGGTAAACAGCAATGTAACCACTTTTCATGGTTCTTCTACGAGTGGAAAATCTTCTATTCCTAATGCCTCTACTGGCAACACTTTGTCTGGGAATTTTGGTGATAAGGTTGAAAAGAAGATGTGTTGCCATTATTGTAAAGCTAATGATCACTTGATCAAGCAATGTCCAAAATTGAAGGCAAAAGAGGCTAAGAAAAAAGAGGTTGGATCAACTACAGGGTCCAATACAAGTGCAACTATTTTAGAGTCTTCTGTGAAAGGAGATTGTGATGTTGATGTAGATGCAGAGTGGGCTTTTAGTGCAGAGTGTGTTTATGAACCTATTGTCCATGATGCATGCATGTGAATTGCTGCAGATTTACATGTGTGGTATTTTGACAGTGGTGCTACAAAGCACATACCTCACATCGTGATTTATTTACCTCTCTTGAGTCTGTCCCTCATGGGAATTCAGTCACTTGTGCAAACAATGCCTCTCATCCAATTCAAGGAGTTGGAAATATTGTGTTTACTACTAAAAATGGTAGTTCGTTCACACTTGTTGATGCATTGTATGTACCTGGGACCAAGAAGAATCTTTTGTTTGTATCTGCTCTTGCTAGACTTGGACTTGTAGTCAAATTTGTGGATGACAGATGTATTGTACATGATCTTAGTTTTGGTGATGCAATTGTTGCATCTGACATTTTATGTCGTGGTTTGTATAAGCTCACTTTGTATGATAAGTGTGGGCAAAATTTTACAAATGCGATTGTGAATTTCAAGGTTGTTTCACATGCAAAACTTTGGCGTGGACGTTATGGGCATCTGAATTTTGCCAATTTGTTGCATTTGCAAAAATCTAATATAGTTGCTTCTCTGCCACTTCTTGAAGCACCTGTCAAACATGTTTGTGAAGGCTGTATTTCGGGTAAGATATAGCGTTCAAAGTTTCCAAAGGATGGTTCACTTAGGGTCACATGAAGGTTGCACCTTGTGCATAGTGATGTTTGTGGGCCCATGCAAACTCCTTGGGAAATTACCTTTACTTCATGACTTTCATTGATGATTACGCCAGAAATGCATGGGTGTATCCACCTAAAGTGAAGTCCAAAGTGTTTATGTGCTTCACAAAATTTTTTGGTTATGGCTGAAATGTCTCAAAATTTTCTATGGACATCCTCCGTTCAGATTGAGTGGGCAGTATATGTCTCATGAATTTAATGCATTTCTGGCTAGTCGTGGGATAAAACACCAATGTACAATGCCGTATACTCCTCAGTAAAATGGTGTTGCTGAGAGGAAAAATAAGCCACTTACAAAAATGGCACAATGTATGGTCAAAAGTCAAGCTTTGCCCCATTCGTTTTGTCTTGAGTCCATCGTGTGTGCCACTTATATACTTAACCAGTGTCCTACGAAAGCTTTGCAATCTATGACTCCATATGAAGCATGGCGTGATAGAAAGCCTTCTATTGAGCACATGCATGTTTTTGGTTGTTTGGCTTATGCTGTGGTGCCACAAACACATCGCAAAAAATTAGATGATAAGGTTGCCAAATTCTTTTTTTTTTTGTTTTAGTGTTGAAAGCAAAGGTTACAGGTTGTATCATCTGCAAACAAAGTGTATCTTGGTCTCCAGGATATTGTGTTTGTTGAAGATTCTGTTCAACCCTTGTTGTCATGTACTAGAGACATTAATGTAAGCTCACATGACATTTATGACACTTTGTTATCTTTTTCAATGGTGGTAAAAGTTCAAATGTAATTCCAATGAGGCAGATGTACAATCTATGGGGGTTTTTGAAAATGTTATAGATCAACCTATTACTGATGCAGATGTACATGATGTACTTGATGATGAAAGGGCTGAGAATGAGCAGGCTAGAGGTATGCCAAAATGGTTGGTGAATACTTTGTGTGATAGTAAATTGGATGCACCTCTGTCTAGTCGTCTAGTTTAGGTTCTCGCCATGCATCTTATGCATCAAATTGTTATGCTTTGGCCGTGTCTAGCTTATGTGATGTTGAGGAACCTCTATCTTTTGATGAAGCACAAAATTTTAAAAATTGGATGGTTGTCATGCAATCAAAATATGACGCACCTATAGAAAATGACACATAGACTTTATGTGATTTGCCTCCTGGAAAAAAGGCCATTCATTCAAAGTGGGTTTACAAGCAGAAACACAGGCCAGATGGTGAGATTGATCGCTACAAGGCTCGACTTGTTGCAAAGGGTTATGCACACCAAAAAGGCATAGATTATGAAGAGACTTTTCCTTCCACTTGTCGTATGACTACTATTGTGTGTTTTCTATGTGCATTGGCAGCTCATTTTGGTTGGGATGTATATCAATCAGACATTGTTACTGCTTTCTTAAATGGTGACATATTTGAGGAAGTTTATGTAACACAGCCTTGCAATTTTGTCAAGAAAGGACAAGAGGATGAAGTGTGCAAATGTAAGAAATCTTTGTATGGGTTGAAGCAATCTCCTCATTCTTGGTATGAGAAAGCTGATACTCATTTGTTCAAACAAGGCTTTCATGGCAGTCCAACAGAAAGCACATTGTATGTAAAGTGTGAGGGTGATGTACTTCTCATTATCATTCTCTATGTGGATGATTTGATGATCACTAGACCCAATGAGAGACATATTGCTGAATTTAAGACTGATTTGAATGCTACTTTTAAGATGAAAGATTTGGGGTTGTTGCTTCATTACTCAGGTATATAGCTTAAGCACTTTACATAGAGACCTTGCTATGTAAGTTTGGACGTAAGGATTGCAAACCTATTGCCACTCCCATGGAAAGAGGTTTGAAATTGAGTCTTCATGATGCTTGTGTTCCTGTCGATGTCACTCTTTACCAAACTATTGTTGGATGCCTTATTTATGTATGCAACACGAGGTCATATATTTAGTTTGCAGTCTCACAGATCATCAGATTTATGCATAGCCCAGGGTCTAGGAATTGGCAAGCTCTGTCAAGAGGATTTTTTGCTACTTGAGTGGCACTTTAGATCTTGGATTGTTTTATCCCAAGGGAGATCGTTATTGCCAGATTTGCATGCTTTTTCGGACTCAACTTGGGTTAGTTGTTTTGGCATGCGAGTGTCCACGAGTGGTTTTTGTTCCATCCTTGACAATTCATGCATATCATGGTGAGAAAGAAGCAACCTATTGTGGCCACTTCTAGTTGTGAGGTTGAGTACAGGGCAGTCTTCACTCACAGCTATGGTTGAGTGTGTATGGCTCAAACGCTTTATAGCTGATTTGGGTGTTGGACAGGACACTGCCAACACTATCTACACTAACATGTCACAAGGCTATCACTTATGCATATTAATTGTCATTAGCTAAGCTTTATAGGGGCCAATGGGATGCGAGCAGGTGCAATTAGCAAGAGGGGTCAACCAAGAGAGAGGGGGGGCTGATTTTTGCAAGGCATTATCACTTACACACTCACACAAGCTCATGTGTGAAGAAAAGAAGACTCACTCTCCTTCTCAAGATTTAATGGAAATCTCATCATCTACTCCAAGCTTGTGAGAAGGGAGGCCTACACCAACAAATCTTGGCTTTGTGATGAAAATCCAACCAAGAGCCACACTCCAATGCATGCTCATCTCCTCTACCGTGCTAATTGCTAAGCTATGATAAGCTATTATGAGTGATTATGTGAGGAGAAATACTTCTTTCTTGTAAGAATACTCCTCCCTCTTGACCTACTCTCATACCCTGCTAGCTCTCACCATCTTTCAAGGTGTGTGAGGTCTTGGGTATGAGACCGTGAGGGAATTGATGTTGTGTTTTATAAGTGTGAGCTTGGTGCTTGAAACTTCCATCTTCATTGCACCAGAAAGTTACTGAAGGAACACAAAGTCTTGTATTGTAGAATGTCTCCCTTGATGGGGGAAACCTATAATACAAAGCCTTTTGGAGGAGGGACCGGCTTCATGTAAATCCGGCCCTCAATTGTTCTCAATAGCTTAATTTCTCTCTCTTTTTGAAGTATTGTTCATGCCTATCTAACTAGGTGTTATGCTTTGGTTGATCTCTCCATCCAAGCACTCTTTCTATTCTCATTAGGAATCTATTCTAATGAAATGCTCACTATGTCTATGTTATTTTCCGCTACACACAAGTTACTAGACCATTAAATGTTACATTGGTATTAGAGCACAAGGTTTCTCTTTTCTTGCTCAAGAAGAGAGGTCCTCAAGCTAACTATAAACGGTTGGTATTATTAATTGCAATTGAGTAAGTAGAATATGGATTTTTCAGCCTTGCAGTGCACCTACTTTGTACAGATAACGGGGCATCACCGTCAAGAGCTATGGTCTTAATAGTGGAGTCCTACGGAGCTTGTTGCCTACGGCTTAACCACTATTGAGCTATTAGAAGCTTGACATGAGCTGGTAGTGTTTTGGTGGTGAAAGACCATCTCTTCTATTCCTTGCAATTAATGATATTTGAGCCACCGGTACAAGAGCTTGAGTGCTTTACTAAAGGGGTTAAGAGGAGTAGCAACTAGGGCTTGAAGTGCCAAAGTACACCTAGAAATATTACACCTAAAAGTTGTTAGTATGGTTGACAATAGTAAAGAGAGTGAAATTAATGTTGATAGCTTTGATTTTGCTAATGAACAGGCTACTAATGATGCCCCTATGCTTGTTAATTACCTTGTTTCTAGGCTTCAACAAGCCATGGACAATCCATCCCTCTAAAGTGAAGTGCAACGGCAGCTACATGCTCATGGGATTCTCCAAACTCCCCACCAGGAAGAGAGAGTTACTAGGAAGCCTCCTTGTGAGACTTCCAAAAGAGGCCTCTCTCCAATAATGGAAGAAGAAGAGGATCCATACAAAGGGCTCAAAAACTTACTACTTGACGACGCATCTCCTTTCAAAAGAACGAGAAAGAAGTGAGTCTCCTGTCACCTCAGCGGAGATGGCTCCACGAAGACGGCGGGCAAACGCTCTCTAGCACCCCCTAAACAGAGAAGACCATCGCACACTTCTCCACACCATAATTCAAAGAGGGATAACAGAAAACAAGAAAAGAAAAAGGCAAGAAAGAGGTCATCCTCTTCTCCATCTTCTTCATACTCTTCTCCTTATGAAGAAAGTGATGGTGCAGACAAGGAGGAACAAGGGAAGAAAAAGGCGAGAAAGAGGTCACCCTCTTCTCCATCCTCCTCAAATTCTTCCTCCTCTGAAGAAAGTGATGGTCCAACTTTTGAACCACCAAAAAGAAGAGGCCATAGGAAATCCTATGCCGCGTGGAAGAGGTTGTCCAAGCTCAAAAAATTCAAAGAGGGAGGAAAGAACATCTCTGTCCTTACCTACAATGGCACCTTTGGTGCTACGAACAAAGTCTTGGCCTTCACTCAACAATTTGATGCGGCGTTTGGAGATGAGGGCTTCATGGAGTCCTCTAAGATACACCATGTAGCTATGCATTTTGAAAAGTCCACCAGACAATGGTGGTCTAGCCTACGGGCAAATGGTGAAGCTCCACGAACATGGAAAGCTTTAAGAGCTTCCATCATGAAGCAATTTTTGGCTACCGATGCCAAAGACAAAGTACTCACCGAATGGCAAAGCTTGAAGCTCTCTCCCTATGAATCCATTCACAAATATGTAGACAAGTTTTGGGACCTACATCTCAAAGCCACTGTCTTCAAAAAGATGGATTTTGGAGAGCAAAAACAACAATTTTGTGCGGGTCTAACTGAAGATATGGTGGAGTATGTCAACTCCCAAAGGCCATGCACCATATATGCGGTCATACACCATACCATGGTGGCTGCACAAATCAATTTCCAGCAAGAGGCTAAGAGAAATCTTAAGGCCACGGAGAACAAGGACCGTAATAACAAGCCTAAGGGGAAGGACACTGTCCAAAAGTCTCCTAAAGGCAACTCCAACAACAACAAAGCTAAGGAGAAGGGAGATTATAAAGGCAAAAATAAACTCTCTCCTAGAGAGCTTGAGTGTTATCGTAAACATAATCGCTATTTCGAGTGCAGGGAGCAAGGGCATACTTATCGTGCTTGTCTCCACAAGAATACATGAAATGAGCCTCCTAGAGCTACCTTGGTCGAAATCCAAGAAGAGGATGTCCACCACAAAGGATCTCCTCAATGCCATGCTTGGGGAAAGGTAAGAGAACATGATGCTTTTATTCTCTTTGACCCTGGTTCTACTCACAATTTCATATCCACAGAGTTGGCCACCAAGGTAGGCATCCAAGCCTATGAGATGGTAGATGTCCTACCCATTGATGGTGCTTTCAAGAGGCAAGAAGCTTCAGTCAGTCCCTTAATTGGGAAATTAAGGCTCCATGTCCAAATCTATATGGACAAAGAGGACTTCTTTATCTCTCCTCTCAAGCACAAGAATGTAATCCTAGGGGCACCATGGTTTGATCGCATGGCTACCAATGTTAAATTCCTAGAAAGGAAAATCTACTTTAGGTTCAGGAAAAAAGATATGTACATAGATGCTAAGGACTTGGGTAACACCATATGCATTGTACATATGCAAGCTTTCAATAAGTCAATAAACAGCTCTATTTTTGTGTACATGATATTTGTTAAAGATTCTCAAAATGAACCTAATGCTTTAGCAAAAGAAAATATAAACAATCACAAGGGATTAGAGTTATCCAATTTTCTCAAGGTATTTCAAGATGTTTTTATTGACAACATCCCTTGTGAACTACCTCCTAAACGAGGCAATGATGACCATGCAATTGAACTTCTTCCAGGAAGTTCACCGCCTAATAAACCTCCTTATAAAGTTTCTCAAGCTCAACAAGAGGAAATTATGCGGCAAGTGCATGAGTTAGTTGAGAAGGGCATGGTTAGGCCTAGCTCATCTCCATTCTACTCACCCATGTTATTAGTGCAAAAGGAAGATGACACATATCGTATGTGTGTCGACTATAGACCACTAAATAGGATCACTATCAAGAATAGGTTTCCCGTTCCACGAGTAGAAGACCTATTTCATAAGCTACAAGCGTCGATCTACTTCAGTAGGATTGACCTAAAAAGTGGCTACCATCAAATAAGGATAGTTGATCAAGACATTGTAAAGACCACATTTTTCACTACAATTGGTCTTTATGAATACATTGTCATGCCTTTTGGCTTGACCAATGCACCAGCCACATTTCACCCCTTGATGGAGAAGCTATTCAAGCCTCACCAAACCTTTACTGGAGTGTTCTTTGATGATGTAATCATCTACTCTAATTCACTAGACGAACAGAAGCAACACCTCTAGGTAATATTTCAAGTCTTATGAGAGAATAAACTTTATATTAATCGAAAGAAAAGTGACTTTTTCTTACAAGACATTTAGTATTTAGGTCACATTATCTCTTAAGATGGTATGCAAATGGATCCATCAAAGCTAGAGGTAATAAAAGGATGGCCTAATCTAAGGAATCTACATGAGCTTAGAAGCTTTATAGGTATGTGTGCATACTATAGACGCTTCATAGAAAAGTTCTCACAAATCATAGGACCATTACATGACCTAACAAATAAAAAAATTAGGTATACATGGTCTGCCAAGGAGAACGATGCTTTTGAGAAGCTTAAAGAAAAGCTTATCTCTCAACCTGTGCTTACACTGTCAGATCTATCAAAGCCATTTGAGGTCCAACGTGACGCTTGTGGTGATTGCCTTGGAGCTGTTTTGCTTCAAGAAGGGCACGCCATAGCCTATGAAAGTTGAAGGCTCGACCCTCTTGAGCAAGCTCTAGGCATATATGAAAAAGAACTCCTCGCAGTTCTACATGCCTTAGACTCGTGGAAGCACTATTTATAGAGGACTCCTTTTATTCTATGGGCAAATCACCAAAGCCTTAAGTACTTCATGATGCAGACCAAGCTCTTTGACAAACAAATGAAGTGGGAAAATTTCCCTCTGCAATTTGTTTGCGGGTCGCCGCAACAGACGTCCATAGCATAGCTCTCACGCATCAACATAAAATATCAATACAAGGGAAGCGACCAGGATGAGGCATGGAAACTCACTAGGATGTCAATTCTAATGAAGTGAACTCGAAGAGATGCAACTACTAACTCTTCAAGAAAATCAAACGCACTAAAGCCAAGTAATCTGCCTATGTCCTTCTACACAGCTCTACAGTCATCACGCCCGTTTACCATGCAAATCATGTCGGATTCGCACGAAACTTTAAGGGAAGCTACAGGGGACTATCAAGAGCATATCCTATCACTGTCACAGCATTTTGGAGAGGTACAAAGATCGCGATTGTTCATCCCAAAGTTGGGAAAAAGAGCAAACAGGTGGTCCTAATGGGTTGTTTTAGGGTCCCTTAAGCCTCTCCTATGGTCAAAACAACATAAAATACGCCTATAAGCACTCAAAATAGCGATTTAAGGTCTCAAACTCGTAGTTAAAAACCTACACCGAATCTTGAATGATTATACTTGAATGAAAGAGCAAAGTAAGAGGAACACAATGCAATAAACGAATCTAAATTTGGATTACCGTAGCCACAGTAGCGAAGATTACAAGTTGGAGCAAGAAGAAGCTCTCAAACATATGCTGTCTTCTCAGTTTCTCATAAAAAAGATAATGTTCAAACTTACAAAATTGACCTTTATAGTTTAGGTCTTTACAAATGGCTTGTCTGACCAAAAGCTCCTAAACTTCTAACTGGCTCTCTAATACACAATTGCTCCCAGAAAAATAATCATAAATTCTTTTACAAGTTCTCAGCTTAGAGATGCTCTCTTACAAAAGAATTTTACAAGGGTTTCCCACTAAAATGTGACTCCTTCTCTGCAAACCGCAGCTTCATCGCTTTGTCCGCCAAACACTCCCCCCTTCCTTATCCTTGCACACCCTCGTGCATGTTCAGAGCTTTGGTCGTTGATGGGGATCCAAGGAAGCAAGTGTTGCTGAAAAGCTCCGTGTTTGAAGGACAGCTTCCAGGGCTTCTTGATGCTGTCTAAAACGATTTTCACTTAAAGTGTGTTGGTATGCTATGTACCGTGCCTTGACGTCCTTCGCCATAGGATGGAAGACCCTTGAGTCGATTTCGAAGAAACCTGTGATGAAGGCCACTTCAAAAGTCTGCAAGTAATGTGAAGGCAGATACATGAGTCTGGAGTACATTGCCATCAGGATATTGCTTCGTGGCATATAAAGGGAAAAGGTAGGTATTCATGGCCAAACCCCTCCACCTGCTCTTCTGGCTGTAAGAATGCTTGGGCCGCTGACTTCATTATCTTCTTTTCATACATCATGTACTCTTTTGATGGTCCCTATGGCATGTGCTTGATGCTTTCAATGAGCTCATCTCTAATATCTAAGCCTGCCTCCACTGATCCCTGTCCTTGTTCTCCTTCACGTGAAGTTTCAGGCAAATCAGGCAGGTCTTGACTAGACAATAGTTGCGGTTGCACCTGGGCTGCGTCTGTTCTGATTTGCTGTTGAGAAATCAGGTCTTCTTTTTCTTTCGGTAGTGTCTCGCTGATCTGTTTCTGAGTCTCTAACTCAGCCCTTGCTTGTGCCAATTGCTGCTCCAGCTCTTTTACCTTTTGCTCGGTGGCCGCCGTCTGGGCCATCATTCCTAATAAGAGCAACTTCCTCTGAAGTCTTTCTTGCTCTAGCTCCCCTTTCAGCACTGCTAGGGTGTTCACTGTGTGGCATTGTCTGATGTGGAGACCAATGCTTCAACAGGTTCCTAGTTTTCCATCAAGGTTGTCAAAGTACTTTTGACACTGATGTATGAACTATTAATTCTCTGAAACCTTGCGCTTTTGTAAGCAAGCTGCTCCACTGCTTCTGTACCTTCGCCGTCAATTCTTGGCATTCTTTTTCCTTGGTGTTCAACTCCATCCTGACGTCCACCAGATCTCTAATCAGAGACTGAGCCTGCTGTCGCTCATTGTCTCCTTCCTTCCTTGTGAGCTCCAATTGTGCTCGTAGGCTCTCTAACTCCTCTTTCCCAGATGTTTGCTTTTGTTGAGCCTCCTATACCTGCTTTTCTTTTTCTCTCAGCACCACGTGCTGGCTTTGGAATTGTCTTTCTAATTCCTGTAAGGTTTCCCTGTAGTCAAAATCAACAATAGCCTAACAGGCTTCTTGGTATCCTATTGCTTCTCTAGGCATAGACTCTTTTTGTGAGGATGAAGGAGGAGGAGGTGGTGGTTTTTGGGTTGATGGAGAAGGAGGAGGAGGAGGAGATTTTGGCGAGGGAGGAGGTGGTGATTTAGGTGAGGGAGGAGGTGGTGATTTCTCCACTTCTTATACACGCCTCTTCTTCGATGCATCTTCCCTTGGATGTGAAGCAAAAGCTTCCGCTTTTCTTTTCTTTAAAATCTTTATGATCCTTTGGCGAGTCAAATCCGCTGCCCTTCGTGCTTCCACATTCCTCTCTCTTTGAGTTTTCTTTAATTTCTCTGCTTGGTTTGTATCATCAGCCGCTTCTTTTTCCTTTTTTCCTTCAGTGGACTGCAAAGAAATGTCCACTTCTGCAGCCTTTTGTTCCGCTTCTAACCTTTTCTTTTCAACCCGTATGCGAGCTGCATTTTCTATTCTTTCTTGTCTTTCCTTCTCGAACCTTAGTTTCTCTGTTTGTTGTGTTGCAGCAGCTCTCGCTTTTTTGTCAGCCCGCAACTTGGTCCTTCTTTCCTCAACTCTTTGTTGGGCCTCTGTATATGCTTTTTGAAGGTCAGACTGCGGCAATGTACTTCTTTCCCTCTTTCTTTTCTCAAATGGTGTGCTGGTGTCTTCCTCCTCGCTTTCTTCAAACTCAGATGGTCCTTTGTCTATAGACCCTTGAGAGTTTCCCTCTTCTTCAATCTTAGTCTTTTCTTCATCACTCGAGCTTTTGTTGGATGCCTTGGACGAGCGCGATGATGTGGCGCTAGTGGTCATCCTTACTGAATGAGCAACCAGCTTTGCTTTCTGAATCAGTGCCATTTGAGAACTGGCCACCGACAAATCTTCAATCATTCCCAAAGCTTGGTATGATATTCTTGTTAGCATCGGCCCTGCACTCATGTAGCTTTTGTTCTTTGCCGAGCTTTTCAAATTTGCTTCGATCAAGTTCTCCAAGATGTAAGAACCATAATCGCAGCGGATGGTTCTATTTTCAGTTGTTGCTAGAGCCATGACCACTGCAATATGCAGGATTGGCTCGGTGTAACGAGGAGGCTTTTGTACTCTGAAATGCTGAGAGATCAATCTCATCGATAATTCCAACTCACCGTATATCATGTTACTATATTTGTACTTGTTTCCTTTTGCTTTGATGAATGCCTTCTTGTTATCCAGTGACGTGGTCTTTGTTAGCAAGTCATGTTGCCCTGGAAGGAAATGCAAAGCTTCGTTGATGATTTCTTTTGTGATCTTTACCTTTACCTTTGATCCATCCTTGTCAGTGAGCATCGCTTGCCCATCATACTGTATAGAGCTCATGAGCTCGTGGGCCCTCATGTAGTCTGTTCCCCATGGCTGCAATCTGAAAAACTACTCCAAATGCACAGCCCGCACGGCTTCTGTGACCTCCGGTCTCCGGTGGAGATTTCATATTTCCCGTGGCATGATAGTTGTCTTTACCATGTCATCCCTAAACTTCGCGATGAAAATGTGAGCAGGGATCTGAGCTAGTATTTCATCTGAGATGTGAGCTTCTTCATTTGTAGCGAGCTCATCCACTTCATATGGTGCAGCTATCCATTGCCTTTCTTTCTTTTGGCAAGGCATTCTGTGTCAATAGAATCACAAGCTGTCAGGATTTTCCTTTCGCAACCACTAGCATTTAGAATTTTAGTAAAAAGCCGTTCAAAAGTTAAAATTGATCATAACTTGAACAAATCTCATCCATTCTTGTCCATATTTCACCAGTGGGACTAGGAAGACTAGAGCTATGACTGATTGAAATCTGAGCCAAATATAGGCATGAGGTACACCGATCGCGATCGTAGTACAGAGGCCAAAATGAAATTTGATCACATGAGTGGTTTGCTCTGATAGCTAGAGGGTCATTTTGGTCCACTATGTCTTTTATTTCAACCACTTTTCAGTTTATAAGTCCCAATTTTGGGTTACAAGGGAGTTTTGAACTAGAATTTTGTCATAATAATCAATATCTAATTCTCCTAAATGATTTTCTCATATTAAACTGATCATTTAATGTGGGGAAGTGCCAGGGGAGAAAAAACTAGAATATTGGTTAAGCTAGCAGACCGGCCACAGTAGGGATCCAAAGGGGGGGCCATCTGCAAAAGAGCCATGTGCAACAATGGGCTAAAAAGACCCTAAGGTTCAGCCCATTAAGACTTCCAAAATGCTAAGGTTCCAAAATTCAAAGGTTGTGTCCAAAGGTCAAACCTAGGGAAAATTGGATGCTTTGTGTGTGCCCTAAAAGTCTTTGCACATCCCTACATGGGAGGGGGCGAGCCCTTCTTCTAGGGGATGAGAGAGAAATCCACACACACACACACACACACACACACACACACACACAGGCTCCCTTTACACAAAGGGAATGAGGGACACATGTTAGCTCCCTAGGCCAGATGCCCACAAGGTGTGCCCAGTTTCTATTGGATGACCCTTGAAGTGGACCAATGAGAATTAAGCTAGAGTAAATCTAGTTTAATTAATCTAAAAACATTTAACAAAAGAAACCAATGAGAATTAAGTCTCCTATAAGACTATTGGGCAGTCTCCCAAGGGGTCCAATGAGCATTCAGGAGCCCCATGGCTTGCCTGATTCCTATTGGCCAGGAGGCAAAGGGGTCCAATGAGAGTTTCGTTTAATTATTTAATTACTTAAAGCTCTCACAAACGGGGAAAGGGGGACACATGTCAGAAGACTATCACTTATGCTGCTTAATTGTAATTGGCTTGACTTGGGGAGGGCCAATGAGGCTGTAGGAAGAGCAAATAGCAAGGGGGCTCGCCCAAGAGAGAGAGGGGGCTGATTTTTGCAAGGCATTATCACACACAGTCTATGTGTGAAGCAAAGAAGACTATCTCTTCCCAAGCTTTAATGGAGAGCTCATCACCTACTCCAAGCTTGTGAGATAGAAGCCTACATCGACACACTCTTGGCTTGTGGATGCAAATCCAACCAAGAGCAAAGCTTCAATGCATGCTCATCTCCTCTACCAAGCTAATTACTAAGCTAAAACTATGCTAATATGAGTGATTATGTGAGGAGATGTACATCTTTCTCGTAAGATACTCCTTCTTCCTCTCAATCTACTCTCATACCCTGCTAGCTCTCACCATCTTCGAAGGTGTGTGAGGTCTTGGGTCTGAGAACATGGATAATTCAAGTTGTGTTTGTTAAGTGTTTTTCTTAGTGAATGAAGCTTCCATCTTCATTGCACTAGCTAGTCTTGAAGGAACACAAAGAATTGTATTGTACAATGTCTCTCTTGATGGGAGAAACCATAATACAAAGCCTTTTGGAGGGGGGACCGGCTCCATGCAAATCCGGTCCTCAACTGTTGTCAATAGCTTAATTTCTCTCTCTTTTGAAAGTATTGTTGATGCTATCTAACTAGGTGTTATGTTTTATGTTGCTCTCTCCACCCAAGCACTCTTGTAATTCTCATTAGGAATCTATTCTAATGAAATGCCCACTATGTTCATGCTCATTTCCGCTACACACAAGTTATTAGGCCATTAAATGTTACATTGGTATCAAAGCCCAAGGTTTCTCTTTTCTTGCTCAAGAAGGGAGGTCCTCAAGCTAGCTACAAATGGTTGGTATTATTAATTGCCTGTGAGTAAGTAGAATAGGGATTTTTCAGCCTTGCAGTGCGCCTGCCTTCCTGCAGTTAACGGGGCATCACCGTCGAGAGCTATGGTCTTAATAGTGGAGTCCTACGGGGCTTGCCTACGGCTTAACCACTATTGAGCTATTAGAAGCTTGATAGGAGCCGGTGTTGTTTTGGTGTCGAAAGACCCTCTCTTCTATTCCTTGCAATTAATGGTATTCAAGCCGCGGGTACAGTAGCTTGAGTGCTTTTTCTAAAGGGGTAAAGAGGAGTAGCAACTAGGGCTTGAAGTGCTAAAGTACACCTAAAAAGTTTACACCTAAAGGTTGTTAGAATGGCTGACAATAGTAAAGAGAGTGAAATTAATGTTGATAACTTTGATTTTTCTCATGAGCAAGCTACTAATGATGCTTCAATGCTTGTTAACTATCTTGTTACTAGGCTTCAACAAGCCATGGGCAATCCGTCTCTCCAAAGTGAAGTGCAACGGCAGCTCCGTGCTCACGGGATTCTCCAAGCTCATCACCATGACGAGAGAACACCTAGGAAGCCTCCTTGTGAGACTGCCAAAAGAGGTCTCTCTCCGATTCGGGAAGAAGAAGAGAATCCATATGAAGGGCTCAAGAATTTACTTCTTGATGATGCATCTCCTTCCCAAAGGAGAACTCAAGAGCCTCCACCGAAGGAACGAGAAAGAAGCGAGTCTCCCGCCACCTCGGCGGAGATGGCTCCACGAAGACGGCGGTGTTAAGTTTGGAGCCTGATTTACCCTTTGTAATTTTCTGTGGTAAAAGCGCACATTTGTAAGGCCCCCATTATGAGGAGAAGCCATCGTGCATGAAGGAAAATCACTCACTGGAAACCAAATTTTTCACGGACAAGAATCAGGGGCAACTTAAAAGGCCTCGGGGGCGGAGGCCCCCGAGACTTTTTTTCGCCGGAATATTATGGCCGGAAAGTGGTCGGAAAACAACCGGTCGGTTGGCCGGTGGTCAGAAGTCAATGGCCGGAATATTCTTTTTCTCCGGAATATTATGGCCGGACGACGGCCGGAAAGTGGTCGGAAAACAACCGGTCGGTTGGCCGGTGGTCGGAAGTCAATGGCCGGTGGCCGGTGGCCGAATTCAATGGCCTGTGGCCGAATTCAAAAGCGGACTTGTCTTCTCAAGGGCGGCCACACATGGGCGGATTGGAGGGTCCGATTTGGACTTATTCGCACAAGGGCGGCTACACATGGCTGTCTCTCATAAGAGAGGGCAACCCTTTTGGCCTATAAAAGGAGGCCATTTCTACACACATTTCATAGTGTGTGAAGTTGATGCAACAAGGTGAGTGTGAGGTGGTGAGAGTGAAGCAAGGCGGGAGCTCCATTAAGGGTATAATCCCTTTGTAAACTACTTCTTGTTTTGAAGTACTAGAGCCATTGAGTGGCTGCTTTCCCGTGGACATAGCCCACATTGGGTGAACCACGTATATTGTGTGTACTCTCTCTCTCTCTCTCTCTCTCTCTCTCTCTCTCTCTCTCTCTCTCTCTCTCTACTCTATAATCTCGTGTATATAAATATGTCTCTCTCCATTAAGTAATCTACTCAATTATCTATTTAGCTACGTCTTATTTCCTAACAACTGGTATCAGAGCAAGGTTTGCTCGTAGCTAAATTATCTCAAGGAAAGGATTCCTTGAATTGAGTGGGAGTTATGGCGGAGGAAGGGAAGCTCAAGATTGAGAAGTTCAACGGTAAAAACTACCAACATTGGAAGATGCAGATTGAAGACTATCTCTACCAGAAGCACCTCTATTTGCCACTAGGCGGTCTTGCAAAGAAGCCCACAACAATGGCAGATGAAGCATGGATTGTCCTTGATCGAAAGGCACTGGGAACAATCCGGTTAAGCTTGGCATCAACGGTGGCCTTCAATGTTTCGGAGATCAAGACCACGGAGGACTTGATGAAGTCACTTGACGACTTCTACGAGAAACCATCGGCATCCAATAAGGTATTTCTTATGAAGCGCTTGTTCAATCTAAAGATGGCAGAGAATGGTTCAGTTGCAGAACACCTAAATGACTTTAACACAAACATAAGTCAACTTCGATCAGTGAAAATCAATTTCGATGACGAAGTGCGAGCTCTCCTTATACTATCATCTCTACCAGATAGTTGGGACAACCTTGTGATGGCTGTAAGTAATTCTATCTCTGGCACAAATACTCTTAAGTTTGATGATGTTGTGGGTGTTCTCCTAAGCGAGGAAATATGAAGGAGAAGCACAGGAGAATCATCAAGTGTTGCACTATCAGTGGAAACAAGAGGAAGGCTTAAGGAGAGGTTCAAAAACCAAAAGGGTCGTGATCGCTCAAGGCGGAGCAAGTCACGCACAAAGTCAGTTCTTGAATGTTGGAACTGCGGCAAGAAGGGCCACGTCAAGAAGGATTGCTGGTCCAAGAAGAAGAAGGAGACAGAGTCTCAAGACAACAAGCCAACATCGGAGGCCAATGTGGTAGGTAAAGTAGAGCAAGATGCTCTAATTCTCTCATTAGACAATGTGTCTAATTCCTGGATAGTAGATTCCGGGGCTTCATTCCATGCGACACCACACAAGCAACATTTCCAAGACTACACCAAAGGTAATTTTGGGTATGTATACTTGGGAGATGATGAAGCTTGTGAGATTGTCGGCAAAGGTACAGTTTCTGTCAAAACTGATAACGGAAATGAATGGAAGCTTAAAGATGTTTGGCATGTTCCTTCTCTTCGCAAAAATTTGATCTCTACAGGACAATTGGACGATGAAGGTCACAACATTGCATTCGGAAACAAACGGTGGAAGATCTCAAAGGGATCTTTGGTGGTTGCCAAGGGTGAAAAAGTCGGTACAGTTTACTTGTGTACTGTTAGCACGCAACCTTCAGCTTGTGCAGCAACTACAGAAGTTGACAGTGCGGTGTGGCACTACCGACTTGGGCATATGAGTGCCAAAGGAATGCAAATCCTTCAAACAAGGAAGCTTCTACCAGGTTTGAAAGAAGTGGACTTAGAGTTCTGTGAAGATTGTGTTTATGGTAAACAAAAGAGGGTAAAATTTCAAAAATCAGGAAATGAAAGAAAAAATAAAAAACTTGAGTTGGTTCATTCTGATGTTTGGGGTCGTGCAAGTACACCATCACTTGGTGGCTCATTGTACTATGTAACATTCATAGACGATGCGACTAGAAAAACATGGGTTTATGTCATGAAGAATAAATCCGATGTATTTTCCATATTTCAAAGGTGGAAAGCCTTTGTGGAGAATGAAACGGGTACCAAGGTTAAATGCCTCAGATCCGACAATGGAGGCGAATATTGCACCCAAGCTTTTGAAAGCTTTTGTGCTAGCAATGGCATTCGGAGGCAAAGGACAACCCCAAGGACACCTCAACAAAATGGGATTTCGGAAAGGATGAACAGGACAATCATGGAACGAGCACGAAGCATGCGGCTACATGCAGGCCTACCGCTTGAGCTTTGGGCGGAAGCTGTAAGTACGTCTGTGTACTTAATCAATCGGTCATCCTCAACGGCATTGGATGGGGGAGTTCCAGAAGAGGCATGGACAGGTAAACCGGTGAATTATGCATTTCTCAAAGTGTTTGGGTGTGAGGCTTTCATGCACATAGATAGAAGCCTAAGATCAAAGTTAGATGCAAAGTCCAAAAAGTGTTTTTTCATTGGCTATGGAGAAGGAGACTTTGGGTATCGCCTATGGAATCCTGAAGATGGTAAAATCTTAAGGAGTAGGGATGTAATTTTTAATGAACAAAATATGTACAAAGATTACTTGGAAAGAAAACAAACAAAAGAAACAGGTGATGAGTACATGGAGCTTGAGGACGGTGAAGACTCAAGGACTGCAAACGGTGACAATGTGCAACAACGTCAACCAAATGAGGAGCCTCAACCTATTCCCCGAAGATCTACAAGAGCAAGTAGACCTCCAAAAAGGTTTGTTCCTTCCTTCAACCATCTCTTGATCTCAGATTCTGGAGAGCCGGAATCATATGAAGAAGCTATGCAACATGAATCCAAAGAAGAATGGACGAAGAGCATGCAAGTGGAGATGGACTCACTACATCGCAACCAAACATGGGAGTTGGTTGAGTTGCCTAAAGGTAAGCGGGCACTTCAAAACAAATGGGTGTACAAGCTAAAGGAAGAAGAAGGTGGGAAGAAAAGGTACAAGTCTAGGCTTGTGGTAAAAGGTTTTTCTTAAAAGAAAGGTATTGACTTCAATGAAATATTTTCTCCTGTTGTAAAAATGAACTCAATTAGGCTTGTCTTAAGCCTTGTGGCTGCTCATGATCTAAATCTCGAGCAAATGGATGTAAATACGGCATTCCCTCACGGTGACTTAGAGGAGGAAATCTACATGCTTCAACCAAAGGGGTATGAAGTAAAAGGTAAGGAGAAAATGGTTTGCAGATTAAAGAAGAGCTTGTATGGTTTAAAGCAAGCATCAAGACAATGGTACTTGAAGTTTGATCGATGGATGTTGGATCATGGATTCACAAGATGCAACTCGGATCACAGCGTCCACACGGAGAATTTGGGAGATGGAAAATTCATCATCCTAATGTTGTATGTTGATGACATGTTGATTGCAAGTGCTAACATGCAGGACATCAAAGACCTAAAAGAGGAGCTGTCCAAATCTTTTTCAATGAAAGATTTAGGTGCTACAAAGAGGATACTTGGTATGAAAATATCAAGGGACAGGACGAAGAAGACAATAAAGCTATCTCAAGAATATTACATCAAGAAGGTACTAGAAAGGTTTGCAATGCAAAATGCAAAACCAGTTTCTACACCTTTGGCTGGTCATTTTAAACTAACGAAGTATATGTGTCCAAAGACACAAGAGGAGATAGCCTATATGTCTAAAGTTCCATATGCTGCAGCGGTAGGTTCTCTAATGTATGCTATGGTCTGGACAAGGCCAGACATTGCACATGCAGTGGGAGTTGTGAGTAGGTTCATGGACAACCCAGGTAAAGAGCATTGGCAAGCTGTGAAGTGGATACTTAGGTATCTAAATGGGACAACAACAAATGCTTTGTATTTTGGAGGAACTGATATTTTTCTAGAAGGGTATGCTGATGCAGATATGGCAGGTGACAAAGATACTCGAAGGAGCAATACTGGCTATGTGTTCACGATTGGAGGCACAGCAGTAAGCTGGGCTTCAAAGATGCAGAAAGTGGTTTCACTTTCTACCACGGAAGCAGAGTATGTAGCAATGACGGAGGCAAGCAAAGAAATTCTGTGGCTTCAGAGATTCTTAGAAGAGCTTGGATTCAAACAAGACAATTGTGTCTTGTACGGTGATAGCCAAAGCGTTATCCATCTTGCGAAGAACTCAGCCTTTCATTCAAGGACAAAGCACATTGAGGTGAGATATCACTTCATACGCACTCTTTTGGAAGAGGGACAACTAAAGCTAGGAAAGGTGCATACAAGTGAAAATCCTGCAGACATGTTTACAAAGGTGGTCAACAAGGAGAAGTTGAGATTTTGCTCATCTTCAATCGGCATTCAAGGATAGGAAGCCAGAATGGAAAGCAGTCACAGGTTTGGTTTGGAGATCAGTCTCCAAGTGGGAGATTGTTAAGTCTGGAGCCTGATTTACCCTTGTAATTTTCTGTGGTAAAAGCGCACATTTGTAAGGCCCCCATTATGAGGAGAAGCCATCGTGCATGAAGGAAAATCACTCATCGGAAACCAAATTTTTCACGGACAAGAATCAGGGGCAACTTAAAAGGCCTCGGGGGCGGAGGCCCCCGAGACTTTTTTTTCGCCGGAATATTATGGCCGGACGGCGGCAGGAAAGTGGTCGGAAAACAACCGGTCGCTTGGCCAGTGGTCGGAAGTCAATGGCCGGTGGCCGGTGGCCGAATTCAAAAGCGGACTTGTCTTCTCAAGGGCGGCCACAAATGGGCGGATTGGAGGGTCCGATTTGGACTTATTCGCACAAGGGCGGCTACACATGGCTGTCTCTCATAAGAGAGGGCAGCCCTTTTGGCCTATAAAAGGAGGCCATTTCTACACACATTTCATAGTGTGTGAAGTTGATGCAACAAGGTGAGTGTAAGGTGGTGAGAGTGAAGCAAGGCGGGAGCTCCATTAAGGGTATAATCCCTTTGTAAACTACTTCTTGTTTTGAAGTACTAAAGCCATTGAGTGGATGCTTTCCCGTGAACGTAGCCCACATTGGGTGAACCACGTATATCGTGTGTACTCTCTCTCTCTCTCTCTCTCTCTCTCTCTCTCTCTCTCTCTCTCTCTCTCTCTCTCTCTCTCTCTCTCTCTCTCTCTCTCTCTCTCTACTGTATAATCTCGTGTATATAAATATGTCTCTCTCCATTAAGCAATCTACTCAATTATCTATTTAGCTACGTCTTATTTCCTAACAGGCGGGCTAAATGCTCTCCATCACCACCAAAGCGGAGAAGACCATCACACTCTTCTCCACGCCATAATTCAAAGAGGGATGATAAAAAAACAAGAGAAGAAAAAGGCGAGAAAGAGGACACCCTCTTCTCCATCTTCTTCATCCTCTTCCTCTTACGAAAGCTATGGTGAAGATGACAAAGATCAAGACAAGAAAAAGGCGAGAAAGAGGTCACCCTCTTCTCCACCTTCTTCAAATTCTTCACCTTCTGAAGAAAGTGATGGTGCAACCTTTGAACCATCAAAAAGAAGAGGCCATAGGAAATCCTATGCCACATGGAAGAGGTCATCCAAGCTGAAGAAATTCAAAGAGGGAGGGAAGAGTATCTCTTTCCTTACATATGATGGTACCTTTGGTGCTACGGACAAAGTCTTGGCCTTTATCCAGCAATTTGATGCGGCGTTTGGAGATGAGGGCTTCACGGAGTCCTCTAAGCTACGCCATGTAGCTATGCACTTTCAAAAGTCCGCCAGACAATGGTGGTCTAGCCTACGAGCCAACGGTGAAGCTCCTCGAACATGAAAATCTTTAAGAGCTTCCATTATGAAGCAGTTTTTGGCCACCGATGCCAAAGACAAAGTACTCACCGAATGGCGAAGCTTAAAGATATCTCCCAATGAATCCATCCACAAATATGTAGACAAGTTTTGGGACCTACAACTCAAAGCCATTGTCTTCAAAAAGTTGGATTTTGGAGAGCAAAAGCAACAATTTTGTGCGGGCTTAACCGAAGAAAGGGCGGAGTATGTCAACTCCCAAAGGCCACGTACCATATCGGCGGTAATACACCACACTATGGTGGCCTCTCGAATCAATTTCCAAACGGGGGCTAAAAGAAATAATAAGCCCCCGGAAAACAAGGGTTCCAATGAGCCTAAGGGGAAGGACAATGTCCAAAAGTCTCCTAACGGCAACTCCAACAAAGCTAAAGAGAAGGGAGTTTACAAAGGTAAGAATAAACTCTCTCCTGAAGAGCTTGAGCATTATTGTAAGGATAACCGGTGTTTCAAGTGCGGCGAACAAGGTCATGCGTACCGCGCTTGTCCCCAAAAGAACAACCGCCAAGATCCTCCTAGAGCTTCCTTGGTTGAAATCCAAGAGGAGGAGACTCACCAAACTCATAACAAAAGATCTCCTCTATGCCATGCTTGGGGAAAGGTAAGAGAACATGATGCTTTTATTCTCTTTGACCCTGGTTCTACTCACAATTTTATATCTATAGAGTTGGCCACCAAGCTAGGCATACAATCCTACGAGATGGGAGATGTCCTACCCGCAGACAGTGCCTTCAAGGGGCAAGAAGCTTCAGTCACTCCCTTAATTGAGAAATTGAGGCTTCATGTCCAAGGCTATGTGGACAAAGAGGACTTCTTTATCTCTCCTCTCAAGCATGAGGATGTAATCCTAGGGGCACCATGGTTTGACCGCCTGGCTGCCGATGTTAAATTTCCTAAAAGGAGAATCTCCTTTAAGTTCAGGGAAAAAGACATGTATATAGATGCTAAGGAAATGGGTAACACCATCCCCATTGTACATACACCAGCTTTCAACAAGTCAATAAAAAGCTCTATTTCCGTGTACATGATATTTGTTAAAGATTCTCAAAATGAACCTAATGCTTTAACAAAAGAAAATAAAAGCAACCAAAAGGAATTAGAGTCATCCAATTTTCTCATGGGGTTTCAAGATGTTTTTATTGACGACATCCCTTGTGAGTTACCTCCTAAACGAGGTAATGATGACCATGCAATTGAACTTCTTCCAGGAAGTTCACCGCCTAACAAACCTCCTTATAGAGTTTCTCAAGCTCAACAAGAGGAGATTATGCGGCAAGTGCATGAGTTAGTTGAGAAGGGTATGGTTAGGCCAAGCTCATCTCCATTTTGCTCACCTGTGCTACTAGTCCAAAAGAAAGATGGCACATATCGTATGTGTGTCGACTATAGAGCACTAAATAAGATCACTATCAAAAATAGGTTTCTCGTTCCACGGGTAGAAGACCTATTTGATAAGCTACAAGGATCGACCTACTTCAGTAGGATTGACCTAAAAAGTGGCTATCATCAAATAAGGATAGTTGATCAAGACATTGTAAAGACCGCATTTCACACTACATTTGGTCTTTACGAATACATTGTCATGCCTTTTGGCTTGACCAATGCACCAGCCACATTCAACCGCTTGATGGAGAATCTATTCAGGCCTCATCGAACCTTCACTGGAGTGTTCTTTGATGATATTATCATCTACTCTAATTCATTGGAGGAACACAAGCAACACCTCCAGGTAATATTTCAAGTTTTGAGAGAGAATAAACTTTATGTTAATCGAAAGAAAAGTGAATTTTTCTCACAAGAGATTCACTATTTAGGTCATATTATCTCTCAAGATGGCATCCAAATGGATCCATCTAAGTTAGAGGTAATAAAAGGATGGCCTAAACCAAGGAATCTTCATGAACTAAGAAGCTTTATAGGTATGTGTGCATACTATAGACGCTTCATAGAAAAGTTCTCACAAATTGCCAGACCATTACATGACCTAACAAAGAAAAGACTTAGGTACACATGGTCTGCTAAGGAGAACAATGCTTTCGAAAAGCTTAAAGAAAATCTTATCTCTCAACCTGTGCTTACACTACCGGGTCTCTCAAAACCATTTGAGGTCCAATGTGATGCTTGTGGTGATTGCCTTGGAGCTGTTTTGCTCCAAGAAGGGCATGCCATAGGCTATGAGAGTCGAAGGCTCGACCCTGTTGAGCAATCTCTAGGCATATATGAAAAGGAACTCCTTGCAGTTCTACATGCCTTAGACTCATGGAAGCACTATTTATTGCGGACTCCTTTCATTCTACGAACGGATCACCAAAGTCTTAAGTACTTCATGATGCAGACCAAGCTCTCCGACAAACAAATGAGGTGGGCAAATTTCCTTTCGCAATTTCATTTTCATATTGCTCACATTGCTGGCAAGCATAATCAAGTAGCTGATGCACTCTCAAGACGGCCGAGAGTGAATGCGGTTTCCATAGCAACTCACAATGATCTATCTTCAATGATAGATGAGTATGCTATTGATCCCGATTTTAAAGATGTGATTTCAGCCCTTGCATTGGGGAAGAAAGAAGAACCATTTACATTACAAGATGGTTATCTTCTCTATGGCAATAGACTATGCGTTACTAACTCACTGCGTGAGAAAGTAATGTATGAATCTCATGCTCCACCTTATGCGGGGCATAGACGGATTCAGTCTACCTTAAAGGGAATTGAAACATATTTCTATTGGCCTACCATGAAAGTGAACATACAAGAGTATGTTTCTAAATGTGGTATGCCAAAAGACAAAATTTGATAGAGGGAAGCAACTTGGATTGCTTCAACCCTTGCCAATCCCTAATTCACCATGGGAGAGCATATCCATGGATTTCATCTTTGGATTGCCTAAGTCTATCCATGGGAATACGGGAATATGGACGATAGTAGATAGGTTCAGTAAACAAGCTCATTTTATACCTGTCAAAAAGACTATCAAAGCCCATCAAATGGCAACCCTCTTCATTTCACAAATTTTCAAGTACCATGGCTTGCCAATGTCCATAGTGTCGGATAGAGATCCTAGAATGACCAGTAATTTTTGGAAGGGTCTCTTTGAGAATTTAGGGACAAGGCTAAACTTCTCTTTAGCCTATCACCCACAAACGGATGGCCAAAGTGAAATAGCTAACCTAACCATTCTTGATCTACTAAAAGCCTATGTAACGGAAGTAGATCAAAGATCCCAATGGGAGAAGTACTTACCCTTAGTGGAGTATGCTTACAACAACATTGTACATACTTCCACGGCAAAAGCACCTTTCGAGGTAATTGAGGGAAGATCAAAAAGTCCCTTGCTACTTAAGGTACATGGGAAGATCTTCGTTGCAGATGAGTATAGCCGAGACCTACAAGAATCTTTTCAAAAGATTAAGGATGCTATCTCTATCTCACAGCAAAGGCAAAAGGCTGCTGCTGACAAGCACAGAAGAGCCCAATCCTTTAAAGAAAACGATTGGGTCTTGTTAAAGTTTCCCAAGGCTCGATTAAGGCACACGACGGGCAAGAATCCTACGGGCCACCAAAAGTACTATGCTAAACTATCAAAAAGGTACTATGGTCCCTTTCAGATTCTTAGGCCAATCAATGAGGTGGCCTATCAACTCAAGTTGCCCAATCATTGGCTCATACACAATGCTTTCCATGTGAGCCTATTAAAGCCTTACAAAGGAGAGCCACCCCAAGAACCAACTATTGAAGACCCACCGGAGATCGAGGACCAAGAGGAGGTGCTGCAGCCCGAGTCCATTCTCCAACATGAAGACAAGGTATTAAGAGGCGGTAAGACTATCCGACGATATCTTATTAAGTTTAAGAATTATCCTTTTAAAGATGCTAGATGGATGCAAGGCATACATTAAAGGATAACCTAAACCTTGTCAATGCTTACAATGCTTCCCAAGAGTAAGCAAATGTACAAAATGTTAAAAAATGAACAAAGTTTTTGTCTTATAAGCCTCTCTTTTTCTTTATTTGTGCACAAAAATGAAGTAGTATGCATGCTTAGATCAAGTTTGTGAAGACGACGTCTCCCAAACACCAGGTAGAGCTTGTCACTCTACTATGGAAGACTGATAGTACTAATGTGCATACATGCTTGCGGCAGCCTCAGGCTCTCAAGCGCCAAATGGACTAGTCATCCATTGTGGAATGATGTCGTAGGGTAACATAGGGATCCTCTACCCGCTAAGAAAAGGACTCATGAATATGCTTTATCTTCTCTACACCATAGTCGAGGACGACTATGATTTCAAGAGAGAGGTAATGTCATAATAATCAATATCTAATTCTCCTAAATGATTTTCTCATATTAAACTGGTCATTTAATGTGGGGAAGTGCCAGGGGAGAAAAAGCTAGAATATTGGTTAAGCTAGCAAACAGGCCACAGTAGGGATCCAAAGGGGGGGCCATCTGCAAAAGAGCCATGTGCAACAATGGGCTAAAAAGACCCTAAGGTTCAGCCCATTAAGACTTCCAAAATGCTAAGGTTCCAAAATTCAAAGGTTGTGTCCAAAGGTCAAACCTAGGGAAAATTGGATGCTTTGTGTGTGCCCTAAAAGTCTTTGCACATCCCTACATGGGAGGGGGGGAGCCCTTCTTCTAGGGGATGAGAGAGAAATCCACAGCCACACACACACACACACACAGGCTCCCTTTACACAAAGGGAATGAGGGACACATGTCAGCTCCCTAGGCCAGATGCCCACAAGGTGTGCCCAGTTTCTATTGGATGACCCTTGAAGTGGACCAATGAGAATTAAGCAAAAGTAAATCTAGTTTAATTAATTTAAAAACATTTAATAAGAGAAACCAATGAGAATTAAGTCTCCTAGAAGACTATTGGGCAGTCTCCCAAGGGGTCCAATGAGCATTCAGGAGCCCCATGGCTTGCCTGATTCCTATTGGCCAGGAGGCAAAGGGGTCCAATGAGAGTTTAGTTTAATTATTTAATTACCTAAAGCTCTCACAAAAGGGGAAAGGGGGACACATGTCAGAAGGCTATCACTTATGCTGCTTAATTGTAATTGGCTTGACTTGGGGAGGGCCAATGAGGCTGTAGGAAGAGCAAATAGCAAGGGGGCTCGCCCAAGAGAGAGAGGGGGCTGATTTTTGCAAGGCATTATCACACACAGTCTATGTGTGAAGCAAAGAAGACTATCTCTTCCCAAGCTTTAATGGAGAGCTCATCACCTACTCCAAGCTTGTGAGATAGAAGCCTACATCGACACACTCTTGGCTTGTGGATGCAAATCCAACCAAGAGCCAAGCTTCAATGCATGCTCATCTCCTCTACCAAGCTAATTACTAAGCTAAAACTATGCTAATATGAGTGATTATATGAGGAGATGTACATCTTTCTCGTAAGATACTCCTTCTTCCTCTCAATCTACTCCCATACCCTGCTAGCTCTCACCATCTTCGAAGGTGTGTGAGGTCTTGGGTCTGAGAACAGGGATAATTCAAGTTGTGTTTGTTAAGTGTTTTGCTTAGTGCATGAAGCTTCCATCTTCATTGCACTAGCTAGTCTTGAAGGAACACAAAGAATTGTATTGTACAATGTCTCTCTTGATGGGAGAAACCATAATACAAAGCCTTTTGGAGGGGGGACCGGCTCCATGCAAATCCGGTCCTCAACTATTGTCAATAGCTTAATTTCTCTCTCTTTTGAAAGTATTGTTGATGCTATCTAACTAGGTGTTATGTTTTTTGTTGCTCTCTCCACCCAAGCACTCTTGTAATTCTCATTACGAATCTATTCTAATGAAATGCCCACTATGTTCATGCTCATTTCCACTACACACAAGTTATTAGGCCATTAAATGTTACAAATTTGATTTTTCATGGGTTTTTGATGTCCAATTGGCTTGAAACTTGATGGGTGACTTGAAGAAGATGTGTACAAGAGATATGTTAGGTTTTGGTCAAATTCTGATGCTTAGGTACACCGATCGTGATCGTAGTACCTGGGCTTTTTTGGGTGAAAACTGGATGGCTTTGGTCCCCTATGCCTGCCTAGCCCACTGGTGATTTATTTTCAAGTTTGGACTTAAAATGAACAAATTAGAGCAATTTTTCACTGTTTGACCTTATTTTACTAAGTCTAACCATATTGGGTTTTTCCCGATGAATTTTGGTTAGAGTCTAGAGTTAGTTGAAGTTAGTTTTTGAGCTTTCACTACTTCCATGATGTGTTGCTATCATCACCCTACTCCACTGTCTGATTCTCACTTGATTATGCACTTTTTACCCCGTCTTTGGGGATTTTCCAGACTTGTGCATTTTTCAGGCATTCTTTGGATACCAATGGGATATTTGGGCATCTTTAAGTTTCCTTTTAGTCTTTGATATTAGTTCGGCCAAATTCTTCCCTTGTGTGATCACTCGAGACTGAAATGGTCATCTTTGTTGTTGTAGGGGACTTTGAGATCCATTCGGGGTTTTCTACTACCGTGTTGACTCCTAGTCGGACAGGTATGCCCTTCAAACCACCCATCATAATTTTCAGTTGAATTTTGGTAGTTGTAGGTCAAATTTTCCCGTTTCGGTTGTGTTTGACAAATTTGGCCCATTCTATGAGCAAAATTTGTGCATTTTCCATGAAAATTCAAGAGAGTGTATCTTTCACTGAGTTCTAAGCCTGGGCCAAGCCAAAATTTACAAAACCTACATCTGGGGACACCGATCGCGATCGTACCCTGGATCCCAAAATCAATTCTGACACCTGCAGTTTGTTGGCGAAGCTGAGAGGATGCCTTTTGCAATTTTTGTGCCAAGTTTGGTCAGTGGGGTACACCGATCGCGATCGTTGTACCACCACCAAACTGAGAATTGATCATATGGCTTTGTTCCTCACATTGTGGGGAGCACATTGATGTGTTCTGTGCTTGGAAAAAGTTTTTTTTGATGCCTCTAAGGCCCCTTGACCTATTTGACTCAATCCGACTTTGATTTGATCCATTCGCCCGTTTGTGCAATGATTCGCGCTTGCATGCGTAATAGACTTGATCTTTACTTGATAAGGAACATACATGTGAAATCTGTTATGAAATGCTGGCTCCGACCGTCCGTACGGGGTAGAAATGTGGCAACTCGCTCTAGGTCAAGAAGCTCTCTTCTTCTCTCTCAAAATGTGAAAATGAACAATGAGCTAAATTTTGGCCTACCTGACCTATATCTCCCCGAGGTTTTCGTGACATAGGGCTGATTTTCCTTACCTTTGATCTCGAGATAATCTGCATACCATCTGTGGGTCGAACCGTTCGTCATTCTGGCGCCGTATGACCATTTGATGCGATTCTGCGAAATGTGGTCTTGATCATTAAGGCTGAAATTCGACATCTTCAGATTAGTTTCATATCTTCCATGCTTGATAACCTTATCATGATACTTCGGCATTTGCTTCCAGAACTTAATTCCGACACTGTGGGCGATATTTTTTAGTTTTTGGAAGATTATTAACGAAAATCAAACGAAATAAATTGAAAATACTTATTAACTAGCGAAAAGTAGCCAAAAATTATTATACTCACCCCTAAGCATATATTTTCACTAGAAGCATCCCAATGCTCCAAATTTTGTCATTACAGCTCGTTATTATGCTGGTTGGATAATAAAAACGCTAAAAAATGCCAGATTTTCATAAAATTTGTTCGAAATTGAACCCTAGCAAATGAAAAAAACAACAAACACACGCATTATGTACATATATATACATTGGACCCCTCAATGGTCCTAACTGCTGCTAGATTCAGCAGTTACTCCCCCCTTCCTAAACTGAGTCGTCTCGGACGAAGGTTGTGTGCATGTGCATGGGTTTTGAAATCTATGTCTATGCACGGCCGTGTAATGTGGCCCTATCCTCATGTTTGAGACAATGCATTGGGTAACAAGGTGTTGTGCAAGATGCGGGGACTGAATGTAATTTTCAGTGGCTTTGGATAGCAAGGCTAGCTGTTTATGGAACAAAAGAGCTTGCAATTCAATTGCTCTTTCCTTGATTGTTGGTGTTTTGATGGAAACTATTTTTGGAACCCATTTGTATTCAGTTTTTTCCATATTTGCCGATTTTGATGTAGGTTCCTGAATTTTCTTAGGTTTCCATTGCCTATTTGTTAGTTCAGGCTTCTTGTGCTGACTTTTTGGTCGCCGTTCGATCTGTGTCCCTGAATTTTTTGTTGTCTCCAGCTTTTGTTTCCATTTACACTCTGGATTAGCTCTTGAAGGTCTTTGATATGGTGTTGCTTTCGTCAGGAGTTGTGCCTTGGGTAGCCATATCTGTCTCTGTTTGTTCTGCATGATGGTTTTCTTTATCCAAAATTTTCAAACAGCCGTGTTCGGTGTTTCTAGCTGATGAGCTGATTACTTTTTGTCGACGGGGATAATCGACCAGGAGTGATCTGTTTTAGTGAATGGAGTCATGTACATGTTAGAGTTGTGTGTGTACATCAGCGCATGTTCTGACCATTCAGTAACTGCATTGTACGTTCTCATCCATGGAACTCCCAAACATAGTGATTCTCTGATTTCTCCGTCTTTCATTACGAAAAATTGATGAGGACAACTATTTCCATCAATATTGATTGGTAAGTTTGCTATCCCCAATGTTGGCATTGTTGCTCTGTTTGCAGCCCTGTTTGCAGCTTGTAAATCTCGGGTGGGTTGCACTAGGGGTTCGTCGGTAAGCATCTTGTAAGTGGAGAAGTTGACCACATTGACTCTTGCCCCTGTGTCAATCAATGCTCGTTGATATCTGCCATTCGGAAGTCTGACATTGATGCGAACATCGATTCCTATTTCCCATTGCTCATTAGTGTGAATTATAGAAAGAGGAATTTGAGTCGTATCTGCTGGTTGAGAAAGTCTTTGTTGCTGTATCTTCTGTTTCCGCTTTAAAATTTTGATTCTAGCCTCCTCCTGTGCTTGAACCTTTGTCTCATTTTCTTTGTTCTTGCGCTCCTTTGCAGTGTGGATTTTGGCAAGCATCTCTGAGGTTAGTGGTAGGTTGTACTTCTTTAATCTGCAGCCACTAATCCAATTAGGTATCTCCTCTCCCTCTAATGTTGCAAGCTTAATGGCACCGCTAGATGATATGTCATGAATCACATAGGGTCCATTGCCTCGCTTTTTGAGTTTCCGGGAATGTTGTTTTAGGGTATACATTAAGACGTAATCCCCCGTAGCAAATTCCTTGCTGATAACATGTTGGTCAAAGAATGATTTCATGTTTCGTTTTTGCGTGTAGATTGATGCAATTGCTCTCAATCTAGTTTCATCCAGTTTTTCCAGGTTATCTATTTGATCGGATAATTCATGACCCATCCATTCTAATTCTTTAGCTACCCAAAGTGTGGGGATAAGAAATTCAAGTGGCAAAATCGCTTGAATTCCATAAACCATGTTGAACGGAGTTGTTCCGATTGAGATTTTGTACGCTACTCTATATGCCCTTAAAGCTGAATGCAGCTTTTGATCCAAGTCGGCTCTCGATTTGCTAACAATTTTCGTGAGAATTGTCACCAAAATCTTGTTCGTACTTTTTGCTTGACCGTTAGCTTGTGAATGATAGGGAGCTGACTTCCTGTGAATTATCATGAATTCATCCAATAGGAATTCGATCACTTCATTGACGAAATGAGTCCCTCTATCGCTCACTATCTCTATTCATAAGCCATCCCTGGTGAAAATATTCTCATACAAAAATTGTGTTGTCATTTTCGCATCATTTTTGGTTGTTGCTTTCCCTTCAACCCATTTTGTGAGATAATCTGTTGCCACAATAATGTATTGAGCGTGCGTTTTATATCCAGGAGGCGCAATTGGTCCTACAAAATCTATTCCCCATTTTGCAAACGCTCTTGTCCCCATCATCGGCCTCAAGGGCATGTCATCTCATGCTCTAGGAATTTTTGTCCTCGATCAATCGTCACATCATTTCACAAACTCTTCAGCGTCCATGAATATTGTAGGCCACCATATGCCAACAATAAGAATTGCTTTGGCCATTTTGTCAGCTGAGAAATGTCCTCCAGCTTGTGCGCCATGTGCTTGCTCTAAAATAGGAATGTATTCCTCTTCTGTCGCACACATTCTCAATTGATTGTCTTTTTCCCTCTTGTAAAGATTGTCCTCAATCAATACATAGTTTTCTGCCTCTTTCGTGATCGTTTTGATATGTGATCTACTCATCCCTTCAGGCAGTATCCCGATGGTGAGGTATTCAACAATGTAGTTACTCCATCGGGGTGCTACAGATAATTTGAATAGAGTCATGTGTTTTATCGGCTTTTGAAAAGTGCAGATATCACATGATTTGATATGCATATGAACACTTCGTTGCATTTTCGGCCAATATACACCCATTCTCATTAATCTTTGATACGTCTATGCATGCCCATTGTGAATCCCCATGGTTTGCACATGAGACTAGTGTAGATAACAAGTCCAGTTCACTTGATTCGACACAAAGCCTAAGGATTTGATATGATCCCTGTTTGTATAGCCTTCCAGCCAGCATTACCAATGATCTAGATGCTGCATGGTAGATGGTTGTCTTGTCAAATTCAATGACCCAATAGTCAACAAAGGACTTACATCCTCACTCCATCTTGGAACCATTTCTATGTTGAAGAGATATGCATCTGGCAAATCGTCATCAAGTCCTACAGGGTTTTCTCCATGCACCATTCTAGATAAATGATCCGCTCTTTGGTGTGTAGTTCCTTTTTTTACTACAACCGTGAAGTCAAACTCAAGCAGTATGATGAACCATCGTACAATCCATCCCGTACTGCAAGGTTTGTTTACCAAGTACAGCAGTGCTTGGTGATCAACGAAGAATACAAATTTTTGTGTAATTCTTCTCTGCACTGTTTAGTTGTCTACTGGAGTAACTGATTGGAAAATCCATGTTGTTTTCTCCAGGTTGTGCAAGTATGCATCCTATAGCATAGGCTGATGCATCTACGTGGGCGTGGAATATCTTTTCCCAATCCAGAGCCTTCAAAATTGGAGCGGATATCAATCTTTGCTTCAATGTTTGAAAAGCTTTCTCGCACTCATCTGTCCACTCAAATTTAGTTATCAACGCGTAAAGTGGTTTTGCAATTATAGCGTATGAGTAGATAAATCTGCAATAATATCCACAATGGCCCATAAATGCATGTACCTCATTTACCTTTACTGGTCGTGGTAGATCAACACTTACGTTGATCTTCTCCATGTCTGTCAAAATACCATTTTTGGACACTATATGTCCCAATATTTTACCTTGTCTTACCATGAAGACACATTTCTCCGGATTCAGGAAAATCCGATACAGTCTGCATTTTTTGAACACTTTGGTCAAGTGCTCTATGTGCTCCAATCTTACAAGAGAGTGAACACACAAGTCGTCCATGTAATTTCTAAGAATTGTCTCATATATTCTTTAAAAGCATGACCCATCAGCCTCTGAAATGTGGCTGGTGCATTCGTTAAGCCAAAAGCCATTACCCTGAATGCAAAAATGCCCCATTCGGTTGCAAAAGCTGTCTTGTGCTGAAAAGCCATCTAAGAAACTGTAAGCTTCTTTTCCTGCCACTCTTTCTATTACATGATCAGTAATGGGTAGGGGATAGTTGTCCCGAATTGTAGCAGCGTTTACTTTCTTGAGATTGACGCACACTCTCAACTTTCCATTTTTCTTCGGGACCACCACAATCGGTGAAACCCAAACAGTGTGCTCAATTTCGTAAATGAACTCTGCCTCTTTCAGCTTATCTATCTCCTCCTTGATCTTCCTTGCAAACGTCTCATTGTAAGTATAAGGACGTTGTCTGCTTGGTTTGGCAACATTCTTAAGGGGTATTGTGTGTTGACAGATACATGGATCCACCTCCTTAAGATCTTTGTATGACCAAAAAAACGCATCTCTATACTGTTTAAGAGTAGCTATCAAAAGCTTTTCCTCTTCTTCAGTAAGATCCATGGCAATATATGCAGGTTTTGGATCTTCTCCTGGCTCCGCTAGATCTATTCGTTTGGCCTTTTCAGGACCGTCGTATGACATACCAGGTTCCTTTAATTCCCTCATCGGTTGTTGCACTATGATTTTCCTATCTTGTATGGTATACTTCTTATAATGGGATGGCACATCCATCTTGTCAAAATTCGTCTCCTCATCTGTTTCGATTTCAGTTGTCCATACGTCTTTGAGGGTCCGTTTGAGCTTATTGTACTCTGTTTTGGTCCTTCTAGACCCTGTTTCCCCCTCTTTATGTGTCTCAGTCATTTGCTTTTCGCGCTTCTTCTTCTTATTCTTTTTCCATGGTTGAGTTTTGATAAACCGGCCAGTGACCTTGTCTTTGACACAATTGTCAGCTTTTACAAGCCTTAGATATCCCGTTTTGTCATAAAAAAGAGGCATGGGTTTATGTGTGAGGGACATACCCAGACTCGACCCTACTCATCTCCCTCAGTCCAGGGAATGACGTAGATCTATCTGTAGGTATCCCTCCCACTTGGGACCAACATTCAGACAGGACTCCGGCCTATTTCGAATGCCAACCCAAGGGGGTAAATCTGCTCTGATATACCCAGACTCGACCCTACTCACCTCCCTCAGTCCTCCAGACCGTTCCAGGGAATGACATAGATCTATCTGCAGGTATCCCTCCCACTTGGGACCGACACTCAGACAGGACTCCAGCCTATCTCGAATGCCAACCCAAGGGGGTACATCCCTCCATTCAATGATCCTATCCGCTTCTCATAATCAATCTGTCCTTGACAACTTTCCACACCCAAAACCGTGGTCCTTAGTCTTGATTCTCTTGATCTTTAACGTGAGGATCTGCTCATGCTTTCTTGTTCTCCCTTGGTTCATGGCGATAACCCCTTTTTCCTGACAAGCAGGCACGGCAGTTATCACTTTCCCCTAAGAAGAGGGATATTGCAATCCTACCTGGTCTCGCTCGTCCTCGATTACCCATTTTTATCCCACGTATTCCTAACGTTTAACATAAAATATTTAAAACATCCGGCCATCTGACCCTCTGGATCCACCCACCCACCGAACCATTTCATGAAAATCCCTTCCCGAGGTAGTACTTAACTACTACGAAATCAGGAAGACAACAGTCTATCATACATCATCAAACAACAAGCAGCATGCAATCTGTTGCATACCCTCGTTCAGGAAAATTTATCTGGTTGTTCCCACCAGATCTTTATTTAGAAACTTTTAATTCATTTTCTTTCATTTATTTGCTATAATTAGCTTGTAACTAGTTTTATTACTAATCATGCAACACATTTAGTTTCAACCAATTCAAAAATGGCAACACCTTCACAATATTCCCAAAATTAAGTGTTTGGAAAAGGCTCATCAAGTAATTTAATCATTGCTTCCTAAGTATTTTATTTTGAGAGGTATAGCACCATCTGCTGACAGATGCACAGGATAGCCCCTATATTCCTAACCTTTCCAGTTTCTTTTTAAGCAACCAAGTCGAACAAATTTTCTTAATTAAATTCACACCATCCTCCCTGATAATAATCTTCTCAGCCAACTATTGGCATCAGGCCATACCCGGATTATGGCCGACTTCCAATAAGATACCGCGGGTACTTCACCCGGCCGGGCAAAAATAAAACAAACCCATTCATCCCTTATCCCTCGGGCATGAATGACGTAGGTGTAACAACTTGCCGGTTACACTGCCTTAGCCGAAAAGGGTCAATCTCCGACAAGTTTCCCAAGAGAATCCTCTCAATGGGCCGGCCTTTCAATCAAATTGACCCCAAGAAGATCCATTCTGGTTTCCTGTCATTTCCAGACAATCTTCACAACTCCTAGTTAAATCTATGTTTTGCAATGGGCTATCCCTATCACCTCTCGAGATTCCTTTTTTTATCTCCTAGTTGATAATTTCCAGGTTCATTCATTTATCAACCTTAATTCTTACTTTCATTAATTATCTACCAATCAAATTTATTTAGAAAATACAAGCGAGTTTTTGCCATAGGCATTTGATGCTTAATGTCTCTTCGAAAATGCCAACTTTTTAAGTTCCATCCTCATTTTGTCGATTCCCAGGTCTTTGCAATCCTTTGCCATCCATGGGACATCTCCATGGAAGCTTGTAGAGTTTTCGGTTCAAACAACACGGAGATCAATTCCGCAAAGTTATCCCCTATCTCCCCCATCCCGTATTTGCAAACAAACTTGAAATTGAAAACTTTAGAAATACTCTTCAATACCAAAAATTGAACTACTTATATCGAGCTTAGACAACTACTTTTTTCTTATGGTGCCTAGCTTTCCATTTTTTAGGAAGCTAAAAGGTTGTCCTATAATCTATGAGTCTTCGAGCTTTCCATTAAAGCTTGAACCTAAAATACCAGGTAGTCACTAAAGCTTACACCTAAGTGAAAAGTTACCATTAAAGCTTAGCTTACGAGTGCAAATCTACCCTTGAAACTTAACTTTATGATGCATAGATACTCTTATCACTTGACCCTAATTCCAAGGCTTCCATTAAAGCTTAGAACCTAAAAATGCAAGGTAATCACTAAAGCTTACATCTACGTGCAAAGTTACCATTAAAGCTTAGCTTACGAGTGTAAATATACATTTGAATCTTAACGTTATGATGCGTAGATACTCTTATCACTTAACTCTAATTGCAAGGTTTCCATTAAAGCTTAAAACCTAAAAATGCAAGGTAATCACTAAAGCTTACATCTAAGTGCAAAGTTACCATTAAAGCTTAGCTTACGAGTGCAAATCTATCTTTGAAGTTTAACTTTATGATGCGTAGATACTCTTATCACTTAACCCTAATTGCAAGGTTTCTATCAAAGCTTAAAACCTAAAAATGCAAGGTAATCACTAAAGCTTACATCTAAGTGTAAAGTTTACCATTAAAGCTTAGTTTACGAGTGCAAATCTACCTTTGAAGCTTAACTTTATGATGCGTAGATACTCTTATCACTTAACCCTAATTGCAAGGTTTCCATTAAAGCTTAAAACCTAAAAATGCAAGGTAATCACTAAATCTTACATCTAAGTGCAAAGTTACCATTGAAGCTTAGCTTACGGGTGCAAATCTACCTTTGAACCTTAACTTTATAATGCGTAGATACTCTTATCACTTAACCCTAATTGCAAGGTTTCCATTAAAGCTTAAAACTGCAAGGTAATCACTAAAGCTTACATCTAAGTGCAAAGTTACCACTTAAGCTTAGCTTAAGAGTGCAAATCTACCTTTGAAGCTTAACTTTATGATGCGTAGATGCTCTTATCACTTAACCCTAATTGCAAGGTTTACATTAAAGCTTAAAACCTAAAAATGCAAGGTAATCACTAAAGCTTACCTCTAAGTGCAAAGTTACCATCAAAGCTTAGCTTACGAGTGCAAATCTACCTTTGAAGCTTAATTTTATGATGCGTAGATACTCTTATCACTTAACCCTAATTGTAAGGTTTTCATTAAAGCTTAAAACCTAAAAATGCACATAAACCTTCCTAGTATTAAAACACATGGATTAATAATTTTACTAGAAATGAAGATTACCTCCTCTAAGCAAGAGAGAAGTGGGGTTGAAGTCCTTCTTGAAGAGATGTGAGGCTCAAGGAGGAAGGAAAGGGATTTATGGTGAAGAGGAAGGAGAGAGGAGCTTCTTTACAAAACCCTCAAGGGTTTGGCCTTCAAGAGATGAAGAGGGTTGAGGGTTTGGCCTTCAAGAGAGGGAGAGAGCAAGAGCAAGGTTTAATGGACACCTTGAGTTACTTAAGCATAGTCTTGAGCATGGCAAGTATGCAAGTAGCTTAGCAATCTATGTGTGTAAAAATACAAAGGAGAGGGGGGTGCTTATACAGGAAATGGTGGGTGGAATTCTCCTCTCAATTCCTATTGGACCCCAATAGGAATTGGGGTCCAGTAGGAAGAGAAATTGGACCCCAATTTGTCTTCTCAATTCCTATTGGACCCCAATTCTTTTCTCAGTTCCTATTGGACTCCAAATTCTCTTCTCAAATGCTATTGGACCCCAAATTCTCTTCTCAAATGCTATTGGACCCTATTTCTCTTCTCAAATGCTATTGGATTCCAATTTTCTTCTTAGTTCTTATCTCTTAACTTTACCTTTCAATTAAGTTAGTCCATTTTTCTCCTAGTTCCCGATCTAGATCAATTCCCACGCGGATTTTGATGAAGAAGTATAAAAATAACCATAATCTTTTTGGAAAAATATAGGGATGACATAATTTCTTATCCGAAATATCCTTGTCTTTTCATTCTGGAGTAAAGTCTCGTTGTCCGCATGACTTCTTTGTCGGTCTTGCTTTTTCTAAATTATTTTCTAAACTAAGAAAGTTCCAAATGTCTCTAGGGTTTAGGGAGGGACCTTACAAACTCCCCAACAAAAAGAAAGAGATGTCCTCAGCTTGGGACATGCTTTAGAGTGTAGACAGACTCCATCTTTGGTCAACTTATGAGATTGAAGATGGTCAGTAGCTTTAGGGTATTTAAATTAAAGGACAGTGAAGCTGGTATGGATCTTAAATAATATACTTCTCTTCCATTTTTTTATTTTTATTTTTAGCGTTGACTCAAAAGTCTTAATTATAAAGAAGTCTTAATTACTCGGGGTTACTTTAATTACTGAGTATGATCTTACTCAACAAGGTATTTTTCCTTTGGTGTGACCGGATTGTGTTTCTCTTGTTAGGTCTGAAGAACATTTCTTCACTTCGCTCTCTATCTAGCCTTAATACGCTTTGTAAAAATCTTACCATTCTTACCTAGACTTTAACTTTTTTCCCTTTTGAGCATTGACTCATTTCACTATTGATATCATCCAACTGATATCATGTTCTTGACAGTTAAAGGATTTCATACTAATCTTTCAATTTAGTCTTGCAATATTTCCTCCCTTGTGTACCCAATTTATTTCCTCCATCCTTATTTCTCTTTTGTCTATAGCTTACTGTCTCATCTTTCACTTTGTAATCAGATATTCCATGTTTCATGACAACTAGACTTGTAAAACACCATAGACGATTTGAATCTCAAAAGAATTGACTGACTAGAGATGCTTGAATTCCATAAATATAATGATTGATTACATTCGCATAAAAGTGCCATCAATATCTTGAAGAATAATTTTAAGTTGTTCCAAAGAACCAACCAAAAATATGATCAAGGGTTTGATTAAAAAGGAGATATTGATTTGATTCCAAAAGGTCCACAATATCTAAATGCAAGCTTACGCAATTTCCCTAGCTTTAAGGAGCTGTGTTTGGGTTTGACTTGGAGGAAAACTTATTCGTCTTTGCTAAAGCTTCTAGTGGAGCGGTGAAGATCAGCGTAGCTCTTCTGCCTATCACTAGCTCTCTTCATGTTGTCTCTAATGACTAGAAGTTGATGATCTATCTCTTCTAGGGTACACTTAGCAGCAGGAACATGAAGAGCCGGGTCAGCTAATCGAAGAGGGACTAAACATTCCTGACCATACAAGGCTTTAAAGGGTAACATTCTGAGGCTACGATGGTGATAAGAGTTATAAGCAAACTCAACTAGGGGAAGAAACTTGATCCATTGCTGGGGCTGTTGCTTGCAGTATGCTTGAAGCATATCTTCAATGACTTGATTCACTTGCTCAGTTTGACCATCAGTCTCCGAATGATATGCTAAGCTGAGATTCAGTTGGGTACCCAAAGATTGAAACATGGCTTGCCAAAACTTAGAAGTAAATCTGGCATCCCGATCACTGATTATTCTTGCAGGGATTCCATGTAATCTTACTACCTCTTTGACAAATACTTGGGCTATGCCGATGGCGATGGCTGTCTGCTTGACTGGGATTAGATGAGCCACCTTAGTGAGCTTATCTACTATGACAAAAATAGAATCATAGTTTCCAGTTGTCTTTGGAAGATGAGTGGCAAAGTCCATACTTAGACATTCCCACTTCATCTGAGGAATATCTAGGGGCTGAAGCTTTTCACGTAGTAAAGAAGACCATCTACTAAGGTATAGTTAGTTAAGTGTTCCCTTGGGTTTTGACCTTGAATCTCTTGCAGAAGAGGTCTAAAATAGGGGTCTACCTGAATTTCTTATTGAACTTCCTCGGGTAAAGAAAATCTAAGGAGTGAATTTAGTCAGGGTTGATGAGCACAGGACTACTGGTCAAGAGGTCTTTGAGTCTACTGAAGGCAGTATCTCTCCCCAACAAAAAAATAAAGAGCTATTCTCAACTCAAATAAAATACGTAATTGATGAAGCTTCTTGGATACGTATCGCGACTTAACTTCTTGTTAACGCTTTCAACTTGACTTCTCTCTTACACTTCTTCATCCCCCAAAAATCTTCTAATATAATATTGGAGTCATGAAAAATCTTTCTTGATTAGCTATCTTCTTGAATAATTCATCGCGTTTGTGGCTTCTTCGATACTCCACTTCTTCTTTATAAGCTACTGGCAATCCCTTCTTTATCAGCACTTTTTATCCTCTTTTTTTGCGATCTTCACTCTCTTGTAACTTAGCCATTTTCTTATCTGATGGCGTCTTGGCAAGAAGACTTGGTTCTTCCTTTATGCATCTCTCACTTGCAGAGTGCGGATGAGGCAGTTAAAAGACAATTCTTAGAGCGATACAAAGATCTCCTCTTCCCTCAGCCAAATTCTTGTATCGGCCAGACGATATGGAAGACATGGCGACATCTCACAAGAGTGACTCTCTGGGGAAGAGACCATTTCCGCAACAATACCCGACTTGCTATGGTTACAGAGCCTCTCGGACTTGGCCCTCGGTACTACTGCATCAAAAGGACACGAAATCCTGGGTTCTCCGCAAGGTTGTTCTTGCTTGTGCAATTTATCTCCCATTCCAAGATTTGCCTCGATACCATCTGGAGTCTTCCTCTTAGAGGTCCTTTTCTTTTCTCAGCTCATACTCGAGAAATTGCTCAAGCTGTTTCTCGTAGAACCATTTCAGAGGGTGAGCGTCCTAACATGTGTGGCGCTTGCGATACTTGGTTATGTGACCATATATTAGAGGATCTTCATGAGTTGTAAACTTTCTTGCCTCTCCGTAATTACTTCCTACCTCCCTTGTAATCCTTTTTGGCTTTAATTGAAGAAATAACCCTTTTTGAAAAAATTGAGTATTGTGAGTATTTCCTTTTTTTCAAATGTCAGTCTCTCTTCTTCAATTCCCAATGACTTCTCTTTACTGTATACTTTTAATTTTTACAAATGGTCTTTTGTCTCCAATAGTCTTGAGTAAAGATTCCCACTTTAAAGTTCTTGGCTAACTCATAAGTTTGCTTTCTTATTCTTCTCAAGTCTTTGAATGACCCGCAGAATTTGTGAGCTTATCTCTTGCACTTTCCCATCTTTAAGGGATTTCTTTTGGTTGGACTTAAAAAAAACACTTGGTCATCACTTGCACTCTTAAGATTCTTTCTTATGACTTGCAATTTGGCAATCCAATTCTTCACTTGATCAAAAAAATCCTTCTGTTTGAAGATTGTCTTGGTACAATTTACAGTAATCTTGAATTCTCATGAAGTTCTAACAATAGAAAACTTGGAAAATCCGCAACTCTTGCGCTCAACAAGACTTCTTCAATTTAGTTGATAAGTACTACAAAAAATGTCATCCTTGCCATTCCATGTAATCTTCCAATCCTGATAAATTCCAACCTTCATAAATCTCTCATTTATGAGCTTCCTAAAAATATTCCAGCATAGCGGGCCTTCGCTCTAGCATCGCAATTTCCATCCTCTTATAGATAATCCATTGAATTTCTTCTGACAGATCCCCAACCATCTTGAAAATTTTTGAATAATTTATTGGAACATCCAGATTTCATTTTGTAATATAATTGAAATTTGGGTGCTAGATTGAGTTTTTTTTCTCTCATGCATTAATCTTAAATCCAAAATTCTAAATTCCAAGGTCCAAGATTCAGAATTAAGCTCTGATACCACTTGTGAGGGCCATACCCAGACTCGACCCTACTCACCTCCCTCAATCCTCCAGACCGTTCCAGGGAATGACATAGATCTATATGTAGGTATTCCTCCCACTTGGGACCAACATTCAGACAGGACTCCGACCTATCTCGAATGACAACCCAAGGGGGTACAATCTACTCTGATACCACTTGTGGCGGTCATACCCAGACTCGACCCTACTCATCTCCCTCAGTCCTCCAGACCGTTCCGGGGAATGACGTAGATCTATCTGTAGGTATCCCTCCCACTTGGGACCGACATTCAGACAGGACTCCGGCCTATTTCGAATGCCAACCCAAGGGGGTACAATCTGCTCTGATACCACTTGTAAGGGCCATACCCAGACTCGACCCTACTCACCTCCCTCAGTCCTCCAGACCAATCCAGGGAATGACGTAGATCTATCTGCAGGTATCCTTCCCACTTGGGACCGACACTCAGACAGGACTCCAGCCTATCTCGAATGCCAACCCAAGGGGGTACATCCCTCCATTCAATGATTCTATCCGCTTCTCATAATCAATCTGTCCTTGACAACTTTCCACACCCAAAATCGTGGTCCTTAGTCTTGATTCTCTTGATCTTTAACGTGAGGATCTGCTCATGCTTTCTTGTTCTCCCTTGGTTCATGGCGATAACCCCTTTTTCCTGACGAGCAGGCATGGCAGTTGTCACTTTCCCTTAAGAAGAGGGATCTTGCAATCCTACCTGGCCTCGCTCGTCCTCGATTACCCATTTTTATCCCACGTATTCCTAACGTTTAACATAAAATATTTAAATCAACATCCTGCCATCTGACCCTCCGGATCCACCCACCCACCGAACCATTTCATGAAAATCCCTTCCCGAGGTAGTACTTAACTACTACGAAATCAGGAAGACAACAGTCTATCATACATCATCAAACAACAAGCAGCATGCAATCTGTTGCATACCCTCGTTCAGGGAAATTTATCTTGTTGTTCCCACCAGATCTTTATTTATAAACTTTTAATTCATTTTCTTTCCTTTATTTGCTATAATTAGCTTGTAACTAGTTTTATTACTAATCATGCAACACATTTAGTTTCAACCAATTCATCTTGCCTCCCCATTCAGGGCAAGATAATCGGTTACAAGCCATCAAAATGGCAACACCTTCACAATATTCCCAGAATTAAGTGTTCGGGAAAGGCTCATCAAGTAATTTAATCATTCCTTCCTGAGCATTTTATTTCGAGAGGTATAGCACCATCTGGTGACAGAGAACAGAATAGCCCCTATATTTATAGCCTTTCCAGTTCCTTTTTAAGCAACCAAGTCGAACAAATTTCCTTAATTAAATTCACATCCTCCTCCTTGAGAATAACCTTCTCAACCAACTATTGGCATCAGGCCATACCCGGATTATGGCTGATTTCCAATAAGATACCGCGGGTACTTCACCCGGCCGGGCAAAAATAAAACAAATCCATTCATCCCTTATCCCTCGGGCATGAATGACCTAGGTATAACAACTTGTCGGTTACACTGTCCTAGCCAAAAAGGGCCAATCTCCGACAAGTTCCCCAAGAGAATCCTCTCAATGGGCTGGCTTTTCAATCAAATTGACCCCAAGAAGATCCATCCTGGTTTCCGGTCATTTCCAGACAATCTTAATTCAAAACTCCTAGTTAAATCTATGTTTTGCAATGGGCTATCCCTATCACCTCTCGAGATTCCTTTTTTTATCTCCTAGTTGATAATTTCCAGGTTCATTCATTTATCAACCTTAATTCCTACTTTCATTAATTATCTACCAACCAAGTTTATTTAGAAAATACAAGCGAGTTTTTGCCATAGGCATTTGATGGTTAATGTCTCTTCGAAAATGCCAACTTTTTAAGTTCAATCCTTGTTTTGTCGATTCCCAGGTTTTTGCAATCCTTTGCCATCCATGGGACATCTCCATGGAAGCTTGTAGAGTTTTCGGTTCAAACAACACGGAGATCAATTCCACAAAGTTATCCCCTATCTCCCCCATCCCGTATTTGCAAACAAACTTGAAATTGAAAACTTTAGAAATACTCTTCGATGCCAAAAATTGAACTACTTATATCGAGCTTAAACAACTACTCTTTTCTTATGGTGCCTAGCTTTCCATTTTTTAGGAAGCTAAAAGGTTGTCCTATAATCTATGAGTCTTCGAGCTTTCCATTAAAGCTTAAACCTAAAATACCATGTAGTCACTAAAGCTTACACCTAAGTGCAAAGTTACCATTAAAGCTTTGCTTACGAGTGCAAATCTACCCTTGAAGCTTAACTTTATGATGGATAGATACTCTTATCACTTGACCCTAATTGCAAGGTTTCCATTAAAGCTTAGAACCTAAAAATGCAAGGTAATCACTAAAGCTTACATCTACGTGCAAAGTTACCATTAAAGCTTAGTTTACGAGTGTAAATATACCTTTGAATCTTAACGTTATGATGCGTAGATACTCTTATCACTTAACCCTAATTCCAAGGCTTCCATTAAAGCTTAAAACCTAAAAATGCAAGGTAATCACTAAAGCTGACATCTAAGTGCAAAGTTACCATTAAAGCTTAGCTTACGAGTGCAAATCTATCTTTGAAGTTTAACTTTATGATGCGTAGATACTCTTATCACTTAACCCTAATTGCAAGGTTTCCATTAAAGCTTAAAACCTAAAAATGCAAGGTAATCACCAAAGCTTACATCTAAGTGCAAAGTTACCATTAAAGCTTAGCTTACGAGTGCAAATCTATCTTTGAAGTTTAACTTTATGATGCGTAGATACTCTTATCACTTAACCCTAATTGCAAGGTTTCTATCAAAGCTTAAAACCTAAAAATGCAAGGTAATCACTAAAGCTTACATCTAAGTGTAAAGTTTACCATTAAAGCTTAGTTTACGAGTGCAAATCTACCTTTGAAGCTTAACTTTATGATGCGTAGATACTCTTATCACTTAACCCTAATTGCAAGGTTTCCATTAAAGCTTAAAACCTAAACATGCAAGGTAATCACTAAATCTTACATCTAAGTGCAAAGTTACCATTGAAGCTTATCTTACGGGTGCAAATCTACCTTTGAACCTTAACTTTATAATGCGTAGATACTCTTATCACTTAACCCTAATTGCAAGGTTTCCATTAAAGCTTAAAACTGCAAGGTAATCACTAAAGCTTACATCTAAGTGCAAAGTTACCACTTAAGCTTAGCTTAAGAGTGCAAATCTACCTTTGAAGCTTAACTTTATGATGCGTAGATGCTCTTATCACTTAACCCTAATTGCAAGGTTTACATTAAAGCTTAAAACCTAAAAATGCAAGGTAATCACTAAAGCTTACCTCTAAGTGCAAAGTTACCATCAAAGCTTAGCTTACGAGTGCAAATCTACCTTTGAAGCTTAATTTTATGATGCGTAGATACTCTTATCACTTAACCCTAATTGTAAGGTTTTCATTAAAGCTTAAAACCTAAAAATGCACATAAACCTTCCTAGTATTAAAACACATGGATTAATAATTTTACTAGAAATGAAGATTACCTCCTCTAAGCAAGAGGGAAGTGGGGTTGAAGTCCTTCTTGAAGAGATGTGAGGCTCAAGGAGGAAGGAAAGGGATTTATGGTGAAGAGGAAGGAGAGAGGAGCTTCTTTACAAAACCCTCAAGGGTTTGGCCTTCAAGAGATGAAGAGGGTTGAGGGTTTGGCCTTCAAGAGAGGGAGAGGGTTGAGGGTTTGGCCTTCAAGAGAGGGAGAGAGCAAGAGCAAGGTTTAATGGAAACCTTGAGTTACTTAAGCATAGTTTTGAGCATGGCAGGTATGCAAGTAGCTTAGCAATCTATGTGTGTAAAAATACAAAGGAGAGGGGGTGCTTATATAAGAAATGGTGGGTGGAATTCTCCTCTCAATTCCTATTGGACCCCAATTTCTCTTCTCAATTCCTATTGGACCCCAATTCTTTTCTCAATTCCTATTGAACCCCAAATTCTCTTCTCAAATGCTATTGGACCCTATTTCTCTTCTCAAATGCTATTGGACCCCAGATTTCATCTTAGTTCTTATCTCTTAACTTTACCTTTCAATTAAGTTAGTCCCGTTTTCTCCTGGTTCCCGATCTAGATCAGTTCCCACGCGGATTATTACGAAGAAGTATAAAAATAACCATAATCTTTTTGGAAAATATAGGGATGACATAATTTCTTATCCGAAATATCCTTGTCTTTTCATTCTGGAGTAAAACCTCGTTGTCCGCATGACTTCTTTGTCGGTCTTGCTTTTTCGAAATTATTTTCTAGGCTGAGAAAGTTTCGAATGGCTCTAGGGTTTAGGGATCAGTGACTTAGCATTATAGTCATTGACTTAGCATCATCAGTGGTGTTCGGCACCACTTGGTGATCCAATGACAATATCGTTTCAGGCCTGGGTCCGTTCACATGTTCTGATTCATCGATCTTCAGTTTTTCTCGCTCTTTGTGAATCAGCACTTCTTATTCTAGGGTTCTCATCGTATTCGTTTCCATCAATGCCTGATTGGTTTCAATGAGGTGTTTACACATTTCCAAACGCTTCGTTTTCACTTCTGGTTAAGGATAAGTCAACCATCTCTGCTCTAAGGTTTGTTTTGTTTTTAGCCTTGCTTCATACGCCTATAATAGAGCATCTAAAGACTCTAGCACTTTCTCGACCAAGACTGATCCCCCTGTGGATGCTTTCCTTGGCTTGTTGTTGTCCTCAGTAGTTTTACTATCTCTCTCTTGTTTCAGTTGCTCTTTTGTTTCATCTAACTCATTTTCATGGTAATTTGGGTTTTCATCCTTCTTGTTTTCATTCTGTCTCGTTTCGCCTTCCAAGATTTCCGTTGTGTTCTCACAGATAAACTCTCATTTTCTGTGGGTATTGGCAACTCGACCTTTTCTTCGAATGGCTTGTTTTTCTCTAAGTCCTTGGCTTGGGCTTTGGTTACCGCATTGATTTGGATCATGGGTTCGGTTTCTGATCCATTGCTTGCACTTGGTAACACCCCCACAATATTTATAGTTGTTTTTCCCTTGCTGTCCGGATTCCTTGGGCAATCGGGCAGTATGTGATTCACACCACACCCATCACAAAACCCAAAAATTTTCACTCTTTCGCCTTTGAAACGACAATTACGCTCCCAATGATCAGTACTTCCACAGCTATAGCACGGTCCAATTGGTGGTTGATTTTGAGGAGGTGGTCCCATAGGTTGTCCCGCTCTATTAGGATATCCTCTTGGTTTGTAGTTCTGGTTTGCAATGAACATTAGCGTTCTTTCGTCCACCATATATTGATCCCTCGAAGGTTGTGCTACATACGTTGGTGGTGCCATACCCTCGTTATTTCCCCACAGTTGATAGGCTTCGTCTGCGTACATTTGTGGTTCAGGTTCAGTTACGTAAGGCTCATTTGGTTCCTCGTAATAAGAAATTTGAGGCGTACTATTTGTTCCTGGTGATGCTTCGTAAGGTTGAGCATACCTAATCATGGCCCTATTTTCCTGTGGTAATGGAGGTTGTTGACCCAACACAAGTTGAGGTCTGTCTGCTCATGCTACCATATTCACATTTGGTCCAACTTGGTATCTTGGAGGAGGTGGCTGGGGTGGTCCTGCTGGAGGTCCATACGGCCTTTCCCTCACATAGTTTTTGTTGTAAAAACACTCATCCATGCCATGGTTCGTCCATTTTTGCTCTATGGTGCACCATTTTAGTACTCGTCCATTTGTAACTGGTACTTTCGGTTGTTGTGTGCACCACGGTGTCAGGTGATCCCCCCCACATCTGTCACATTTCCTCATCTTAGAGTGTCTCATCACCGGATTTGATCTCATATGTTGCTGCATTCTCTTCGTTACTTCCTCTATCATTTGGTCAGCTGTTGTCGGCATCAAAGAAGTCTGAGGCTCTTTCTTGGTAGAGGGTTCACTCTTAATAGATGAAGAGCCATTGGTTACTGAATCAGTATCCTCTGACACTTCCCCATATGCTTTGCAGTTATCAACAAGATATAACGCTTCCCTTGCAACCTGTTCAAATGAGCTGCAGGCTTTCAAGTGAAGGTCCTTTTTCAAGGTTTCATTTCTAATTCCTTCAATGAAGAGCACAGACAATCTCTCGTCCTGTGGCAATTCTCTCCCTGGGCACCTCTCAATGTATTACTTGAATCTCAAGGATGCTTCCTTTATTTTTTCGTTCTCCTTTTGTTTAAAAGCATATATGTGTGATACAGTATTATGCTTTATACCCCTTTTTGAGAATTCTTCCGCGAACTCCCACAATACATGTTCAATATTCGGACATGTTTCACGGTTCAAAGGTTGAAACCACGTTAGGGCCGTCCCTTCCAAGGTAAGACCAAATCCTTCATATTGAGTATGAAAATCAGTGATCTGCTCTGCTCTTAAGGCTTGCTTTAAGAGCAACACATGGGCATATGGATCCCCTAGGATGGCCTCATCCGTCTTTGGTCTGCGACCAATCTCAATGCTCCCACGTCTCGACTTAATCGTTCTTGTACATCATGGATGTCGTGGGTTTCTGTCGGTGGCTCCCATGCCACGACTCTACTACTAGGAGGCAAACGTGATGGTGTTGCTGTGAATGTCGGACCTACTGCACTATGTGTAGAGATAGGAACCGCACTACCTCGATTCGTAGCCATTGATTCTCTGGAACGTAATGTTCCCATGGGGCTTGGCATAGAATACTAAGGTCGACTAAAAGAATCAGCTACATGAGTCCTCTCTCCACCAGTTGCCATCGGGTCTAGCATGACAGTTGTAGGTGCTGGTCTCAGTGGGCTTGGAGTGACATAATAATGGTGGAGTGGTCCACCAAAGTACGTATATCCTTCCAACTCCTTTTTATCGATTGCTGCGTATCGTCTTCCATATTTGTTGTATGCGACAATTTTCGTTTTTGATCCCTCTGTGTAGGTGAAGACATAAAGTCTTTTCCGCTCTGTCAACTCATCGACGTAGGGTTCCTCGCATCTATAATAGAGATCTTCCTCTCCATTATTATATTTGTATAACCCCACGTAGATGTTATCTGTGTTGACTCTCAAAGTTTCGTTTTCTCACCTTAACCTCGTATTAGGGAAGCTCATTGTTGGTGCTTTCTCCTCAGGTTCCTCATCTACTTTGACTTTCATGCCCATCAATCCCCACTTGTCCACAATGTTAGGATTCAGGACTACCAAGTACATGATACCTTCTTCATCTAGGTACCTATCTCCGCTATAGCTCACAGGCACTAAGTCCTTGAACTCGCTTGGTCTATCTTCTATTTTCACACAGTAGCGGTCCATACCATCTTTGTAGATCTTGGTACCTTGCTTGTTGTCATATTGATGCTTGATGAACAATAGCTTCATTGTGGCCGAAGGATCTGATGGTCCTGCTGTCATATTTTCTCTTTCGTTTAGTTTTAAATGTCCCAAGTGTTCCATGAAATACTCGTAATATCTCTCTGAAGAAGTATCGGAAATACTTTCTTCAGGGATCGGCTCTAACGGTCGTACTACACCTTCGTTTACACTCTCCTCCGTTGATAAAACACTTGCTTGATCCTCTAAATTTCAGTGTTGGTTGTTGATTTGTTTTCCCGATCTCCAAAACATGAAGAAAGTGGAATTTACCCGACTGAATCCAAACCTCTTACCTGAAGATGGAGTGATCTTCCAACTCACACGACTGCATGGATTGATACTTGATTGGTCTTTGCAAATGAATACACTTGATGGCTATGAGATCACTGTATCATTCCAACTGTTAGCAGATTCAACAACTTCACAATGACTTCAACACAATTTTGCTTGCAGATTATTGACAGTATGTCCAATTTGGGTTTTGAAAACTCCTAATATCTTAAATAGTCTAGGTCTATGAACAGGTCAAAAATGAGTCACATCTAGGCCAGAGGTACACCGATCGCAATCGTACTTTTGAGCCCAAATTTGATGAAACTTCACCAGCTTGTTCACTAGGCTATTTTAAGGCTACCCACCTGATAAGACCACAACCGGTGTTGGGGCAACAACCACCCCTACCAGGATTACGACCAGTTGGTATAAGATACACACCAACAGTAACTGAATCAGAAGAAAAGGCTTTGGTGCCTATGCATGCATATTATGAAGATCCCAATGGATATGCGGCAAACCCTATCTATTATCCACCGAAAGAACCCTCGACACCATAACCATGCACCTGTAGGTGTGGAAAGACCACAACTGGTGTTGGGGCAACAACCACCCCTACTAGGATTATGACCAGTTGGTATAAGATACACACCAACAGTAACTGAATCAGAAGAAAAGGCTTTGGTGCCTATGCATGCATATTATGAAGATCCCAATGGATATGCGGCAAACCCTGTCTATTGTCCACCGAAAGAACCCTCGACACCAGAACCATGGAGCATGATAGGACATCAAGGACCACTTTTGTATTCAGACTCCTAAAAGTCAAGCTTTTACCAGTTCTTGGTTGGAAGTGTCTGTTTTCATGAATCTGTCAGTTTGACTTGATTTTAGTGTTTGTTTTGGGATTTGAAAGCTATCTGGGGTTGTCCTCTGTACAGGCTATCCCTCTGTATGGTTTCTTCCCAGTTTTGATGTGTTTTGGTCTACTGAAAGTCAATTTCCATGAGTTTAGCAGTTTTTGACTTGGATCTGTATTCAGATAGTTTGACAGGTATTTTGAGGTTTCTGGCTCTAGGTCCTTTAGACTTTTATGTTTGTATACACCTGAGGATCCCACATATGAAATCTGGTCAAAATCTAGCCCAAATTAGACCAAATTTGGCATGCTTGTAAACACTGATGTTTTAAGGGTATCCCCCAAGTCTTTTTGCATTTGGATCACCAAAAGCCAAGATTTTGCACTTTCTGGGTCTGTCGGGCTAGTTTTACCCAAGTGGCCTGATTTCCTTGATTTTTGATGTTTTTGGGTGTGGTTGCTTTAGACAAACTTGTTTACAATCCTATCAGGAAGGCACACAACAAATCTTGTCCAATTCTGGCACAGAGGTACACCGATCGCGATCGTAGTACCTGGGCCAAATCTGATGAAATTTTGTCTGCTCCCTCCAACAAGTGTTTCCCAGTGTTTTGTACTACCACTTTGTGATTTGAATCAATATCAACCCTATTTGGTCAGATTTTCTAAATTTCATAGTCTTATGGCCTTTTTGCCAAAGTTATGGTATTCTGACTTCTCGACTCTAACTTTTGCCCCAAATCTGACTGGAATGTGATTTACTTATCCTACTCCTAAGTACAAAAATGAAAGAACATAAAGAAATGAATCAAACAAAACAAACATAACGGATTTCGGGTGAGCTTTCAGTACTCAATCGAATTAGAGAAATTGAAGAGCAAAAATGCTTTGAACACTCTCACTCACAGCTCCCTAAATCTCCTAAGAGAGGATCTAGCAGGTCCACTGACTCTAGACTCCACTAAGCTCTAACCCCTGTCTAGCAGCCTAACTGAGGTGTAATATGGATTTGTGGATTGATCTTCTTTTAAGGAAGCTAACTGTGCACTTGGTCACTCATCACCTAAGGTGCATTCCCCGACAACGGCGCCAATGTTTGCGGGTCGCCGCGACGGACGTCCATAGCATAGCTCTCACGCATCAACATAAAATATCAACACAAGGGAAGCGACCAAGATGAGGCATGGAAACTCACTAGGGTGTCAATTCTAATGAAGTGAACTTGAAGAGATGCAACTACTAACTCTTCAAGCAAATCAAACGCACTAAAGCCAAGTAATCTGCCTATGTCCTTGTTGGATTCACACGAAATTTTAAGGGAAGCTACAGGGGACTATCAAGAGCATATCCTATCACTGTCACAGCATTTTGGAGAGGTACAAAGATCACGATCGTTCATCCCAAAGTCAGGTAAAACAGCAAACAGGTGATCCTAATGGGTCGTTTTAGGGTCCCTAAAGCCTCTCCTAGGGTCAAAACAACATAAAATACGCATATAAGCACTCAAAACAGTGATTTAAGGTCTCAAACTTGTAGTTAAAAAACTACACCGAATCTTGAATGATTATACATGAATGAAAGAGCAAAGTAAGAGGAACACAATGCAATATACTTGGTGGAGTATGCCTACAATAATACTGTACATACATCCACGGGAAAAGCACCTTTCGAGGTGATTGAGGGAAGATCCAAAAGTCCCCTGCTACTTAAGATACACAAGAAGATCTTTGCTGCTGCATATGAGTATAGCCGAGACCTACAAGAATCTTTTCAAAAGATTAAGGATGCTATCTCTATCTCACAGCAAAGGCAAAAGGTTGTTGCTGTAAGTACAGAAGATCCCAAGCCTTAAAGAAAATGATTGGGTCTTGCTTAAATTTCCCAAGGCTCGATTAAGTCACACAACGGGCAAGAATCCTACGGGACACCAAAACTACTATGCTAAATTAGCAAAAAGGTACTATGGTCCCTTTCCAGATTCTTAGACCAATCAATGAGATGGCCTATCAACTCAAGTTGCCCAATCATTGGCTCATACACAACACTTTCCATGTGAGCCTATTAAAGCCTTACAAAGGAGAGCCACCTCAAGAACAACCTATTGAAGACCCATCGGAGATCAAGGACCAAGAAGAGGTGATGCAATCCAAGTCCATTCTTTGACATAAAGACAAGGTATTGAGAGGCGGTAAGATTATCCAGTGGTATCTTATTAAGTTTAAGAACTATCCTTTTGAAGATGCTAGATGGATGCAAGGCATACAATTAAAGGATAACCTAAACCTTGTCAATGCTTACAATGCTTCCCTAAAGTAAGCAAATGTAAAAATGTTTAAAATGAACAAAGTTTTTGTCTTATAAGACTCTCTTTTTGTTTGTTTTGCACAAATGTTAAGAAGTATATCAAGTTTGCCAAGACGACATCTTCCAAACACCAAGTAGAGCTTGTCACTCTACTAGGAAAGATTGAAAGGACTAATGTGCAGACATGCTTGGGGCAGCTTAGGCGTTCAACAGCCAAATGGATTAGTCATCCATTCTAAGAACAATGTCGTAGGGTAAGATAAGGATCCTCTACCCGCTAGAAAAAGGACTAATGACTAGGCTTTATCTTCTCTACCCCATAGTCAAGGACGACTATGATTTCAAGAGACATGCAATGTCATAATAACTAATATCTAATGCTCCTAAATGATTTTCTTGTGTTAAACTGATCATTTAATATGGGAAAGTACCAGGGGAGAACAAGCTAGAATATTGGTTAAGCTGGTAGATCGGTCATAGTAGGGATCCAAAGGAGGGAAAATAGGGATCCAAAGGGGGGGGCATCTGCAAAAGAGAAATGTGAAACAATGGGCTTCAAAGACCCTAAGGTTCAGCCCATTAAGACTTTCAAAATGCTAAGGTTCCAAAATTCAAGGGTTATGTTCAATGGTCAAACTCTAGGTAAATTTGATGCTTGTGGGAAGACTCAAAAGTCTTCCCAAATCCCTATCTTGGAGGGGGCGAGCCCTTTTAGTAGGGGATGAGAGAGAAAAACACACACACACTCTAGCAAGCTCCCTTTACACAAAGGGAATAGGGGACACATGTCAGCTCCCTAGGCCAGTTGCCCCCAAGGTGCATTCAAATCCTATTGGGTGGCCATAGAGGTGGACCAATGAGAATTAGGCTAGAGTATATTTAGTTTAATTCATTTAAAAACACTTGATAAAAGAACCAATAGAAATTAAGCTCTCTAGAAGACTATTGGGCAGTCTCCCAAGGGGTCCAATGAGCATTCAGCAGCCCAATGGCTTGCCTGATTCCTATTGGCCAGAAGACTAAGGGGTCTAATGAGAGATTAATTAAATTATTAAAATACCTAAAGCTCTCACAAAAGGGGAAAGGGGGACATATGTCACAAGGCTATCACTTATGCTTCTTAATTGTCATTGGCTAACCAATGGGATGCCAGCAGGTGCAATTAGCAAGAGGGGTCGACCAAGAGAGAGAGAGGGGGCTGATTTTTGTAAGGCATTATCGCTTACACACCCACACAAGCTCATGTGTGAAGAAAAGAAGACTCTCTCTCCTTCTCAAGATTTAATGGACTCTCTCCTTCTCAAGATTTAATGGAAAGCTCATCATCTACTCCAAGCTTGTGAGAAGGGAGGCCTACACCAACAACTCTTGGCTTTGTGATGCAAATTCAACCAAGAGCCAAGCTCCAATGCATGCTCATCTCCTCTACCATGCTAATTACTAAGCTATGCTAAGCTATTATGAGTGATTATGTGAGGAGAAATACTTATTTCTCGTAAGAATACTCCTTCCTCTTGACCTACTCTCATACCCCGCTAGCTCTCACCATTTTTGAAGGTGTGTGAGGTCTTGGGTCTGAGACCGTGAGACCGTGAGGGAATTGATGTTGTGTTTTACAAGTGTGAGCTTGGTGCTTGAAGCTTCCATCTTCATTGCACAAGCAAGTTATTCAAGGAGCACAAAGTGTTGTATTGTAAAATGTCTCCCTTGATGGGGAAAACCTATAATACAAAGCCTTTTGGAGGGGGGACCCGGTTCCATGTAAATCCGGTCCTCAACTGTTGTCAATAGCTTAATTTCTCTCTCTTTTTGAAGTATTGTTCATGCCTATCTAACTAGGTGTTATGCTTTTGTTGCTCTCTCCATTCAAGCACTCTTGCTATGCTCATTAGGAATCTATTCTAATGAATGCTCACTATGTCTATGTTATTTTTGCTACACACAAGTTACTAGACAATTAAATGTTACATCTTTCCCTTTAGCCTGCCATACTACCCTTTGCTTCTTCCACTTTGCTCGCTCTCTTTACTATGTCTAGGCTTTTTGACTCGTTCCTCTGGGATCTCCTCGATCATAACACCAAAGCTCCTAGTGATCACACACACCGGTATTGGCTCTGCCATCCTTGCCTTTGTCACTTCAGCCTTCACATTGTCAAGATATTGTGTTAAAAAGTGCTTGTATTTTCCATACGTGTAACAATTGAAATTTTGTCTCGTAAAATAATTATGTCTCATTTTTTACCAAAAAAGTTTTGGTATATGTCTCTTCCAAGCATACCACTGGTATTGGCTTCATTATCTGCATTCTCAGTGACTCTCTTGCTTGACTGGCTCAGGATTAGTCAATGCAATCAAGGATATGTCTTTCTCTTCCTTGAAGTGGTGTATCTTGATTTTGCAATTGTTCCATAAATGGCAAAAAGAATTACAATATGTGCACTGGACACATTCATCACTTCGGATTTTCATTTCATGCAACAAACCTCTACTTTATTGAGGGTCTAGTCCCTGAGATCTTAGATATCTATTTGGACAGTTCTTCAGTTTTTCGTGTTTAAGCTCCTTTCTTCTTGGCTCTGAATAGTTCTTCAGAATGCTTAATTTCAAACGAGCTAAAGCTGAATAATGAATCTTTTGATGAAGATTCATAGGAGCTTGAGCTGGTTTTTCAATCCTTCTTCTCCTTGGAATATTGCTCCAATTTCAAAGCTCTCTAAACTGGATTGTCAAATTTCTTTGCCAGAGCTAGTACCTTCTGCTCTTGAAGCTTCTTGCTCTTCAACCCACTTAAAAACCAGGCTTGCATCCTCTTTTTAGATAGCGGCTCTATGTGCACTACACACATTCATCAGTTTGATGTTCTTTGGATTATCGTTTCATGCAATGGTCTGGTCTGTGAGATCTTAGATATCTATTTAGACAGTTCTTCAATATTTCGTGTTTAAGCTCCTTTTTTCTTGGCTCTGGATAGTCTTCAGAATGCTTGATTTCAAACGAGCTAAAGCTGAATGATGAATCTTCTGAAGAAGATTCATTGGAGTTTGAGCTGGATCTACTTTTCAACCCTTCTTTTTCTTGGCCTATTGCTCCAATTTCAGAGCTCTGTGAACTGGATCATCAAATCTCTTTGTTGGAGCTGGTACCTTCTGCTCTTGAACCTTGTTTCTCTTGAACCCGCTTAAAAACCAGGCTTGCAGCCTCTTTTTAGATAGCGGCTCATATCATTACCTAGTGAACTCTTTGATCTTTCAAACCTATTCACTCTACTATTGGGGTGAAGCAGGGATGCCCATTTTCTCCTGCTTTGTTTGGATTGTATATAGATAAAAACCTATTCCCACCAACCACAGAGTAGAAGACGATCAAATACACACAAAACTTGTAAAAACAAAGAAAGCAAAAGTTAGGACCAAAAAAAAAAAGTAAAACACAAATAAACCCTCACCAAACAAAATCAAAACCCACAATCAAAATATATTCCACACACCCACTCAACATACCCAACCCACCAACTCACACACCCAAGAGTAAGTTATGATAGAATTCACAAGACCTTAGTTATTGATAGTAACAACTCTTGAGGGGATGCAAACAAAGTAAAGAGTGTAGCAACAAGAGAGGCAAGAATTAAGGCTGGATTCACAGTGTGCGGCGGAAGTTTCTCTTGTTTGCTACAAGCCAATCAGCTTACCCGCTTTTCCCTGCCCCGTTCACATAGGGCCATTGAAGTGATTGACGAGGCATCCACGTCAAGGAAGAAAATCGTTATTTCTCTTCCACCCTGCCCTGCAGCTCTTTCAACCCCCCCCCCGTGAGGACTTCCACCCTAACAGGGTCTTCTCCAACCTATGGCGTTGTGCCACGCAAGCAGAGGGAGCCCAAATTACCTCCACCTTGTGTGAATGTTTGGCAGAAGTGTTGCACTCCCTGTGTTCCAACTGGAAGAGCTGAGAAGCTCCCTTTCTTCCACCTTTCGAGTTTAGACCGGGCCTAACATACACATACAACCTAGCTTTGTGTGTGTGTGTGTGTGTGTGTGTGTGTGTGTGTGTGTGTGTGTGTGTGTGTGTGTGTGTGTGTGTGTGTGTGTGTGTGTGTGTGTGTGTGTGTGTGTGTGTGTGTGTGTGTGTGTGGCTGTTCTATCATAAGTAGTAAGACATAATTGAACTTTTTACTTTCAAAAGACAGTTGGCTTTAGAAAAGAGGAACTGATAAGTACAAAAACAACTGAGCTTTAGAATTATCTTTGTACAATGTTTGTGAGAATGAAGCCTCATTCCAGTATACAAATAACAGAAGAACTTTCCTTGCAGTAGGTGTATCTGTAATCTGTGTGACAGACAACTTGCCAAAGCCAAAAAAAACTTTTCCAAGATAGGATAGAGTCCTTACCTGCATCCATCCAAACAAGACAACAATTCAGTTAGCCTTGGATGTGTTTTACAGGTATCAATGGACTATACCAGTTGTTATCCATGTCCATCTCACAAACTATTTTTTAAAACTTTACAAGCTTTGGTCCAAAGTATTTATTTTATAACAAATATTTTCTCTTATTTCCCAAAGTTCCTTAGTAAAAGAGTATCATTTTGATTAGAAGGTCATCACTCCTGCTAATCCAAGAGTCAGAATCCCCCTTTTTATTCGTTTTCACCAGTTTATGAAAGCTACATCAAAAAAAGTATTATTTATAGTTAATAAAACATATCTCAAACTCTTTTGAACTTGCTACTAGGTTAGATACCTATCATAGTGAATGGTCCCCAAATCATCCCTCACTTTGTACATCGTTTACCATATACTGCACTTAAGCCATCCAAGTATCAAGGGGCATCTGCGAAAAACCAAGCCTTATTCCGAATCTATGAAGTTTTCCACGGAAAAAGGACATTATGTTTTAAAGTACTAGCATCACGGCAATAACCAAAGCTATAACTGGAGTAACAACTGGCTTAGTGAATGAAAAAACAATATTGTTCATCCTAACCATACCAAAGTATAGGCCAAAAATTGCCATAGTGTGCACTCGGGTACCATGCTGCAATATCATATATACTCACTGTCCAACAGGGACCATTAGGTTTTAGAGCGAAAACTATATGCAGACCCATAATATCAAAAACTAGCATCATTTACAAAAATGCTCCTTTCCTCTTTTCTATTTTATAGAACCTGCAACGAAATATGTCTAGGCCAAGAATTGCCATAGTGTGCACTCGGGTACCATACCCTAATGATGTGTGTGAAAAAATCAGAATACAGTAGGACATAAAAACATCATCATCCGCCCAATCCAACCAGTGCGCAGTAAACACCTTTTAAATCATGTAAGTATCCATAGCCCTCCAATAATCGGGCTTCTCAAAGAGAAGCGACAGTGATAGGTAAACCGAGCAGTATTCTGATGCTTTCCAAGCTACCAAGGTAAGTTCGGCATTCAGTCAACAGAGTAATGCCTGTTTTAGTACAGCAGTAGTAAAAGAGTTTCCGTAAGCCAATGTAAATGTAGAGTGGCTATCAAAAAAACCAGAGATTATGAATGGCAACTTTCTGTATTACACACCCCCTTATTTTACCAGTAACCATAGAGTAAAACAGTAACCCAAAAAACCTAGTGGAAGGAAAAAACATGTTGCAATACCATATATACTCATAGTCCAACAAGGACCATCACCACGTTCAGAGCGAAAACTATATGCAGACCAAAATATCAAAAACTAGCATCATTACAGAAATGCCCCCTTTCCTCTTTTCTATTTATAAAACCTACACCGAAATATGTCTAGGTAGAGTGGCCAACCTGAGTTACTGTTGTAGCGAGCTCCATACTTTAGTGTAAAAAAGAAACACGATCTTAGCAGAACACCAAACAATGCTAAGTGAGGGGCAGAGGTGCACCCTCACCTCTTTATATGGAGGAGGGCATGGGCCGTCAGTCCTTTGTGATGAGCAGAATCGGTATGAGTGGAGCGACTCTTTCTCAGAGACAGCGAGGCCGCCCATGCTGCAGCGGAGGTAACCCTAGCGCCTTCACGGCCACCTATGTAGCAGGGGAGGTAACCTTAGAGCCTTCACGGCCGGTATTTCCATAGGGTGATAAACAACTCAAAAGACAAACATGTGTTTCCAATGTAATGCACAGGCCACGTCCCATGCTGTGGTTTTTAATAAAGTGAGGCCTTTTAAATGTCATAATAAGCTAGGGGCTTTTTTAGTAATGCTGTGTGTGTGTGTGTGTGTGTGTGTGTGTGTGTGTGTGTGTGTGTGTGTGTGTGTGTGTGTGTGTGTGTGTGTGTGTGTGTGTGAGTGTGAGAGAGAGAGAGAGAGAGAGAGAGAGCATCTTCAACGAGCCTGCATTGTTTAATTTTTTTAAATATAGTGGGCAAGCATATTGTACATCCTAGGAAGTGTAGCTTTGTGTGTGTGTGTGTGTGTGTGTGTGTGTGTGTGTGTGTGTGTGTGTGTGTGTGTGTGTGTGTGTGTGTGTGTGTGTGTGTGTGTGTGTGTGAGAGAGTGAGAGAGAGAGAGAGAGAGATGTCACCGCTGCATGCGAGACAAAAACAACTCGAGTTGGCGCCCCATTTTCTTTCACGAAAGAATCTCATTCAGATTCTTATAAATTGCCTTTTCAAAATTAAACAAACATTATTACTTACTTGGATTTCATTCAGATTTTTATAAATTGCCTTTTTAATTACACAAATATTATTACTTACTTGGCTTTCCTAATGGCTTCAAAATATATATATTTACTACCTATATAGTGCAAGGACGCACTCTAAAGAGAAAAAAATACTAAAAGTAAAATAAGCAAAAGAAAAACACATATGTATTAATGTGCTCTCTTTATATGGACCCAAAAGTCTTTTGACTTTCCATTTGCATGGGTTTTTTCATTTCCTTTACTCACCCTTCAGTTATGCACTTAAGATGTTTTTTCGAGATTCACGGGGTATCCCTGCTTAATAGACCTTTTGACCTCAAAAGAGCCCACAATTTTGTCATTAAACAGGAGCTCTGACTCGCTGCTAGCTCCCTGTGTGTGAATGAAGCGACATAGGCGAGGCCCAAAGCCCATAGCTTCCATGCCATCTTCTATAAATGACCATGTTATTCTATCATAAGCCTTGTCAAGGTCAAGCTGCAGCAGAATGCACTCTTGCTTGGTGGAGGCTATTTGATGCCCACCATTGCTGCCAAGACATTATCATAAATGGATTTTCCTTTAATGAACCCGTGTTGATGGGGAGAGATGATCTTGTTTAGTAGGGAGGCTAGTCTGAGGGCGGTCGCCTTGGCAATAATTTGTAAGCTACTTACTTCATAGTAATGGGCCCAAATGGTTTAGCTGAGAGCAACATACATGTTTGGGAATGGGTTTTATAAGCCCTCTCTTCACACTTGTATCTAACGACCACTTGGTAATGGCTTGGTTAGCCAACCGCATGGTTGGGACCTTGAGATTGTCCCAAAATTCTCTGAAGAATTCAGTTGTCATCCCCCCAGTCCAATCGGGGCACTTTTCCTTGCCAAGAGCTTGCAATTCTAGTGAACATTTGTCTTTTGAGAATGCCACTTCCAAGCGATTGGCTTCTGATTGGGGAACCTTCTTCTCGACACTCTCAAGCAAAGTCGCTCTAGCTTCATCCACTTCCTGGGACACGGTCTCTGGCTCGCCAATAACCTGGTTTAGATAGTTCAACATTAGACCATCCATCTCATCTTGGTTCTGAACTGCATTCCCCTTCTCATCATAGAGCGAGTGGACGCAGCCCCGGCTCTTCTTGATTATCAAAGCCCTAAAAAAATGTGCTTGATTAAAGGCTTCCAATTGTAGGAAGGTATCCCTGAAGAGCAATCTCGCCTTCTTTATTTCCTCAAGTTGTTCATTAACGAGGTTAGAGTTTAGCTTCAAGCCACTGCTTGTGTTCATCCTCACTAGCTAGCCCAGCAATCTTTCTTGAGGTTAATCGAGCCACCTCCATCGTGAGATGCTTGAGGTGCACCTCACTGGCTTTTTTAATCCAAGGGCTTGAGCTTTTGATTGCTTTTTGAATACTTCAAGCGGATAGATCTCAAGCATTAGGTTTATTGACATCCACATCTTTCTTGAGCTTACCCAATGCTTTCTTGGTGAGGCTTCAAAGCTTTTTCTCCCCTTTCAGAGATCACCTTCATCTCTAGCATTGATGAGATCCAGTCAGCCCAGTGAGAGCAATAACATCTGTCAAGCGTGGAGGCGGTACGGACATACTAGAGACTTGTGTAGGTGACCAGACATGCGATTCCAAGGGCCCACCTTCCACAAATCAACCATAGCCCACTTCTCAAACAAGCTCAGTCATTTAGATTTTTCAGTGCCAATCAACATACTCTGGCATACTGGCGGAACCTATTATGTCCTTGCTCTTCTCTGCCATATCCATATTGAAATCCCCAACTATCAACCACTCCCCTTCTATAGGAGTATCCCTAAGATGCATCCACAATTTAGCTCTATCCTTTGCATTTTGCAAGGGACACACACATTTACTATGGTGAGGGGCTGATCTTCCCACCTGATTCTAACTCCAAGGACTCTATCGGAGGGGTGGTTCAGAACCATCTTTGGCTCCACTTCTCTATCTACAATAAGTAGAACACCATTGAATGTGTCACTTCCTTCTCCATGAAATACAAGGTTTGTTTTTAAAGCTTGTTTTCTCTTGCTCCATATAACATTTAATGGTCTTGTAACTTGTGTGTAGTGGAAAATAACATAGACATAGTGAGCATTTCATTAGAATAGATTCCTAATGAGCATAGCAAGAGTGCTTGGATGGAGAAAGCAACAAAGGCATAACACCTAGTTAGATAGGCATGAACAATACTTCAAAAAGAGAGAGAAATTAAGCTATTAACAACAGTTGAGGACCGGATTTACATGGAGGCGGTCACCCCTCCAAAAGGCTTTGTATTATAGGTTTCCCCCATCAAGGGAGACATTTTACAGTACAATACTTTGTGTTTCTTCAATAACTTGCTGGTGCATTGAAGATGGAAGCTTTAAGCACCAAGCTCACACTTATAAAACACAACATCAATTCCCTCACGTTCTCAGACCCAAGACCTCACACACCTTCGAAGATGGTGAGAGCTAGCGGGGTATGAGAGTAGGTTGAGAGGAAGGAGTATTCTTACGAGAAAGAAGTATGTCTCCTCACATGATTACTCATAATAGCTTAGCATAGCATAGTTATTAGCATGGTAGAGGAGATGAGCATGCATTGGAGCTTGGCTCTTGGTTGGGTTTGCATCACAAAGCCAAGAGTTGTTGGTGTAGGCCTCCCTTCTCACAAGCTTGGAGTAGATGATGAGCTTTCCATTAAAGCTTGAGAAGGAGAGAGAGTCTTCTTTTCTGCACACATGAGCTTGTGTGAGTGTGTAAGTGATAATGCCTTGCAAAAATCAGCCCCCTCTCTCTCTTGGCCGACCCCTCTTGCTAATTGCACCTGTTGGCATCCCATTGGCCCCTGTAAAGCTTAGCCAATGACAATTAAGAAGCATAAGTGATAGCCTTGTAACATGTGTCCCCATTTCCCTTTTGTGAGATCTTTAGGTATCTAAATAATTCAATAAATCTCTCATTGGACCCCTTAGTCTTCTGACCCCGAAAGGAATCAAGCAAGCCATTGGGTTGTTGAATGCTCATTGGAGCCCTTGGGAGCCTGATAGTCTTCTAGAGAGCTTAATTTCTATTGGTTCTTTTATCAAGTGTTTTTAAATGAATTAAACTAGATGTACTCTAGCCTAATTCTCATTGGTCCACCTCTATGGCCATCCAAAAGGATTTGAATGCACCTTGGGGGCAATTGGCCTAGGGAGCTGACATGTGTCCCCTATTCCCTTTGTGTAAAGGGAGCTTGCTAAGGTGTGTGTGTGTGTGTGTGTGTGTGTGTGTGTGTGTGTGTGTGTGTGTGTGTGTGTGTGTGTGTGTGTGTGTGTGTGTGTGTGTGTCTCTCATCCCCTACTAAAAGGGCTCGCCCCCTCCAAGATAGGGATTGGGAAGACTTTTGAGTCTTTCCAAAAGCATCCAATTTAGCTAGAGTTTGACCATTGAACATAACCCTTGAATTTTGGAACCTTAGCATTTTGGAAGTCTTAATGGGGAACCTTAGGGTCTTTGAAGCCCATTGTTGCACATTGCTCTTTTGCAGATGGCCCCCCCTTTGGATCCATATTTTCCCTTTTGGATCCCTACTGTGACCGGTCTGCCAGCATAACCAATATTCTATCCCTTGGTACTTCCCCATATTAAATGATCAGCTTAACATGAAGCTTAATCCTAAGCATGCATACTTCTTAACATTTGTGCACAATAAAGAAAAAGAGAGTCTTATAAGACAAAAACTTTGTTCATTCTAAAAAATTTTACATTTGCTTACTCTAGGGAAGCATTGTAAGCATTGACAAGGTTTAGGTTATCCTTTAATTGTATACCTTGTCTTTATGTCGGAGAATGGACTCGGGTTGCAGCACCTCTTCTTGGTCCTCAATCTCTGGTGGGTCTTCAATAGTTGGTTCTTGAGGTGGCTCTCCTTTGTAAGGCTTTAATAGGCTCACATGGAAAGCGTTGTGTATGAGCCAATGACTGGGCAACTTGAGTTAATAGGCCATCTCATTGATTGGTCTAAGAATATGGAAGGGACCATAGTACCTTTTTGCTAATTTAGCATAGTACTTTTGGTGTCCCTTAGGATTCTTGCCCGTCGTGTGCCTTAGTCGAGCCTTGGGAAATTTAAGCAAGACCCAATCATTTTCTTTAAAGGCTTGGGCTCTTCTGTGCTTATCAGCAGCATCCTTTTGCCTTTGCTGTGAGATAGAAATAGCATCCTTAATCTTTTGGAAAGATGCTTGTAGGTCTCGGCTATACTCATCTGCAGCGAAGATCTTCCCGTGTACCTTAAGTAGCAAGGAACTTTTGGATCTTCCCTTAATTACCTCGAAAGGTGCTTTTCCCGTGAATGTATGTACAGTATTATTGTAGGCATACTCCACTAAGGGTAAGTACTTCTCCCATTGGGACCTTTGATCTACTTCCGTTACGTACGCCTTTAGTAGATCAAGAATTGTTAGGTTAGCTATTTCAGTTTGGCCATCCGTTTGCGGGTGATAGGCCTAAGAGAAGTTTAGCCTTGTCCCTAAATTTTCAAGGAGACCCTTCTAGATATTATTGGTCATTCTAGGATGTCTATCCGACACTATAGACATTGGCAAGCCATGGTACTTGAAGATTTGTGATATGAAGAGGATTGCCATTTGATGGGTTTGATAGTCTTTTTGACAGGTATAAAATGAGCTTGTTTGCTGAACTTGTCTACTATCGTCCATATTCCCGTAATCCCATGGATAGACTTATGCAATCCAAAGATCCATGGATATGCTCTCCCATGGTGAATTAGGGATTGGCAAAGATTGAAGCAATCCAGGTTGCTTCCCTCTATCAAACTTCGTCTTTTGGCACACCACACATTTAGAAACATACTCTTGTATGTTTGCTTTCATGGCAGGCCAATAGAAATATGTTTCTATCCCTTTTAGGATAGACTGAATCCCTCTATGCGCCACATACGGAGAAACATCATATTCATACATTACTTTCTCATGTAGTGAGTTAGTAACACATAGTCTATTGCCATAGAGAAGATAACCATCTTGCAGAGTAAATGGTTCCTCTTTCTTTCCTAGTGCAAGGGTTGAAATCACATCTCTAAAATTGTAATCAATAACATACTCATCTATCATAAAAGATAGATCATTGTGAGTTGCTATGGAAACCGCATTTACTCTCAGCCGTCTTGAGAGTGCATCGGCTACTTGATTATGCTTGCCAGCAATGTGAGCAATATGAAAATGAAATTGCAAAAGGAAAATTGCCCGTCTCATTTGGTTGTCGGAGAGCTTGGCCTGCATCATGAAGTACTTAAGGCTTTGGTGATCCGTCCGTTGAATGAAAGGAGTCCCCAATAAATAGTTCTTCCACGAGTCTAAGGCATGTAGAACCCAAGGACTTCTTTTTCATATATGCCTAGGCTTGCTCAACAGGGTCGAGCCTTCGACTTTCATAGGCTATGACGTGCCCTTCTTGGAGGAAAACAACTCCAAGGCAATCACCACAAGTGTCACATTGGACCTCAAATGGCTTTGAGAGATCCGGCAGTGTAAGCACAGGTTGAGAGATAAGCTTCTCGAAAGCATTGTTCTCCTTGGCAGACCATGTGTACCTAACGTTTTTATTTGTTAGGTTATGTAATGGTCCCGCGATTTGTGAGAATTTTTCTATGAAGCGTCTATAGTATGCACACATACCTATAAAGCTTCTTAGTTCATGTAGATTCCTTGGATTAGGCCATCCTTTTATTACCTCTAGCTTCGATGGATCCGTTTGGATACCATCTTGAGAGATAATGGGACCTAAATAGTGAATCTCTTGTAACAAAAACTCACCTTTCTTTCAATTAATAATAAGTTTATTCTCCCATAAGACTTGAAATATTACCTAGAGTTGTTGCTTCTGTTCGTCTAGTGAATCAGAGTAGATGATTATATCATCAAAGAACACTCCAGTAAACGTTCGGTGAGGCCTGAATAGCTTCTCCATCAAGAGGTTAAATGTGGGTGGTGCATTGGTCAAGCCAAAAGGCATGACAATGTATTCGTAAAGACCAAACGTAGGGCGAAATGCGGTCTTTACAATGTCTTGGTCAACTATCCTTATTTGATGGTAGCCACTTTTTAGGTCAATCCTACTGAAGTAGGTCGACCCTTGTAGCTTATCAAATAGGTCTTCTACCTGTGGAACGGGAAACCTATTCTTGATAGTGATCCTATTTAGTGCTCTATAGTTGACACACATACAATATGTGTCGTCTTTCTTTTGCACTAATAACATGGGTGAGCAAAATGGAGATGAGCTAGGCCTAACTATGCTCTTCTCAAATAACGTATGCACTTGCCACATAATTTCCTCTTGTTGAGCTTGAGAAATGCTATAAGGAGGTTTATTAGGCTGTGAACTTCGTGGAAGAAGTTCAATTGCATGGTCATCATTGCCTCGTTTAGGAGGTAGTTCACAAGGAATGTCGTCAATAAAAACATCTTGAAATCCCTTGAGGAAATTGGATAACTCTAATTCCTTGTGATTGTTTATATTTTCTTTTGCTAAAGCATTAACTTCATTTTGAGAATCTTTAACAAATATCATGCCCCTTATTGACTTATTGAAAGCTTGCGTATGTACAATGGGTATGGTGTTACCCAACTCCTTAGCATCTATGTACACATCCTTTTCCCTGAACCTAACGTAGATTTGCCTTTCGAGGAATTTAACATTGGCAGCCATGCGATCAAACCATGGTGCCCTTAGGATTACATCTTTGTGCTTGAGAGGAGAGATAAAGAGTCCTCTTTGTCCACATAGCTTCGGACATAGAGCCTCAATTTTCCAATTAAGGGAGTGACTGAAGCTTCTTGCCCCTTGAAAGCACCATCGGCGGGTAGGACATCTCCCATCTCATAGGCTTGGATGCCTAGCTTGGTGGCCAACTCTGTGGATATGAAATTGTGAGTAGAACCAGGTTCAAAGAGAATAAAAGCATCATGTTCTCTTACCTTTTCCCAAGCATGGCATAGAGGAGATCCTTTGTGGTGAACATCCTCTTCTTGGATTTTGACCAAGGTAGTTCTAGGAGGCTCATTTCGTGTATTCTTGTTGGGACAAGCACGATAAGCATGCCCTTGCTCCCCGCACTTGAAACAGCGGTTATCTTTACGATAACGCTCAAGCTCTTCAGGAGAGAGTTTATTTTTTCTTTATAAACTCCCTTCTCCTTAGCTTTGTTATTTTTGGACTTTTGGACAGTATCCTTCCCCTTAGGCATGTTATTACGGTCCTTGTTAAGATTTCTCTTAGCCCCTTGTTGGAAATTGATTCGTGAAGCCATCATGGTATGGTGTATTATCGCAGATATGGTGCATGGCGTTTGGGAGTTGACATATTCCGCCATATCTTCAGTTAGACCGGCACAAAATTGTTGTTTTTGCTCTCCAAAATCTATCTTTTCGAAGACAGTGGCTTTGAGATGTAGGTCCCAAAACTTGTCTACATACTTATGAATGGATTCATAGGGAGAGAGCTTCAAGCTTTGCCATATGGTGAGTACTTTGTCTTTGGCATTGGTAGCCAAAAACTGCTTCATAATGGAAGCTCTTAAAGCTTTCCATATCCATGGAGCTTCACCGTTTGCCCGTAGGCTAGACCACCATTGTCTGGTGGACTTTTGAAAATGTATAGCTACATGGCGTAGCTTAGAGGACTCCGTGAAGCCCTCATCTCCAAACGCCGCATCGAGTTGTTGAATGAAGGCCAAGACTTTGTCCGTAGCACCAAAGGTGCCATGATAAATAAGGAAAGAGATGTTCTTTCCTCCCTCTTTGAACTTTTTGAGCTTGGACAACCTCTTCCACGCGGCATAGGATTTCCTATGGCTTCTTCTTTTTGGTGGTTCAAAAGTTGCACCATCACTTTCTTTAAAGGAGGAAGAATTTGAGGAGGATGGAGAAGAGGGTGACCTCTTTCTCACCTTTTTCTTTCCTTGTTCCTCCTTGTCTGCACCATCACTTTCTTCATAAAAGGAAGAGGATGAAGAAGATGGAGAAGAGGGTGACCTCTTTCTCGCCTTTTTCTTCTCTTGTTTTCTGTCATCCCTCTTTGAATTATGGTGCGGAGAAGTGTGCGATGGTCTTCTTCGTTTAGGGAGTGTTGGAGAGCATTTTGCCCGTCGTCTTTGTGGAGCCATCTCCGCCGAGGTGGCAGTAGAGGTGGGGGATCTACCATTGAACTTGAGTTCTCCTTTGAGAAGGAGATGTAAGTAGATTTTTGAGTCCTTCGTACGGATCCTCTTCTTCTTCCCTTATCGGAGAGAGGCCTCTTTTGGAAGTCTCACAAGGAGGTTTCCAAGGTACTCTCTCTTCTTGGTGGGGAGTTTGAAGAATCCCATGAGCACGTAATTGCCGTTGCACTTCACTTTGGAGGGATGGATTGCCCATGGCTTGTTGAAGCCTAGAAACAAGGTAATTAACAAGCATAGGGGCATCATTAGTAGCATGTTCATTAGCAAAATCAAAGCTATCAATACTTTACAATCAAAGAGACATTTTACAATACAATACTTTGTGTTCCTTCAATAACTTGCTGGTACAATGAAGATGGAAGCTTCAAGCACCAAGCTCACACTTATAAAACACAACATCAATTCCCTCACGGTCTCAGACCCAAGACGTCACACACCTTTGAAGATGGTGAGAGCTAGCGGAGTATGAGAGTAGGTCGAGAGGAGGAAGGAGTATTCTTACGAGAAATAAGTATGTCTCCTCACAAAATCACTCATAATAGCTTAGCATAGCTTAGAAATTAGCATGGTAGAGGAGACAAGCATGCATTGGAGCTTGGCTCTTGGTTGGATTTGCATCACAAAGCCAAGAGTTGTTGGTGTAGGCCTCCCTTCTCACAAGCTTGGAGTAGATGATGAGCTTTCCATTAAAGGTTTAAGAAGGAGAGAGAGTCTTCTTTTCTTCACGCATGAGCTTGTGTGAGTGTGTAAGTGATAATGCCTTGCAAAAATCAATCCCCCTCTCTCTGTTGGTCGACCCCTCTTGCTAATTGCACCTGTTGGCATCCCATTGGCCCCTGTAAAGCTTAGCCAATGACAATTAAGAAGCATAAGTATAGCTTTGTGACATGTGTCCCCATTTCCCCTTTTGTAAGATCTTTAGGTATTTAAAAAATTCAATTGATCTCTCATTGGATTCCTTAGTCTGCTGGCCAATAGGAATCAGGCAAGCCATTGGGCTACTGAATGCTCATTAGACCCCTTGAGAGACTGTCCAATAGTCTTCTAGAGAACTTAATTTCTATTGGTTCTTTTATCAAGTGTTTTTAAATGAGTTAAACTAAATGTACTCTGGCTTAATTCTCATTGGTCCACCACCTCTATGGCCATCCAATAGGATTTGAATGCACCTTGGGGTCAACAGGCCTAGAAAGCTAACATGTCCCTTAACCCCTTTGCGTAAAGGGAGCTTGCTAGAGTGTGTGTGTGTGTGTGTGTGTTTCGCTCTCATCCGCTACTAAAAGGGCTCGGCCCCTCCAAGATAAGGATATGGGAAGATTTTTGAGTCTTCCCACAAGCATCCAATTTACCTAGAGTTTGACCATTGAATATAACCCTTGAATTTTGGAACCTTAGCATTTTGGAAGTCTTAATGGAGAACCTTAGGGTCTTTGAAGCCCATTGTTGCACATTGATCTTTTGCAGATAGCCCCCCCTTTAGATCCCTATTTTCCCTCCTTTGGATCCCTACTGTGACCGGTCTGCCAGCTTAACCAATATTCTAGCTCTCTCTCCCCTAGTACTTTCCCATATTAAATGATCAGTTTAACGTGAGAAAATCATTTAGGATTATTAGATATTAGTTTTATGACACTACAAGCATCCAAGTGGTGCTCATGGATGGCCCAACAATTGGGTCCGATCGTTGCTTGGGATGCAAGATAGCTAGTGAAGATGTGGCCAACCTATTTATGGAATGCCAAGCAATCAGAGGTCTAGCATGGAAAATATGCGAGTGGGTCCGAAGGACCAAGCAGATCAAGTTCTTCAAGGCTGATCTGTTCCTTGGCAACAAGAAGATGGTAAGTCGTTCTTTTTTTCTATACTCAAACCGTTTTCACCATAAATAGCAAGCAAGGAGCCGTTGTCTTTCACCATAAATGGCAATCAAGGAACTGTCAAGTGTTTGAAAGAGACCTTGATGTGAGAAACCTCTCAAAGTAATCAAGAAAGTAGAGAGTAATGACATATATGCCACAAGCAAGCAAACTCAAGAGACTGATCAGTCTAGGGCTACCCATGCCATGTTGTCAACCTACGATAAGTAAAAGCCTAGAACTAGTCACATACTTCGTAAAGCCGGTTAAGATTAGCCTCAATGAGAGGCGGTAGACATCCAATTTGTAATCTTTATAAAGCACATGAAGGCTTGGTCTGAGCTTGAGGTTGTTTTGTAATTTTTGTGATGTGCTTAATACAATTCACTCACAAATTGAGTTTTGAAAAAAAAAATGTTTTTCCGAGATTAGGGAGACTTATTCACTCACGGAGAAACACAAAACAAAATAATTATTGAACCTCGGGTGCGCTTGCCAAGAAACGATGAGAAGTAGGGTAGAGGGGCCAATAGCAAGACGGATGCCAATAACAACACTAAGCACCCCCCAGAAGAAGTACACTGACACTTGGGTTGTTGGCTTAGGGGAGCTGATGTGGAGTCTTGCCGTTCGTTGAATCCATGGTTCAAACCCAGATTGCGTGTGTCCCTGTTTTGGCCTCCTGCCAACTCTAATGTCTTGACGTCCTCTTTTTGCATCGATAATCGTGCAAACCTGTCGCAAATGCTTTGTCTGACAGCAGCTTTGGAGCCACCTATGCCGTCTGAAAGCCCTACTCACTGCTCTAATGTCTTGACGTCCTCTTTTTGCATCGATTATCGTGCAAACCTGTCGCAAATGCTTTGTCTAACAGTAGCTTTGGAGCCACCTATGCCGTCTGAAAGCCCTACTCACTGCGCATCTTTTGCGCCCCTTGCAGCTCAAAATTGGCCATGGAGCAAGAAAATCTATCGCGTACAAGTTATTTGTCCCGCTACTGGCCCCTCTACCCTAGATCTATGAGATGAGATAGTTTTGAGCCCTGAGGGGCGAAAGAGAGAGAGAGAGAGAGAGAGAGAGAGAAGTGTGCAGAGAGCAAAAGGAAGCGGAGCTCGCAAGTGAAATTGTGTAGGGACAGACAAAAGAGCTAGCCTAAGAAACAAGGTTAATTACCAAAATCAGCCCTGGGCCTTCTATTGGTTTCACAGAAGGCAAGGAGTGTCATTTTACAGCCAGGTCCTCTACTTGATCAACATCAGCTGCAATACTAGATTAGCAATGCCACGCATCTAAATGCACACAGGAAACAGAGACCTCCACATTCCCTATTGCTCACCACAGGCATATAGGAGTCAAGCCAATGCTAAGAGAAGCAAAAATGTTAGCTTGGGTATATCTAAACAAGTGCCATACTGCGCATAGGGAGGGTAATCACAATTTGTTTCGAGGCTCCAAAAAGCTTAAACAATTCGTCATCATCGACCTGCTGCTAGCTTTGTGTAGCATCGTTTCATGTTATGTACACCGAATTCCCGGTCAGCATTTTGCCACCACTAGTTATCTTGCGCGCTGACACCATTAATGGGTGAGGGAAAATTTCCATAAATGAATGAATGCAGAAAGAATCGACCGAGGTAACTAAGTCAAGAAATCCTTGAGCTTTTTGGGGTCTGACACATGGACTTCTGCTAGAAATACAGCATACACAGGTCGATGGTCCGAGAAGTTGGACTCAGCCCTAACATACTCCAGCTGCTCGAGTCCTTTGCCATACCAAAGAATCCGGTCACACCTGTAACACCACAACTTATTGGAAGAGAGCTCATTAAAGGCAGTTTATGAAAACTACTGCAAAGGGAAGTGTTATACCAAGCTGGTGTCCGCCTTTTCTCCCCAAACTTACGCCGCTCTACAGCATAGCTATCAGATCCAGCCCTGTACTTGTATGTTGGGGGAAAACATATTTTTCCTTCGTGCCAGCCTTTAAACACGCGACCAGCTCTCCTCTCTATATGGAGCTGTAGTGAACTTTAATCAAATTAGACGTCATGAGAAAGCAAGCACAAGGACTACTGCTTGGGTAAGTTATGCTTTACTTCAGACAAAGAACACCTGATCTCTTTCAAGCAATGCTTCCCAATCACCACGAGCAAGCAGCAACTTGGTGGACGTGGAAGAAAGCGTGAGTCGATAGTTTAAATCTCCAAACCAGAGAATACAACTACATACAGAAACGTATCATGATTACATCCCAAAAAAACATAGGCCACTTTTGTTTCCCGAAGAAAAGAAGAGAGAAATAGAGATTCAGAATTGCACTAGTTTGAGTGCCGGGTAACAAAGTATGAACATCTACGTATAAGCAGTAATTGGCAGGTCAAACAAACATTATCAAGAAAAATGCATGTACATAAAATATACCTTCATAAGTTCATAATAGTCTGAACTCACGAATTATAAAAGGAAATAAAGCACTCATAAAAATACAAAAGCTAGGGATACAAAGAAAAAGAAAAAAAAAACTAAATCGCTTTATTTGCTACGAAACAAAACTAGATAAAACAAAACATTATTAACTTAAAAATGTTTCTAGAAAAGGCATGCGCAAAATAAGTTGATGCAGCTTACCTGGCTAAAACTTAAAACAAGTACTCAACTTTAAACAAAAAAGGATAAGGCATCTCAAAAACTTAATCCTAGAAATCAAACTTCACACAACAACTTCTAAAGGAACAAATTCTTAAGTCCTAATGCAAGCTAAATACACTACTATAAACCTACGAAAAAGAGGCTGCAAATAACCAAAGAAGTACAAAGATCCAAACTTGACAAAATGTGACATCAACTTCGCTGCTTGTTCAGACAGGAAGAATAAGATTATCACCTTTATCATGCATAGCTTGGACAACAGCTATGACATCCCTACTCACGTTGCCAGTGCCCAAGAGTAGGTGCAGGTTTGTATAGAGGTCACTCATGCTTTGAACGTACTCTACAAAACCAACGAGCTAAGTTTCTATCACCCTCCGGAGGTGATGTACATAAAAATTGATCTAAGTCTAAAAAGGACATTTCCTACTTTACTGAGAAAAGCTGGCAGCCCAGGAAAGGTCCAAGATAGAAGAATGCAAAGGTACACATGAAATGCACGATTTGATGTTATGACATCATTGATGAGTGTGAATTGAAACAACAATATTAACTGAACCCTGCAAAGATGTAGAACGGGCTTGTGTGAAACATAAGCTGCTACAAACGTGGACTGCTTTTCTGGATGAAGAGCGATCCCAGAAAGCCCAAACCACAGGAATACTTGCAAATGCCTGATTGTGTGACTTGCTAGGTACTGACAAGGGTTGAATGTGAAGAATGAAAAGACCCTAAAGACACTCAACTGTACTTCATATACTTACTCGTGATCGAATATTGTATCTGGCAGGGCTCCCTCTTTGAGTTGTGATGATTTACAGAACCGAGTGCGCTTGAGGATCACAGAAACATCACAATTGCGGCGAAGCTCATCACCTTCCTTCTCTCCTGAGGTTAAGTGAGTACATATGAAACAAAAGGTGGTCTGATGGAGGCACAAACTGATAGATATAGAGCCCTACACAAATGCAAAACTCTGTTTAGTGCCTATTGACAACTTTTTGGAAAAAGACGTGATAATGTCGCACGAGAGTGACCAGCTGCAATTTCTACTTAATTTTCAAGCTCCAAGTTTTGCCCAAATAAATCACATGTATTTGTGAAAACTTTCTCAGAAACAGACATCCAATTGATCTATGTTATTACAAATTGATGAAATCTCATGCTATCGATCCAATTGATTAAATGTTAAGAGGACCAACTTACCTTGTTTCCCAGGTACCCCATAATACCACATCCAACCGATGATATCTTCACATGTCGCACATGGCTGCAAAGATCATCGCGGACCCAGACCGACAGAAAAATGCCCACCATCCTCTTGCTGGCAATTAACGTGTACTGATGTTGGCTTGTCAAATCACCAGAAGAAGCCTTCATAGTACAAGAGGGTGGTTGCATTTGTGAATCATTACCTCTGCTTGCACAAACATTCTTTCCAGCTGATGTGTGTGACCTAAATGAGGCAATGGACTCTGCTCCGTCAAAAGTTTCATGCAAGAAGGCCCTCTCAAGCACAATAGGAAAGCTAAATTCGAGGCCACTGCTATCTTCACTCAAATCTGCCACTTCCAGAAGACTTGCAGAAAAGCTGTGACTCTTCCTCCTTGGGCATATATTGTCAGCATAACCAGTAGCTACATCAGAAAGGGCTGTCTTGTTTAGAGCTTTTTGAATGAGTTGCAGCCAGCGCATAACTGATGACTTATCATCTACACCCAGCACATTGCCAGCATTTAGCGGGACAATCTCTTGAAATCTGTCCTCGGAGAAAACCAAAAAAAACACAATGAGAAACAGGAACAGATTTGCCCCTTACGGCTGTGTACATCTCACAGATAGATGTTTCATTTGCTAACTTACCCGATGACATAGATGTCCGCTGGTGCAGTCAGATTCAGCCAAAGCTCAAGATTCATCTTTTCTTGCGGGAATTTACCACCCACATTCCAAGTGCCAATAAAAATTCTGGAGAATCAGGAAAATCCTCAATGCATACTCCTGAACCCAATATGGGCATAGTCTATGTTATGAACCAAGTTTGTGCAAACCTTACCTGAACTGCTCTTTTCTTAAAATATCATTGTTTGGGCCAGCCATTGCTGATGAATGCCTCCTGTGTTGTCCTGTATAAGTAAGGCACATGTAAGAAGGACAAGACCAACCATGGAGTTATCGTTAAATCAGCAAGCTAAAACACATGTAGGAAACCTGCAAAGCTCCATCGACTTGCTTCATAAGTTTGCGTAGAGAAGCTACTATGCCTTGTGCTGGGGTCTGTAACACATCCAAGTGCAATCTGTGAGAATTCACAAGGTACCCAATATAAAATTTGCTCTATCAGGTGAGATATAATTTACCAAGAAAGGTTTCAAACAAGTTGCTTGGACACGACAACACATGCAAGGCTTTCAAAGAGATCCTGTTGCCAAGCACTACACCAGAGACCCTAGAAGATCCTATATACAGAAAACGAGCAGAGCCTATGCAATGTACCTTCATCGTCTAATTCACTGTCTGTCTCCTCATCATCGTAAGGAATTAATCCTCCATTCTTTGGGCCATTTTTCAGAAAACTCTTCAAGGAAAGCTTTGGCCAAAGCACCTGCGGGTCGTCACCAGATGCAGCCAAGTTTGCCTTAGTGAGGACAAGCTACACATGACAGTAGAAGAGCAATGCTGTACCTTGCCACGCTTGCTACGCATACTGTAACATGGAAGGAGGATCTGACGCTGAAGCGGGAGGGAAGGCTTTAGAAAAAGAAGAGTATTGTCCTGCAAATCTTATCTGTCCAAGCGATCACATTAAAGGTCAGAAGCGTAACATAGCCTGCGAGGTTGCTACTGCGGCTAAACTGTCTGTCGATGGAGCTCAAGTCAAAGGAAGGAGGTGTGATATCACATATAAGCACGTAGCAGGCTCGCCGAGGTCACATATTCCGGCCCAGACCTTCACTCCTCGTATATTCTTCATGTACCCCGAGTACAAAGAAAGGTCGAGATAGAGATAGACAGTGACACAGAGAGAGAGAGAGAGAGAGAGGATGCGCAAAGGGAGGACTCGGGAGTTGGGAGTGCAAGAACTCTGGACGTAAGTCAGCAATGTTTAGGCTGGGTTCACATCAGCCCGGCGGAAATGTTTTAGTTTAGCTTAGACCAATGAAAAATTGTCATGTGGCTTGCCCCGTTCACATAGGGCTGTGGAGGTAACAAAAAGTTTCTCCACGTCTTGGAAAAAGGGGGCCTCTTCTCTTCCACCCCCCCCAAACTGATCTTCCGACCCCCCCCCCAGAAGAACGCCTCTTCCACCCTAACAGCAGTCCCTCGAGCCAATTATTGCGCTCCACGCAGGCTGCTCGCTCCCTCTCTGCTACTACCGCTCTGTGTGAATTGTTGGAGGGTGGAATCCATACGTGCTTACATCTTCCGTCCTGAAGTTGCAGAAAAGTTTGCTTTCTTCCACCGCGCGGTCTGAACCCACCCTTAGTGTGGTTCATTCATAAAAGATTAGGAAGGAATGTTATTGCGGGTGAAGAAGGGAGGGGAAAAGGGGACGGGCTCTATTTTATTGCGATGGGACTCTGGGAGTACCCTATGAAATAATTACCTCAGCATTTTGGCTTCTTAAATGTTATGCCTTTGTTGGCACTGCCTTTTGGTACGAAGGGAGGATGTATGCTGAGGGAGTTTCAGTCCGTGTATAATGGAACACCCTCTAAATTTTAAAGGTATGTTTTATTCTTCTTCTCTTTAATTTAAAGTCTCTCTTCTTCTTCTTCTTCTTCTTCTTCTTCTTCTTCTTCTTCTTCTCTCTCTCTCTCTCTCCACAATCGGAGTGAAAGGCAGTGCCAACATCTGTCTCCAGACGCCTTGTTAACCATGTGAGGAAGGGTAGAGAGAGTCATAGGAATATTCTCAACTTTTAACTTCTCATTTGAGAAAAAGAGAGAGAGAGAGAGAAAGAGAGAGAGAGAACCATCATGATATGGTGATGATTGGCCACAACTTAACCCTCTCCCACTTGCAAGAAACGTCCACGATAGTACTAATTTATATAATGAAAGTGAATCCAATATACTAGTATCACACAAAAATCCTCGGTACTTTATGTAATGGAATTGGCCTATTAACTTGAGAGTAACAGAAATTAATGAGAGTACTTTTGAAAAATTACTTTGTGAGCATAGCGAGTGAACTTAATTGAAGATAACAACATAGACATAGCAATTAATTAGCTTGGCATGAACAATACTTTTGAGAACATGACAACAGTTGAGGACCGTATTTATGTGGAGCCGGTCCCCCCTCCAATAGGCATTTGTATTATGATTTCTCCCATTAAGAGAGACTTGTTACAATACAATCTTTGTGTTCCTTGTGACCTAGGTGATGCAATGAAGATGGGAAGCTTCATGCATCACAAGCATAACATAAACTTTGAAGAAAGCTTTAACTATCCCAAGCCTCAATCCCAATCCTCAAACACCTTCGAAGGTGGAGAGAGCTAGCAGGAAATGAGGGTAGGGAAGAGGAAGAATAAACATTTCATAGGAGAAAGAATTAGTTCCTCACTTATTATAACTCTTCTTGATAGCATACATAATAGCATAGCAATGAAGATGGAGAAGATGGCAAGCTTAAGCATTGAAGCATGGCTCTTGGTTGGATTTGCACTCCATAGCCAAGAGTGTCGGTGTAGGCTCTCAACTTCTCAAGGAGCTTCGAGAAGGAGATGGAGCTCTTGCACTTTGCATAGCACACAATGAGAGAGAGTGTGAGTGTTTGTGGGTGAGTATACCCCCTAAGAAACCCCCTAGCTTGCTTTGGTCGACCCCCCCTTGTAGCTCATGCTTGAAGCTCATTGGACCCCTCCAGGCCTAGCCAATCACAAGCAGGAGGCATTACAAGCAACAAGGGTAGCCTCGGGACAAGTGTCCCCCTTTCCCCTTTGAGAGAGAGGACTTGATAAATGCAAAATTAATTATATAAAATCTCCTAAATTATCATTGAACCCCTTGGGTGGCCAACCAATAGGCTTCAGGCACACCATGAGGACAACATGAGGAGGAACTTGACAAGTGTCCCTTATGCTTTCTTTGTACCGAGTAGGCCTTGTGTGAGTGTGTGGGGTATTCTCTCTCATCCCCCCTCATGTAGGGCTCGCCCCCTCCTTGTAGGGATTAGATCTTTGACTTTTAACACCTCAAGCCCCTCAAGCTTAGGCCCAGTTCCCACCACAAGCTTGGCCCTTAAGCACTTCAAGCTTGGGTTGGGTTCTCACCTCAAGTACAGTCCTAGCATCTCAAGCATCTCAATCATCAAGCGCCTCAAGCATATCAAGCACCTTAAGCTTGGGTCGGGTTCCCACCTCAAGCTCAGTCCTAGCTTACCTAAGGTCAAAAGACTTTTACACTAACTATTGGAGGTCTTCAATGAAGCTAACCCTAAGGTTTTATGCTCCATTGGTTAGCCTTGCTCTTTGATAGACCATCTCTCATTTGGGCCCCTTTACCATTGGCCATGTGTTGAGATAGACCTATAAGCACATGTATATATCTTAACCCATGTTCCCGTTTATTCTCCCACATTAAGTGATTAGTTTAATATGAGAAAATCATTTGGGTTGGTTAGATATTAGATTTTATGACATTATCCCTCTCTTGAAATCATAGTCTTCCTCGACTATGAGGTAAAAGAGATAAATCCTTAGTCATTAGTCAACCTTACTTAGCGGGTAGAGGATCCCTTTTTTACCCTACGACATCTTTCCAAGATGGATGACTAATCCATTTGGTGCTTGGGAGACATAGTTGCCGTAAGCATGTCTGCTCTTTAGTCCATTTCATTCTCCCAAAGTAGAGTGACAAATTCTACTTGGTGTTTGAGAGACGTCGTCATCAAAAACATGATTCTAAGCATGTATATTATTTAAATTTGTGCACAATTAAAAAGGAACTAGTCTTATAAGACAAAAACATGGGTCATTTAAAAGAAGTTTGTACATTTGCTTACTCTAATGTAGCATTGTAAGCATTGACAAGTTTCATACTATCCTTAAGTTGTATTCCTTTCATCCATCTAGCATCTTCAAAAGGATAATTTTTGAACTTAATAAGATACCGTCGGATAATCTTACCATGTCGTAGTACGTTGTCTTCGTGCCGAAGGATAGCTTCGGGTTGTAGCACCTCTTCTTGATCTTCAACTTTGGGTGGGTCTTCAATAATTGGTTCACTTGGTGGCTCTCCTTTGTAGGACTTAAGTAGGCTCACATGAAAATCATTGTGTATGAGCCAATGGTTGGGTAACTTGAGTTGGTAGGCCGTCTCATTGATAGGCTTCACGATTTGGAAAGGACCATAGTATCTTTTTGCTAGCTTAGCATAATACTTTTGATGGCCGTAGGATTTTTGCTGGTTGTTTGCCTTAATTGAGCCTTAGGAAACTTGAGTAAGGCCCAATCATTTTCTTTGAACGTTAAGGCCATTTTGTGCTTGTCAGCAGCAGCTTTTTGCCTTTGTTGAGAGATGGATATAGCCTCCTTAATCTTTTGAAAAGATTCTTGTAGGTCACGGCTATACTCATCGGCGGCGAAGATCTTCCCATGTACTTTGAGTAGCAAAGGACTTTTAGGTCTTCCATCAAAAGGTGCTTTTCTCGTAGAAGTATGTACAGTATTATTGTAGGTATACTCTACAAGAGGTAAGTACTTTTCCCATTGTGAGCATTGATCTACTTCGATAACATAAGTCTTGAGTAGATCGAGTATCGTAAGATTGGCTATCTCACTTTGGCCATCCGTTTGTGGATGATAGGCCAAAGAGAAATTCAATCTTATTCCTAGATTTTCAAAGAGACCTTTCCAAAAATTATTGGTCATTCTAGGATCTCTATCTGACACAATGGATGTGGGTAATCCATGGTGTTTGAAAATATGAGATATGAAGAGAGTTTCCATTTGGTGTGCCTTAATAGTCTTTTTGACAGGAATAAAGTGTGCTTGCTTGCTAAACCTGTCGACTATTATCCATATTCCCGTATTTCCATGGATAGACTTGAGCAATCCAAAGATGAAATCCATGGATATACTCTCCCATGGTAAATTTGGGATAGGCAATGGCTTGAGTAATCTAGGTTGCTTCCCTCTATCATATTTGGTATTTTGGCATACTACGCATTTTGAAACATACTCTTGTATGTCCACTTTCATAGTAGGCCAATAGAAATACATCTCGACTCCTCAAAGAGTAGGTTGAATACCTCTATGCCCCGCATAGGGAGGAGCATGGGATTCATACATAACTTTCTCACGAGGGGATGGGTAACACATAGTTTATTTCCGTGGAGAAGATAACCATCCTGCAAGGTGAATGGTTCCTCTTTCTTCCCCAAAGCAAGGACTGACATTATGTCTGTAAAGTCAGGGTCAGTAGCATACTCATCTATCATAGAGGATAGATCATTGTGAGTAGCTATAGACACCGCATTAACTTTTCGTCGTCATGAAAGTGCATTGGCCACTTGATTGTGCTTACCAGCAATGTGAGCAATATGGAAATTAAATTGCGAAATAAAATTTTCCCACCTCAATTGTTTGTCGAAAAGCTTGGTTTGCGTCATGAAATACTTCAAAGTTTGGTGGTCGTTTCGTAGGATAAATGGAGTCCCCAATAGGTAGTGCTTCCATGTGTCTAGGGCATGTAGAACGACTAAAAGCTCTTTCTCATAAATGCCCAAGATTCGTTCATCCGTATTGAGCCTTCGGATCTCATATGCTATGGCATGCCCTTCTTGAAGAAAAACTGCTCCAAGGCAACCACCACAAGCATCACATTGGACCTCAAATGGCTTTGAGAGATCCGGAAGCATGAGGACTAGTTGGGAGGTAAGTCTCTCCTTGAGCTTATCAAAAGCATTTTGCTCCTTAGCAGTCCATACATACTTAACGTTCTTCTTAGTTTGGTCATGTAGTGGTCCTGCTATTTGAGAGAATTTTGCTATGAAGCGTCTATAGTATGCACACATACCAATAAAGCTTCTTAGCTCATGTAGATTCCTTGGGTTAGGCCATGATTTTATTACCTCTAACTTTGATGGATCCATACGGATACCATCTTGAAAGATAATATGACACAGGTATTGAATCTCTTGAAGGAAAAATTCACTTTTCTTTTGGTTGAGAACAAATGTATTCTCCCTCAATGCTTGAAAAATCACTTGGAGATGTTGCTTATGTTCCTCCAAAGACTTGGAGTAGATGATGATATCATCAAAGAACACTCCAGTGAATTTGCGATAAGGTCTACAAATTTTCTCCATTAGATGATTGAACGTAGCTGGTGCATTAGTCAAGCCAAAAGGCATGACTAGATATTCATAAAGACCAAACGTTGTGCGAAACGCGGTCTTTAGGATATCTTCATCCACTATCCTTATTTGATGATAGTCACTTTTAAGGTCAATCCTACTGAAGTATGTAGAGCCTTGTAGCTTATCAAACAGATCTTCTACCCGAGGCACGGGAAATCTGTTTTTGATAGTGATATGGTTTAGTGCTCGATAGTCCACGCATACGGTATGTACCATCTTTCTTTTGCACTAAAAGGACTGGAGAACAAAAGGGAGAGGGACTAGGCCTCACCATCCCTTTGTCTACCAATTCCTGTACTTGCCTCATGATCTCCTCTTGTTGAGCTTGTGAGACTTAATAAGGAGGCTTGTTAGGCGGTGAGCTTCCTGGAAGGAGCTCAATGTGATGGTCATCATCCCCTCGTTTTGGAGGTAAGTCCATAGGGATATCATCGATGAACACATCTTGGAATCCTTTTAAAAAATTAGACAAGTCTAACTCTTCTTGATTCCTACCATTTGTATTTGATGAAACATTATAATCTTTTAGATACTCTTTGATAAAAATCATGTACACAGAAATTGAGCTCGTCATTGATTTATCAAAAGCATGAGGATTTACAAGTGGAATAATGCGACCACGTTCACTAGCATCTATGTAATGGAATTCGCCTATTCAATTTTAGAGTAGCGGAATTTAATGAGAGTGCTTTCAAGAAATGATTTTGTGAGCATAGCGGGTAGACATAATTGAAGATAGCAACATAATTATAGCAATTAGTTAACTTGGCATGGACAATACTTTTGCAAGAGAGAGAATTTAGAGAACATGACAACAGTTGAGGACCGAATTTATGTGGAGCCGGTCCCCCCTCCAATAGGCATTTGTATTATGATTTCTCCCATAAAGAGACACATGTTACAATACATTCTTTGTGTTCCTTGTGACCTAGGTGAAGCAATGAAGATGGAAAGCTTCATGCATCACCAACATAACATAAACTTGAAGAAAGCTTTAACTATCCCAAGCCTCAGTCCCAAGACCTCAAACACCTTCGAAGGTGGAGAGAGCTACCAGGGAATGAGGGTAGGGAAGAGGAAGAAGAAACATTTCGTAGGAGAAAGAATTAGTTCCTCATTTATCATACTCTTGTTGCTAGCATACATAATAGCATAGTAATGAAGAAGAAGGAGATGGCAAGCTTAAGCATTGAAGCATGGCTCTTGGTTGGATTTGCACTCCATAGCCAAGAGTGTCGGTGTAGGCTCTCAACCTTTACTTGCTTGGAGAGGGAGCTCTTCCACTTTGCATAGCACACAATGAGAGTGCTTGTGAGTGTGTGTGGGTGAGTATACCCCCTAAGAACCCCCCTAGCTTGCTTGGGTCGACCCCCCCTTGTAGCTCATGCTTGAAGCTCATTGGACCCCTCCAGGCCTAGCCAATCACAAGCAGAAGCCATTACAAGCAACAGGGATAGCCTTGGGACAAGTGTCCCCCTTTCCCCTTTGAGAGAGAGGACTTGATAAATGCAAAAACAATTAGATAATTCAAGTAATTTATCATTGGACCCCTTTGAATCCTAGCCAATAGGCTTCAAGCAACACATGAAGGTAACATGGGTAGGGACCTGACATGTGTCCTTGCTGCCTCTTCAAGTTGGGGCTTCCCTTGTGAGTGTGAGTGTGTGTTCTCTCTCTAATCCCTAGGAAAAGGGCTCGCCCCCCCTCTTGTAGGGATGCTTTTGACTTTAGGAGCTCAAGCACCTTAGTCATCAAGCATGACAAAGCACTTGGACTAGGGGGTATTCCCACAAGCATCTCAGGCAAGCATGTCAAGGCACCTCAAGCACCTTAATCAAGCGGCAAGTCAAGCACCTCAAGCATGGAGTAAGTCAAGCACCTCAAGCACCTTAATCAAGCACCTCAAGCAGGACAAACACCTCAAGCACGACAAGCACCTCAAGCAGGACAAACACCTCGAGCTTGGGCCGGGTTCCCACCTCAAGCTCAGCCCTAGCTTACCTAAGGTCAAAGGACTTTTACACACATTATTGGAGGTCTTCAATGAAGCTAACCCTAAGGTCTTATGCTCCATTGGTTAGCCTTGCTCTTGATATATCATCTCCCATTTGGGCCCCTTTACTATTGGCCCCGTGTTGAGATAGATCTATAAGCACATATCTATATCTTAACACTTGTTCCCGTTTATTCTCCCACATTAAGTGATCAATTTAATATGAGAAAATCATTTGGGTTGGTTAGATATTAGATTTTATGACATCTATATACATGTTCTTTCCCCTTGTAGGTGAAGTAGATTCTCCTTTCAAGGAACTTCATGTTGGTAGCCATGCGATCAAACCATGGCGCCCCTAGGATAGCATCCTCATGTTGGAGAGGAGAGATGAAGAAGTCTTCTTTGTCGACATAGCTTTGGACATGAAGCCTCAACTTCCCAATCAAGGGAGTAACGAAAGTTGTGTCAACCATTACCATATCTCCCATCTCAAAAGCTTGAATGCCCAACTTGGTGGCCAACTCCGTTGATATGAAGTTGTGAGTAGAGCCAGGGTCAAACAAGATGAAGGCATCATGCTCTCTTACCTTTCCCCAAGCATAGGAAAGTGACGATCCTTTGGAATGAACATCCTCTTTTGGAGCTTCGATGGTGGAAGCCCTAGGAGTCTCATTGCGAGCATTCTTCTTGGGTCAAGAACGATAGCCATGTCCTTGCTCCCCACACTTGAAACACTTGTGGTCCTTGCGAAAAGCTTCAAGCTCTTCGGGAGAGAGTTTGTTTTTGCCTTTGTAAACTCCCTTCTCCTTGGACCGATTGTTGTTGTTGTTGGAAGTGCCTTGGGAAGAATTTTGAACATTGGTTTTCCCCTTTGCATCATTTTTGTCTTTGTTTTCCATGGGCTTGACATTCCGTCTAGCCCCTTGATGGAAATTGATGCGTGAAGCAACCATGGTGTGATGGATTACTTTGCTAATAGTACCAGGCCGTTGAGAGTTGATGTATTCGGCCATCTCTTCAGGTAATCCCGCACAAAATTGATGCCTTTGCTCGGCAAAGTCTATCTTTTGAAAGACAATAATCCTTGAGATGTAAATCCCAAAACTTGTCTACATACTTGTGGATAGACTCATGAGAGAGAAGCTTCAAGCTGCGCCATTTGATAAGCACTTTGTCCTCTGCATTTCTTGCAAGGAATTGCTTCATGATGGAAACTCGTAGAGTTTTCCATGTCTTTGGGGCTTCGTCGTTGCCACAAAGGCTAGCCCACCATTGACGAGCTGATTTTTGGAAGCGCACAGCTACATGGCGTAGCTTGGAGGACTCTGTGAAGCCCTTGTCTCCAAAGGCCACATCAAATTGTTGGATGAAGGCCAACACTCTGTCAGTAGCACCAAATGTGCCATCATAGGTGAGAAAAGAGATACTCTTTCCTCCCTCCTTGAACTTATTTAGCTTTTGGGACCTTCGCCATGCAGGGAATGATTTGTGATGTCCTCCCCTCTTGTATTCTCTCGGAGAATAGCCATAGCTTTCGTCAGAAGAGGAGGAAGGTGAAGAAGAAGGAGAAGAGGGTGACTTCTTCCTAGCCCTTTTCTTCTTTTGTTTCCTCTCTCTCTTTCGGAATGACGAGGAGAGGGACTGTGTGTTGATCTTTTCCTCTTGGGAGGAGTGGGCGATCATTTAGACCGCCGTCTTCGTGGAGCCACATCTTCAGAGGAACTTAAACTTTCATTGCTTTCTTGCTCTTTGGATTCCTCCTCTCGTATGGGAGAGAGTCTTCTTTTGGGGGTCTCTTCAAGAGGCCTCCTAAGCTCTCTCTTCTCTTGGAGAGGACAGGAAATTCCATAAGCATGAAGTTGTTGAGTAACTTAGGCTTGCAAAGCAGGGTTGCCCATAGCTTGTTGCAACCTAGTAACGAGATGATTGACAAACATGGGGGCATCATCATTAGCACCTTCATGTGCAAAATCAAAGCTATCAATATTCATGTTAAGTATGGAGCCTGATTTACCCCTTGTAATTTTTTGTGGTAAAAACACAAATTTGTAAGGCCCCCATTATGAGGAGAAGCCATCGTGCGTGAAGAAAAATAACTCGTCAGAAACCTAAATCACTCGTCGAAAACCAAAATTTTCACGGCCACTCTTGAGCCCACCGAAATATTCCTTTTCGTCGGAATATTATGGCCGGATGGCGGTCGAAAAGTGGTCAAAAAACGATCTGTTGGTTGGTCGGTTGGTCGGTTGGTCGGTGGCTGGTAGTCGAAAGTCAATGGCCGGTGCCGGTGCCGGTGCCGGTGCCGGTGGCCGAATTCAAAAGCGGACTTGTCTTCTCAAGGGTGACCACACATGGGCAGATTGGAGGGTTCAATTTGGACTTATCTACACAAGGGCGGCTACACATGGCTGCCTCTCATGAGAGAGGGCAACCCTTTTGGCCTATAAAAGGAGGCCATTTATACACACATTTCATAGTTTGAAGTTGATGCAACAAGGTGGGTGTGAGGTGGTGAGAGTGAACCAAAGCAGGAGCTCTATTAAGGATATAATCCCTTTGTAACCTACTTCTTGTTTGAAGTACTAAAGCCATTAAGTGGCTGCTTTCCCGTGGATGTAGCCCACATTGGGTGAACCACGTATATCGTGTGTACTCTCTCTCTCTCTCTCTCCTCTATAATCTCTTGTGTGTGAAGATTATCTCTCTCCATGAAGTAATCTACTCAATTATCTACTTAGCTACGTCATATTTCCTAACAGTTCATTCTACTCTCTTGATTATTGTCAGCCATGTTAACAATATTGGTGTATGTACTTAGTGTATGCTTTGGCAATTCAAAACCTTAGTTGCCACTCCTCTTAGCCTTTGAAAATTGGCTCTTAAGTATCTACACCCACGGCTCGAAGTGGTTAATTATAGAGAGTAGTGGAGTAGGTCTAACATAGCAAAGTTACCGAGGGCTAGCTCCTTTTGGACTTCTTATGGCTCAATAATGGTAAAGCCGAAGGCAAGTCTAAAACGACTCCATTATTAAGTCCAAAGCTCCAGAGGTGTGCACCATATCCCACAGAGTGGGCTCAACAAAACCGATAATAGATCTCAGTTCCACTTACCCTAATATAATTAACAAAATCAACCATTTATAGGCTACTTAAGGACCTCTCTTCTTAAGCAAGAAAAGAGAAACCAAATGTTGTGAGTGTGTGGGTGTTCTCTCTCATCCCCCCTCATGTAGGGCTTGCCCCTTCTTGTAGGACTTAGATGGCCCTTAAGCACTTCAAGCTTGGGTTGGGTTCTCACCTCAAGTATAGCCCTAGCATCTCAATCATCAAGCACCTCAAGCATCTCAAGCACCTCAATCATCAAGCACCTTAAGCACCTCAAGCACCTTAGTCATCAAGCATGACAAGCACCTCAAGCACCTTAAGCTTGGGCCGGGTTCCCACCTCAAGCTCAGCCCTAGCTTACCTAAGGTCAAAGGACTTTTACACTAACTATTGGAGGTCTTCAATGAAGCTAACCCTAAGGTCTTATGCTCCATTGGTTAGCCTTGCTCTTTGATAGACCATCTCTCATTTGGGGCCCTTTACCATTGGCCCCGTGTTGAGATAGACCTATAAGCACATGTCTATATCTTAACCCTTGTTCTCGTTTATTCTCCCACATTAAGTGATCAGGCTTCTACTTCGACTCTTTTCCTTAAAATTATCACCTCATACTTTAGGAGAGGATATGGGAGTGTGGGTTGCATCCATTCCTCCCTAAGTACATTTGTGGCCAATCCTTTGAGTCCTACAGAATGGAGCATTCTTGATTCCCATTCCAAGGTTGCCTTGTGGTCTTCTGTTGTGGTCTTTTCTATCAGAAGTTAGAGGCGTGTCTCCTCCTCTTCAGTCAATGGTTGTGTTTGTTCTACCATTGTCTCCTCCTGTTTTTCCTGGTGCTGTATATCTTTGGTGCCCTAAGGAATTTCTATGGGCTCATCTCTAGCATTTTTCATCGTTTCACTGGGCCCTGGTTCTTATTCATGTGTCCTTAAATATGCTATTTCCTTTTGCAATTCCATGATCTGTCTTTGCACAAATGTGTCTTGTTGAGTAGCTTCCTCTGCCATGTCAACCATTTCTTCTTGAAGTGTTTCCAGATTCTTTTGAAGTTCTTCATGTTCTTTCTGGAGATCTTGATGTTCGGCTCTCATTCTTTCTTCGTCGGCTAGAGATCCTTCTGCCATATGCATTCGTTGTCGTTGCTCTAGCCGCAATTCCTTCTGCTGTTGTGCAGGGTGGTGATTTGTGCATTTGCCCCTGCACTTGTCCAAACCGCCCTTGGTGTAGCCCTTAGTTATTTGATTGTCAAGTCCTGGAGCTCTAATTTTTCTTTCATCTCTAGGACTTCGTCTTTTGCTGCTTCTAATCCCTCTTTGACATGATCTTTTTGCTCTTGGAGAGTCTTGATCACTCTCCTAGCTTGAGTCATCTCTAGTGTGAGAGTGTCTCTTTTGCTCTCCACCTCCCTTAGTGTTGCACTAAGTGTGTCGAGCTCCTTCTCTGCTTCTTTGGCCTTCAAGTGGGTATCTTGTACCAGATTTGAGAGGTTATCATGTTCCATTTGCATGTTGTCATCCTTGGTATGCAGCATGTTGTTCTCTTCAGCAATGGTAAGAGACTGCGTCCTAACTTTGTCCAGTATTTGATACGTGGCTCTTATGTTATCTTCATTTGCTGCTACCAGGTTTCTAGCCATTGGTCTATTTATTAGGCTAACCAATGGAACATGATAACCCGTACTAATCATCACTCCTGCAGGCGGTGCTCGACATCGGTTAGCCAAAGGTCTTCATTGAGGCACTGGAGGGACTTGAACCATCCCTGGCACTCCGGGCTGTGGTGAGTATTTTTCTGGAGCTATTTTTTGAGACTCTTGGTCTACCTTCCTCTTTTCAGATTTATCATCTCTTTCCTTGTCCTTGGGGAGCTCTTGTCTCTCTCTTTTTCCTTTGCAGCCCATGGTGGGTTAGGAGTTTTGTAAACCACTATCAAAACCTCTGCCATTGTATATCCCGCTTGTATGAGATCTTCATAAGTGTTCCTTTCATCTTTTTCTTGATCCTCATGTGCAGATGTGGCTTCTTCTGTTGCTTTTGGTGATGATTGGGGTTCGGGTGTAGATGGTTTTGGACTCGGAGGAGGTGTGGGAGAACTTGGCGGTGAAGGTGGTGTTTCATCTTTCGTTTGCTCTTTCTCTTTATCCTTCTTCACTAGTGTTTTTGATGTTTCTTGCAGATTGTTTTTGATATCTTGCACTTCTTCCATCGTGAAAGGCTCTAAGTTTTGCTAATTAATTACTCTTTCCATCTCTTCATAGGCCCGGATGTAATGGTCAAACTGGTCCTCCTAGTGGTTTAGAGGAGATTCCTCCAACTTTGGTCGGGTCTAGCACCCAGTGTTCTTCAAAATCTCCTTTTAATGCTCTTTCTGCAATGAAATGTTCTATCAGCCTCTCAATCCGAGCATCTTTTTGGCTATGCATTTCCTTGGGTATGGATTCCTTGGCCAATGCTGCTTTTCCTTTCTTCCTTGGTGGCTCCACACGCTCGTCTTCAAGCACGGTTTCCAACTTTCTTCTTAGCCTTTTGGTGATTGGTGGAGCCGTTTCTTTCACTGGCTATCTTCGATATCATGTTTCATTTTGAACTACTCGTTCAGTCTTGGCAGCTTTGGCCAATGTCCTCTAGCTCCGATTGCCTCATATGCAATCTTCATCAAGGTTCCCCCTCCTCCAATGTACTTGGGCTTTTCCATGCCCATGCCAACCACTTGCTTATGCAGGTATTGGGCGTAGTTCACTTCTTTGGGTATGCTGCTTTTCAATGCCCAGGTTATAGTTATTGCTACTGCATGGGAAGGAGTTGTGTATTTATGTGGTCTCTTGCTACAAATATGGAAGTATTGGTTGTAGAGTTTACATATCTTTGCAGCCCTTGGGTTCACCAGGTCTTTGAATGTTGATTAAACTTCTTTTGTGCGTAGACCTTTACCTCGTCTCTTCTTTCTCAAATTGAGCTTCCCCTATTGTGGAGCCCAAGTGCATGCTATGGTTTGAGGTGTGATTAGAGTTTCTATCTTTTGGCCATCCAAAGCTGTTATCACTGCCTTGCCATCTTTTTGAATAGAGCTGACTAGCTCATATACTCTCTGAACATCCACACCTGCTGGTGGTGCCGTGTAGAAGTTATGGAGGTCCGCTCTTTCTAGTTGGTGGAGGGTTTCTTCTCTGTTTTCTATTTCTAACATCTCCCGTGGATTCATTGGGATATCCAATGTGTTGCCTTGTGGGTCTCTGAAAGTGCCCTGATATACCGCAACTCCTTCCTTTTCTAATGTGGCCTCGTCTACCCAAGCCTTAGCTGGCTTGAGTGTCTCCTCTAGCAGTATATAGGGTTCGCTGGCCACAGTAATGTCTTTTACGGACATCCTCTTCTTCTTTGTTGGTGATTTACTTGACTCCATAGATCATGTTGGTTGTTGATGATGTGTCGATGACGCCTATGAAGTTTGGTGGCAAACGGACACCTATCTAGACCGTGAGGCCCAAATGACGCTTTGTGGCCCCGAAGCCTTTCCCAATGTTTTGGTCCACTTTTTGATGGTTGATTCGAGCGGAGACTTACTTGCTTATAGACATGCTTGAGATGTATCTTCTCTTGAAGTTTCGCGTCGTTTCGGTGATTCTTTCCCGATCTGTCTTTGTCGTGCCCGAAGAGATTAGGGTTTTTTTGGTTGACCTTAACCCGCATTGGAGGTCGTAGAGGTGTTCTTTTAGTTAAGGGTTAACCCCCATCAATTCTTGTAGCAATCAGTTGGGTGGTTGATGTGTTTCGGGCCCTTTTCAGTTTCTTTCCCACGAAGCCACATTGCCGATTTTCGAAGTTTTTCGCGACAAAGAGAGTGTAGAACAAGAAAAGCTCATGGTAACGAGTCTACCTCTCATATCTAGCGCCGATTGATGTGTCGTGTGCGTCGTACGGAGTCGCAGAAGATCCGATCGCTCTAGGTCTCTCAAGCTCTCTCTCATTTGTGAATAGTGAAAATTGAAGGAGTACGAGCGAAAGTGCGACGCGAGAGAGAGTGCAAGAAGAAGAGCACGACGATATGGTGAACTCGCTCTATTGTAATGTGTAGAGCATAGTGAGTTCTTATTAGGTTTTTACAAAAAAATATGTGTACATACCTGGCGGCCCGCCCACTTACTTGGGCGACCACATTGAGCTTTATACCCGAAAAACCTCCCACTTAAAGTCCAATGTGGTACTTTAAGTCTGAGAGAAGCTACTATACAAGCTAATATACAAGAGATGTAGAGAAGTGATGTACTACCCTACACCTAACCGCTTGCGAAAATGCGCAAAGCTCTCTGAGGGAAGTCCTTTTGTAAGTAGATCAGCAGGATTTTCTGTGGTGTGAACTTTGACAAGCTGAAGTTGCTTATCCTCGAGCATTTCCCTGATGAAATGATACTTCACATCCACATGCTTTGTCTTTGAGTGATAAATTGGATTGCGAGCCAATTGTATAGCACTTTGACTATCACAATATAACACAGGCATCTCTTCTTTGATTCCCAAATCTGTTACTAGTCGATTAAGCCAAATTGATTCTTTGCATGCCTCTGATGCTGCAACATATTCAGCCTCTGTAGTAGACTGAGTAACACAATCTTGTAATCTAGAACGCCATGATACTGCTCCACCAACCAATGTAAAGACATACCCTGACGTAGACCTTCGGTTGTCTAAGTCACCTGCATAATCTGAGTCTGTAAAACCCTTTACACGTAGCTCCTGACTCCCATAGCATATACACATACTCTTTGTAGCTTTCAGGTATCTCAATATTCCTTTCACTGCCTCCCAATGTTTCTTGCCTGGGTTTGACATGTATCGACTTACTACTCCCACTGCAAATGCAATGTCTGGGCGAGTAGCAATCATTGCATACATCAAACTACCCACTGCAGACGCATATGGAATCTTATCCATTTCAGCCTGTTCTTCCTCAGACACAGGACAATCTTGTTTGCTAAGTTTCACATATGGTGGCAATGGAACACTCAGTGCCTTTCCCTTCTCCATATTGAAACGTTGCAAAACCTTGTCAATATACTCTGTTTGAGATAACCAAATCAACTTCTTTGATCTGTCTCTCTCAATGCGCATACCAAGTATATGACTTGCCTCACCCATGTCTTTCATGTCAAACGATTTTGCCATCTTTGACTTCAAAGCTGAAATTTCTTCCAAGTGCTTGCCAGCAATCAACATGTCATCCACATACAAAATAAGGATCAGCCAACTACCATCCTTAGCCTTCTTTGTATATAGACAGTGATCGAACTCACTACGTTTGTAGCCTTGAGAAAGCATAAACTTGTGGAATTTATGGTACCATGCCCTCGGTGATTGTTTTAAGCCATAAAGACTCTTTAACAACTGGCATACCCAATCTTCCTTGCCTTTCTCAACAAACCCTTCTGGCTGCTGCATGTAAATTTCCACATCTAAATCACCATGCAAGAACGCTGTCTTGACATCCATTTGGTGCAACACCAAATCTAATATGGCAACCAATGCAAGAAAGCATCTCAATGTAGTCATCTTGACCACCGGAGAGAAGACTTCATCAAAGTCAATGCCTTGTTCTTGCTTAAAGCCCTTGGCAACAAGCCTTGCTTTGTACTTTGGCTGACTATCATGAGCGGTGATCTTATATATGTAAACCCATTTACAAGGTAGAGCCTTTTTGCCCTGTGGTAATTTAACTAGCTTCCATGTCTGGTTTTTATGCAGAGCTGCCATCTCTGACTGCATGGCCAATTGCCAATTCCCGGAGTCCTTCATTTGCACTGCTTCCCTGTAACATGAAGACTCATTGCAATCAGTCAACATGACATAGTTCATAGATGGAACAAACCTATCAGGAGGTCGCGTGACACGTCCAGATCTACGCACAATAGGTGGCTCAGGCTCAGCCACAACCTGTGGTTCCACTCTATCCTGTCCTTGCTCCTCTTGAGCCCTGACATTTTGTCTTGCACGTGCAGGTCCATCTTCTTGGAAGACAACTCTTCTAATCTCCTCAACCCTCTCTGGTTTAGAATGATATTTGGATTCATTAAAGTGAACATCATTGCTGCGGACAACCTTTCTGGATTCGGGATCCCAAAGTCTGTACCCCATCTCACCAGAATTACCATAGCCTAGAAAGATGCACTTCTACTCTTTGGCTCAAGTTTGTTCCTAAATTCCTTTGGAACGTGAGTATATGCCTCACAGCCAAAGACTCTGAGATGCTTGTATGAGGGCATTTTGCCTGACCATACCATCTCTGGCACTGAATCCTTCTGCAAAACCTTGCTAGGAGATCTATTTACAAGATGAATAGCTGTTGATACAGCTTCAGCCCAAAACCCATTTGGCAGATGTGCATTTGACAACATACTTCTGACCTTCTCTTGTATGGTCCTATTCATCCTCTCAACAACACCATTTTGAGGAGGATTGTAAGGAGCAGTAAGTTCACGTTTTATACCTTTTGACTCACAAAAGTCTTGAAAGGCCTTTGAAACATACTCTCCACCATTGTCAGTGCGTAAGCATTTAAGCTTCTTGCCACTCTGATTCTCCACAAGTGTCACAAACGTTTTGAAAACACTAAACGCTTCATCCTTGTGCTTGAGAAAGTAAACCCATACTTTCCTCGAGTAATCATCTATAAATGTCATAAAGTAAGAAGCTCCCCCTAGAGATAGGTTAGGCATAGGTCCACACAAATCACTATGAACAAGTGCCAACTATGTATCTCTTCTACTGCTTCTATGCTTATGTGGCTGCTGTGTTTGCTTACCATACAGACAATGTTCACAGAATTCAAAATCATTAAATGAAAAGCCTGGCAAATAACCAGAACGAGACAAGATTTCCATTCCCTTCTTGGACATATGTCCTATCCGGCTATGCCACAAAGAAACGTTCGGCTGCTCGGTTACATTGATTACATTTTTAGAGACTTTGATACATAAATCATGTAAAGTCCTCCAGACTTTACTCCATGTGCTACTGTCATAGAACCCTTGGATATCTTCCACATGTTCTGTCCAAAAGTGGTGACGTAGCCAGCATCATCAAGTAAAACTGTGTTGATCAAGCTCTTTGTAATTGCGGGAACATGTCTCACATTCTTCAGCGTGAAAGAAGAGCCATTCTGAAACTTCAATTGAACATCTCCAACACTTAAGATCTCACATGTCTGCCCATTGCCTAGCCGAACATGATCTTTAGTGGCCACATAAGAGGTAAACCACTCCTTGTTTGGAGACACATGAAGTGATGCCCCTGAGTCTATAATCCAGTCACTCACTGCATTTCCATCAGATGCTGTAAGAAGAGCTGAGTCCATTGTATTCTTCAAGAATTAGATGTCTCCTGACACTAGACTATCATCCTCTGCAACAGTGTTTGTCACATTTATTTCTTGAATCTTCACTGAGGACTTGTTCTTCTCACCATGGTCTTCAGCTTTCACTTTGCCTTTTTCTGCTTTCCATTCTCTGTAGTCTCTTTTCATGTGACCCTTCTTGCCACAATGGTAGCATTCTATGTCACTCTTGCCTTTAGCACTGCGGGACTTGCTACGAGACTGATTCCTCTTTCCACCTTGGTACTTTTCTTTGGTCCTTCCCCTGACAACTAAGGTTGTTCCTTTGCCTTTGTCCATTGTCTTTCTATTGGTTTCTTCAGTAAGCAGACTTCCTTCTACACCTGCTATGTTCAAACCATCTGGAGGTGCAGAATTACTCAAAGCTGTGCGAAAAGTGTCCCAACTTTCCGGCAATGTGATCAACAGGAACATAGCTCTAACAGGTTCATCAAACTTGACACCTTGAGCTGACAACTGACTATAGATTGTGTTGAATTCATTCAGATGATTGGACATAGGTGTCCCTTCTTTCATCTTCAAGTCAACAAGCTTCTTAAGCCAGTATACCTGTGAAGCTGCACTCTGAATCTCATAAAGATCACTCAGCTTTAACCATGCTTGATAAGCCGACATCTCGTCTGCTACATTGAAGTAAACGCTTTCTGCCAAAGTCAGCATAATGGTAGAAAGTGCCAATTCATCCATTTCGCTCCATTCATCTTCGTCCATATCTTCTGGTTTTATCCCCTTGAGCTTTATAGGTTTTATCTGCTTCTTTTGTACCAACACGTGCCAAATCTGCTTCTTCCACAATGGGAAATTGGTTCCATCCAGCTTCTTGATATTGTAAAGAGCAGTGTCCTGTGATCCAGCCATAGCTACGCTTCACAGTAGTTTACTTTCCGGGGAAAAATTCGGCAGAGTTTCCCTTGTAAACTGACCTCTGAACCAATATCAACCTGTCAAATGAACCAAGAAAGCTTCAAATTCTGCATAAATTTTGGCAGAGTCTCCTTTGTAAAATGGCTATGGTGTACTCAAAAATAGACCAAAAAACAGCTCAAAAAAGACTGTCTCTCTGATACGGTAAGCTGCGGGTAAACCTGTCCTGCACCTGTACTGTCTCTCACTGTCCTGTCACTGTCCTGTAAGCATAGACTGTGACAATGCCTCAATGGCAGTAAAGCAAAGATGCAATCCCAACTGTCTAACTCACAGTCAATACATCCTAGCTGCCTATCTAAGGGTGCTCGAGGGATCGCTCCAAGACCTGTATCACCGAAAGGATCTCAACATTCGAGAATCCCCCAGCTCAATAAAACCTCACTCGACCCTCAACAAAGGCTGCAGTAAATCTGACAGTACATAGACTTCCCACAAAGTCATACATCCACAAATTTCCCAGTATATGCTGTAACCGCTGCGACGGTTGTTTGGTGCGTGACTCACAGCCAGCAAACCCTCAACAGACATACATCATCTCTGACAATACATCCCATGTGGAAGTACCTGCAGTATCAGGATGAAATCTGGAATATCAAGCAGCAAACACAAGCTACTTGATGAACTAGTGGATGTCGCCTACAGTCTGTGTGTAGATGCACCCGTGTCGTATGTGACACGCCTCCAAGAACTGTGAGCCGTCCTTCGCCACAAATCAACACTCTGGGAGTGTCGATATCCTCAACACTTGCAGTCGTAGGCCGAAAACTCCAAATTTGCAGAGTCGGATCTGCACCCGTCGAGACCACGTAGTCGAAAATGGCCTGCGCAGACCTTTGTTGAAGCCGAACGATCGCCGAGATGACCTCAGAATGAAATTCTGACAACACCGAGCCCTTCGGGTTAGCCCACGAGATTTGGGGCCGTGTCTTCGCCTGTTGAATTTCACTCCAATCTGAGTTGGTGACTCTAGCCTCCTGCAGTGCTGCTTCGAGCCTCGATCTGAGCTCTGATACCAGTTGAAGGAGTACGAGCGGAAGTGCGACGCGAGAGAGAGTGCGAGAAGAAGAGCACGACGATATGGTGAACTCGCTCCACTGTAATGTGTAGAGCATAGTGAGTTCTTATTAGGTTTTCACAAAAAAATATGTGTACATACCTGGCAGCCCGCCCACTTACTTGGGCGACCACATTGGGCTTTATACCCCAACAAAAATGAGCTATTAAGTGGGCCCAAAAGAACTTATATCGGGGTTCCTAGACCACTCTTTACCAAATTTTACATGTGCTCCTATCTTGTTCTGAAATGTACTTTAGGATCAAAAATTTCTTCATTTGGACTCCGGTTGCTCTGTTTCTGAAAGATTTGTCAATTGGGCCAAAAATCGGCCAATTTGGCTTTCCGCAACTTTTCACATATTTGCACCCCGTCTTCACCATAAGCTGTCAATCGCTTTCCGCAACTTTTCACATATTTGCACCCCGTCTTCACCATAAGCTGTCAATCGCTTATTGATCACTCCTTTTTTTTTTCGTCTCGCCAAGTTGTCATTTCACCTACTTTTTCTATTTTTCTTTGTTTTTTGCTGAAAAAATAATCAAAAATAAAGGAAAATATCTAACTTGACCCAAAAATTATTGAAAAATCGAGATAAATAGGTAATATCATAACAAACCACTATATACATCTATCCGTAGTATTTGGCCGGATTGCTCTGTTTCCTCGCTTTTTCTGCATGAAAACTGTGATTTTTAGATATATATACACACACCTAAAGGCTCGTCTTGGTGTTTGTCCTCTAACATCTGGTTATTACACAATATTTAAGGGAATATCTGTTCGGGTTTATCAAAATATTTGCAATCAAACACAAAAATCCGTAAAATCAAGAAAAACAGTGCCTTTTTTTTACACTTGTAGCGTGTCGGTTCCTCCCCCCTTCCTAGTCGAAGTCCTCCTAGACGACAGTGTCGATGTTGAAGCTTTGCATGGAAGTATGCTCCTGGGGAAGTCGTCTGAACAATAAGCTCTCAAGTATTCTAGCTCGTTCTTTGATGGTCAATAGAGTTTGTGAAGCCAGGCTGCTCAGTCTTTTGGTCTTTGTGATTGTTCTTTGCTTAGGTCTCCATCACTGAACCTTTGATACTAGTTGATTGAAACTTGCCATTTTTTGTGTGTAGAAATTGTGTACTGGCAGTTCTTGAGGTTGTCGCTTTCGAATCCAGATTTTGGTATGGCGGTTGTGAGTTCTGAGTAGCTTCTTTGGTACCCATATCTATTTTTGGCAAGAGTTTGGTTTTGGCTTCCTGTTTGTATTAGATATCGTTGGAGGGTGAATTGCAATTTCTAGTTGCTTCTCCTTGGTCAATTGATCCTTTCTGACCCAAATCTGCTTGATATTATTGTTGTACTGACCATGTTGTTTTTGTCGGGGTGCACGTTGGTGACTTGTATGCTTTGGATTATGATATATCATGCTCCCGTTGTATACTAGAGTCTTTGCCTTATGGACTTGATCCTGTTGCCTTGAATTGATCTTTGGAATCTCTTGTGGGTCAATGGGTGCTTGTAAGGTCTTGCTTTCCTTTGTCTACCAGTTGCAATACTGATTGTTTGTTTTTCACTCTTGTAGCAGAGGAACTTGCTGCTTTTTTGAGTCAGAATGTATACTCACAGTGTTTTGACTCCATTCAAATTGTACCTTATATTTTCTTTGCCAAGGTTTCCCTAGCAATATGGCATGTTGTGTGCTCGTATCTTCTACCACATAAAATTTATGCAAATAGACACGTTGGTTTATCTGTACTTTGAGCACTGTCCATCCCAAAACCTTAATCAAATGTTCTGAATAACTTTGGAGCTTGTTTTGCGTCTCCTGTAATTGGTTGTCAAGTTGAAGTTGCTTGTAAAGGTTGTAGGAGATCAAGTTGCCTTGAGCTCCGGAATCAAGTATCGTTGTTGCCTTCACTTGATTGTGTCCAATTTTGACATCAATTTCAGGCTCCTATGTGGTATCGCTATCAAATTCTGTGACCCAAATTGCATTTATCTTCAGAGGTGGTCCATGTTGTTGTTGCCATCGAAGAAGCTTCTTTTTTGCTATCCTTTCTTTAGCCTCTGCAACAATGTTTAGTTTTGCTTGCGTCCATTTTTTTGCTTGATGGATTTGTTGGAGCATATATTGGGGTTAGTGGTAGATGAAATTTGTTTAATAGGCAACAACTTATCTAGTTAGGAATTTCCTCCCCATCCAATGTAGCAAGCTTGACGGCTCCACTTGGTGATAAGTCTTTAATCACAAAGGGTCCCATCCCTCGCTTTTTAAGTTTCTTTGCATGTTGTTTTACGTGTAAACCAAGACATCATGTCCTATTTTGAATTTTTTGGAGCGTACATGCTTATCAAAAAATTCTTTTTGCTGACGTTTTGGTGCATAGATAGAAGCTACTACTTTCAAGCGAAGCTCGTTTAGCTTTTCAACTTCATCTATACGTGAGGACATTTCATGAATTGCTGCTCTTAGGGTTGGGATTAAGAATTCTATAGGCAGTATAGCATTAAGTCCAAACACCATGTTGTACGGTGTTGTGCCTATTGAGGTTTTGTAAGCAATCCTATACGCCCATAAAGTTGAATGTAGTTTCTGATCCCAATCCATTCTAAACTTTGATACTGTCTTAGTTAATATTGTGCATAGAGTCTTATTTGTAGCTTCTGCTTGGCCATTAGCATGTGGGTGGTAGGGAGCTGACTTCTTATGAACTATCATGAAGTCTTTAAGAAGATTTTCAATTATCTCATTTATGAAATGTGTGCCTTGATCACTGATAATTTCTATAGGTCGACCATATCTAACAAAGACATTTTCGTATAGACATTGTGCAGTAGTCCTGGCATCAGTCTTTTGTGTAGCTTTTGCTTCTACCCATTTTGTGAGATAATATGTGGCTACAATGATGTGTTGGGCATGTGTTTTGTAAGTAGGGGGTGATATTGGTCCTACAAAGTCTATTCCCCGCTTTGCAAAGACTCTGGCTCCCATCATTGGCCGTAAGGGCATCTCATCCCGTTTTATTGGTACGTTGGTTCGTTGACAAGACTCACATCGTTTTGTATACTCATTTGCGTCCATATGTAATGTTGGCCACCATATTCCCAATGTTAGTATAATTTTTGTTGTCTTTTCCCCTGAGAAATGGCCCCCACCAATCCCTCCATGTGCTTGTTCCAAGATTGGAACGTACATGTTCTCCATTGCACACAGCCTAAGCTGGTTATCCTTTCCTTATTTATAAAACTGATTTTCGATAAGAGTGAAATCACGAGCTTCTATTTCTATCGTTCTCTATCCTGCTTTGGTGATATTTTTAGGAAACGTCTGTCTTTCCAAGTAGTCAACAATGTATTGACTCCATTCTAGCTAAGTGTTATTTGAAACAATGTGGCATGTTCAATAGGTGGGCTTGATCTCCATTTGACACAACTAGTGACATATTCGTGAACATCAATGCGCATAGTCGGCCAATACACTCCTAATTGTTTCCATGGCCACACCCGCTCCACTGTCAAGGATTGCCATGGTGGGTAACACCTTCTAATTCAATTGGGAGCGTGGTATTGCCATCTTCCCCTTCACAGTATTCTCCTACCTTGTTTAAAGGCATTGGCTGCATGTTTACTTGGGGTTTTTCTAATTCCTTGATTCCTTCCTGCATTCGTGAATTCAGATCCCTTAATCCAAATTTTTTGAGACATTTTCCTACCATATTCCACATATTAGGTCTTAATCGCTCTCAGTAATGGTACAATTTATTGGAGTCGATAAGAGTGTTATCAACCCCTGGGAGTCCATACCCTTCCTTGTAGCGAGTTGCTGTGATGGTCCAACTTTCACATCTGACTTTGCTTCAAACTCTCCCATGTACGAGGGTAACATTTTCAGAGATACAGGTTGTCTATCCCAAGGTTTCACATATCCCTTGTCTCCTCTATAAGAGTGCATCTCTAGATCTGCTTGAGGTCCTGCCTCGGAAGGAAGTCATCTTCTTCCATACTAGTTTTGTTAACCCTTTGGCTTAGTTCATTTAGCTTCATTGGCTTCCCTTATGTGTCTCCAAAGATCATTTAAGCCCTCGTCGCTTATATACAATTTAGGTGTGATAGGTTGGAACCCTTTTGATGTTGAGTCTGTTGTGTTCAACACTATCCCAGGTCTTTCTATTGAATTTTCAGGTTTTAACTCAATTTTTGGACTAACAATTAGTCGTTCGGATCCGTGTGTTGGAGGTTTCCTCGGCATTGGTACTGGAAGTTCTACCTCCTCCACTTGTTTCCTTGAAGTTGGTTCTAGTAAGGTTTGTGTAGTTTGGATCATCTTTTGACACATTTCCAGTCTCTATTTTTCCAAATCAGCATAGGGATATGTCATCCATTTTTGTTCCCGAGTTTGGTCGATTTTAAGCCTTGAGTCATATGCTTTCAAGAGTGCGTCTAGATGTTCATTTACTTTTTCCACTAGCACAAATCCGCCTGATCTCGCACTTTTGGATTTCATTTTCTTCTCAAGCTCAATATCTGTTGGTGTTTCTGGTTTTTGAATTTCTCGTCTTTCAAGTTTTTCTAGTCTGTCTTTTGTTCGCTGTAATTCTTTCGTTATGACATTTTGTTATCTTTCTTTCCTCACTTCTACCTGTGATTTTCTAGCTTTCCATGTGTTTCGTTGACTTTTTCATTCAATGCTAGGTGTTTTACATCATGGTTCTTCATTTTCAAGTTCCCCTTTTTCTTTTTTAGTCTGAGCTCGTGTGATGACCTGTATAGGTATTACTGTTTCATTCTCGGAACCACTGCTTGAAGGGATAGCCTCCAAAATGCTTATGGTTGCTTTACTGCTTTGTTTTTATTTTTTGGGCAATCGGCAATCAAATGAGTGATGCCGCAATCTGAACAATACGCACTGACTCGGACAATTTCCAAATGAGGACAGTCTTTCATAAGATGGTCGCCCCCACATTTATAGCAAGGTCCGAACGGTTGTCGTGGAGCCCCTTGAGTACCCACTTGTTTTGGTAAGCTGGTCTTGGTCCATTGAAACCTCCATTGGCTATGAACATCAATGTTCTTTCATCCAAACTATATCTACTTTCTCCTGCAGCGTGTGCCACGGTTGGTGGTCCAACATTGCCAATCATACTCCATGGTTCCGGCGTTCTCGGCTCTTGTGGTGGGTAGTATGTGGGGCAGTCCATTGTTCCACTTGGCTCTTCATAATAAACAGGGATAGGTACTAAGGCTTGTTCCTCTGGTTCTTCCACAGCGGGCGTATATCTCACACCTATCAGCCTTGTCCCTGGGAGTGGTGGTTGTTGCCCTAAAACTGGTTGTGGTCGTTCAACCCCAGCTGATCAAGGCAAATTCCCCGCAGTATATCTAGGTACAAGTGGCACTTGAGGTGGTGCTACTCGCGGTTGGGAAACATATTGCCGTTCTCTCACATACCCTTTATTATAGTAGCATTCCTCAGTAACATGATTTGTCCATTTCTATTTGATGGCGCACCACTTTAATGGCTTAGCCTGTGGCTTAGCAAATGGGCTAATTCTCTTTAGCACCTCCTCTATCAGTCGCTCTTGATTTGCTCTTGGTTCATTTCATTGTACTGTCTTCCCAAACTTCGACCCAGTTTGTTGAGAAGATGAATCATCATCTCTGTCTCTTAGATCTCCAACTCTGTAGATCTCACAGTTATCTACAAGGAACATAGCCTCTTTGCTTAACTCATTTAGGGTGGGGCTTTCTTCTTATACAAACCTTTTTGAAGATCTACATTTCTCAATCCTTGGATAAATATCAACATCAGTTTGGATTGAGTAGGTACTTCTTCCATTGGGCAGAACTTTACGTATCATTTCAGTTGTAGGGGTGCCTTCTTAATAGATTCTCCCTCTTTCTGTTTAAACTTGTGGATTTGAGAGACAATATTGTGGGTTATCCCCCTTTGAGAGAATTCCTCCACAAACCCATCAAAAACTTCTTGGATGGTCCCAAAATCTCGCCTTTCAACAGAGTCAAACCAGGTGGCGACGTCTTCCCCTAGGGTGAGTCCAAATCCTGCAAATTGTGTATCAAAGTCTCTATCCTCTTCTGCTCGAATCACTCTCAAAAACGTTGCCACATGATCTCTAGGATCGCCTTCTCCTGAATACCTCTTGTGTACCCATTTCTGGACTTGAGAAGGTCTAACACGTCTTTGTTCCATCAGTTGAATTGTGGAATCTCCTCATCCTTCTCCCCTCATAGGGTCTGGTCCATGTCTTCCGTCAAGTGCGCCTCTCGTCCCATGTCCTATGTATGACCTTTCAACAAGTGGTTACCCTTTTTCTGTCTTGATTCTCTCCATATAGAGGAAATCTTGTTGTGGTTGGCACCGTTGTTGGCCCCTTGCTTTCCTTGGGATAAGAATAAGAGTAAGTTGGCATGGGTGAGACTATAGGGGTCACATATGAACTAATTGTAACAAGGGCTTTGCCTCTATAGAACTCTTGTTCCCTTGTCACTGTGGGTCGCAACCATGATTGCAATGTTTTTGGATTTGTGTTGAGATATGAAGGAAAAACTGGTATTTCTATCATTCCAGCTTGCCTGGCTGGGATTCTGGTCTCATCCTCCATTTCCTCAAAGGGATTATTAGATTTACTGGGATGGGGGTAAGGTTTAGTCCTTGAGTGGCAGCAAGTTATGTTGGAATTACCCCAATGGCTATCAATCTTGCTACCTTTGCTTTTTCTATTGTCCTATATTCCCGGCCATATTTGTCAACATATAGTATGAGTCTCCCCTCACCTGATTCATATGAGAATAAGTACAGAGTCTTTTCTGTGCCTAGCTCAAAGGCAAATGGTGCTAAACATCAAAAATATGTCTTGACTCTCCCATCCAGATATCCATAAATTCCTACCGCTCCTTGGCTAGTCGCAACTTTAATCACCTTCTTGTCAAACACCAAGGTGGCATTAGGAAGGTCTATTAGAGGAGGTATTTTGGTGATTTCAGAAACCATCTTCCCCTTTACCACATTATCCCTGTACTTGTTGTAGTTCTCTGGATCCTTAACAATAAGTCAATGTCTTCCCTCCTCATCACAGAATCTATCCCCATCATCATACACTAGAAGGGCATCCACTCCTTCTGCTGGTTTTTCCTCAATACATATGCTTTTTCGTCCCCTTTCATCAGCATAGACCAAAGACCCATGGGTATTTGGTCCTTCCAAGTAAAGGGTTGTAAACCTTAACGTCCAAGGAGGATTTCTAGAGGTACTCCCTGGATTGGTTGGTTAATGACTGGTCCGCCTTGAGATAAAAGGATCATTAAGAGGAGGTGTCGGTTCCACACCATCTTCTATGATTGGTGCTAGTGGATCTATTCTAGCTTGGGTCACACTCTCTTCTGTAGACACTATGCTGACCTGATCTCCTTGTGATTTTTGGTCTCTTTGGAGGTTTCTTCCTGATCTCAAATACATCAATCCCTTAACACACCACTACAATCCAAACCTTTTACCTTTAGAGTTCGCTTTATCATCTCTTACTCTGGCTATTGTAGCTCTCCAATTGGTTGATTGATTGCACTTTTGATTGGTCTAGACTTGCTGGACTTTGTTGTTGGCTATCTGTACAAAACTTAGACTCTGCAAATCTTTGTCAATGGTGGTTCTCTTTTAGTAACATTCAATATTGACTAGGAATAACATGCAATTATTTCCCGTCCAAAGCTTCCTTTTGGAAGGGTTGGTTCCATCTATATGTTATTATCACTGAATGGATTAGCAAAATGTGTTGTCAGAGTTAAGTGGATTACCTGGCAGGCTCAAGTTACTCAGTCTGCTCTAAATCTGGCTGTCAGACTTTATACGCGTATAAAGTCTATTAATAAAAATGGGCAATATTTCTTCACCAGGTATCCTCTACTGTTCATGTAACTCTCAGAAACTTTCAAAATGACAATTGGACCACTTTAGTGTGAGTTACAATTTGATGCTGTCATAATAATCAATATCTAATTCTCCTAAATGATTTTCTCTTGTTAAACTGATCATTTAATATGGGGAAGTGCCAGGGGAGAAAAATCTAGAATATTGGTTAAGCTAGCAGACCGGCCACAATAGGGATCCAAAGGAAGGAAAATAGGGATCCAAAGGGGGGGCCATCTGCAAAAGAGCCATGTGCAACAATGGGCTAAAAAGACCCTAAGGTTCAGCCCATTAAGACTTCCAAAATGCTAAGGTTCCAAAATTCAAAGGTTGTGTCCAAAGGTCAACCATATAGGAATTGGATGCTTTGTGTGTGTACAAAAAAGTCTTTACAATCCCTACTTAGGAGGGGGCGAGCCTTGCATGTAGGGGATGAGAGAGAAAGCCACACACACACACACACACACACACACAAGCTCCCTTTACACAAAGGGAATGAGGGACACATGTCAGCTCCCTAGGCCAGATGCCCACAAGGTGTACCCAATTCCTATTGGATGGCCTTGGAGGTGGACCAATGAGAATTAGGCTAGAGTAAATCTAGTTTAATTAATTTAAAAACACTTAATAAAAGAACCAATGAGAATTAATTCCTCTAGAAGACTATTGGACAGTCTCCCAAGGGGTCCAATGAGCATTCAGCAGCCCAATGGCTTGCCTGATTCCTATTGGCCAGGAGCCAAAGGGGTCCAATGAGAGTTTAGTTGAATTATTAAATTACCTAAAGCTCTCACAAAAGGGGGAAAGGGGGACACATGTCAGAAGGCTATCACTTATGCTGCTTAATTGTCATTGGCTAGTCCTAGGGAGGTCCAATGGGAGGATAGCAAGAGAAAATAGCAAGAGGGGTCGCCCAAAGGAGAGAGGGGGCTGATTTTTGCAAGGCATTATCACACACACACTGTCACACAGTCTATGTGAGAAGCAAGAAAAAGACTATCTCTTCCCAAGCTCTAATGGAGAGCTCATCACCTACTCCAAGCTTGTGAGATAGAAGCCTACATCGACACACTCTTGGCATGTGGATGCAAATCCAACCAAGAGCCAAGCTCCAATGCATGATCATCTCCTCTACCAAGCTAATTACTAAGCTAAGCTATGCTAATACGAGTGATTATGTGAGGAGATGTACATCTTTCTCGTAAGATACTCCTTCTTCCTCTCAATCTACTCTCATACCCTGCTAGCTCTCACCATCTTCGAAGGTGTGTGAGGTCTTGGGTCTGAGACCGGGGATAATTGATGTTGTGTTTGCTAAGTGTTTTGCTTAGTGCATGAAGCTTTCATCTTCATTGCACTAGCTAGTCTTGAAGGAACACAAAGAATTGTATTGTACAATGTCTCTCTTGATGGGAGACACCATAATACAAAGCCTTTTGGAGGGGGGACCAGCTCCATGCAAATCCGGTCCTCAATGTTGTCAATAGCTTAATTTCTCTCTCTTTTGAAAGTATTGTTCATGCTATCTAACTAGGTGTTATGCTTTTTGTTGCTCTCTCCACCCAAGCACTCTTGTAATTCTCATTAGGAATCTATTCTAATGAAATGCCCACTATGTTCATGCTAATTTTCGCTACACACAAGTTTTTAGGCCATTAAATGTTACAGATGCAGATTGATTTTGGATCTTTTTTTCTGTTTTTTGGCACTTACAGACTCAAATACTTTCCAACTTGAGTGTAATCTTGGCTATTGGCTTCTAAGGTCCCTTAGAATGCAAGGATATGCCCCAGTTCAGCTTTGGAAGTCAATAGGGTAAAAAAGACATCATACACGTATAAAGTCTTTTTGACCAGACTTGAATTTTGCAGGTTTGTGCTTACAGTTGTAGGTCTTAAGTTCAAATAATGGTCAATAGCATCAAAAACACATTATACGCGTATAAAGTATTTTTGAGCCAATTGTCATGAAACTTGCTCCAGAGGTAACTCATCACTTAGGGACTTCACAAATATTCTCTAGCTTGAGTTTGGAATAAAGTTTGTTCAAGTTGTGGCCAAAAGGGGTGTGTACAGTGTTTGTATTATTTCTTGGTCTTTTTAAGCTCAGATTTGGTTGAACTGCAATAAAATATAAGCTATGGACTTTTCCAATGCTTTAGAAAACTTTGGGCATATACCTTTGTACCATTTGAGTCTATTTTGGGATGTTTGACTTTATACGCCTATGAAGTCTATTTGACAAAAATGAATTTAAATCTCAGCGCCAAGGTTCTCTTTTGTGTGTACTCAAGGCATATGTGCTCAAAATCAAGTTTTGATGTCAATGATTCACCAATTCACCAGTTTTCTTTGTTTTAGGTTAGAATTTACAAAATTCTCTCCAGAAGTAAAGTTGGCTGACCAAATGGATATAAATACTCATTTGAACACTTTGCTACAGTCAGTTTCCACAAGTTTGGTCTCTTTTTAGCCCTAGAGACTTTATACACGTATGAAGTCTAACCTTGAAGAATTCAGATTTTGATATGCAGGGCCCTTTCTGATGCCTTCTTATGCCCTTAGCAATCCTCAGTCATGCAAAATTATGAACCTTATTTTGCAATGTTTCAACTAAAAATCACTCTCTCTAAAAATCAACTCGAGCAAATTTTCATTGATGGACAGCTCTAGATCAAGATCAATTCACTTACCTAAAGCTACTCCTAAACATAAAAAACTGTCTTTTGCAATTGTGAGTAGATAAGCACTTAATTGACACACACGGACTAGCCAATGCTTTTATCACCTCTTCAACCACTCAAGCTCCCAAACCAATACAATTCTAAACTAAAACCATCAACACGGGTGACCAAGGCAAGACACACGCTTCCTAGCACCTCTCTATAGGTCCTAACTAAATTAAGATAGAAAGAATACTGTGGCATACCAGAGGAACGCTCACCTCATAGGATTAGTCTAAGGTCACCTACCTAGGGCTTCGATCCCCGACAGCGGCGCCAATGTTGGTGGGTACGCCGTGAGCGGACGCTAGCATAGTGAGAACAGAACCAACAACTCTATGTTGGCCAAGGGAAAAGCTCTCTCTCTCTCTCTCTCTCTCTCTCTCTCTCTCTCTCTCTCTCTCTCTCTCTCTGGTGTTCCCAGGGAGGAGCGAGTCTGCAGAGCCTGCACAGAGGAGATGGAGAGTGAGGAGCACTTTGTATGTAGATGCAGAGCATACACTGAGATCAGAGGCAGGTATGAGGCCTTATTCAGAGGACAGCCCACTCTCCGAGAGATCATGGACTCTCGAGATCAGAGACAGCTCGGAAGTTTCTTACTAGAGATAGAGAGCCATCGGGACACACTACTACAGCCACACACAGCTACACAGACAGAGGGGAGACAGTCGCAGCTCACAGACTTCTTTCAGAGGATTGCCGCCCCTCCCTCACCAGACACTCAGAGGGGAGTGACACTCCCACATGCGGAGGTGGAGCTAGACGGCGACCACGAGTCACAGGCTACAGGGGCGCGAGCTCCCACCACCGACAGATCGAGGAGATCCGAGCCCGGGAGCGCCGTGCCACTGAGGAGCGAGTAGCTCAGATGAGGGCCGACCCGACAGCTTTCATCCGGGTAGCCTTGGCAACAGCCCCGCCCATGTACCACATCTTACATCCCCCCATTAGTACAGGATGGAGCTAGATAGCTTGATGCATTCCCATGATTGTACTACATTGAGCACATAGACATGCATATACCCCTAGAGATAGAGCTCCATCCCTCCTCAGATACTCCACTACCTACATTCAGTTCAGTTTTGTATCAGTTTTGTTTCATTTGTCTTTCCGATAGACGGATGACATACACACCATGTACATTTGATTTGTCTCATAGGCCGATTTCGGCCTGACATAGACGTTAAAAATCTTTCTTTCTTTCTTTCTTTCTTTCTCTCTCTCTCTCAGACACCACGCACAATGATAACCGGATTTGATTAATTCAAAAGTTGGGTTTAGGGTTACAAAAATTGACTTATATACATTCCTCCATATAGGCTCATTCCCACAAAGTCTAATGGTGGCTGCTCAAATATTACAAAAGGTATCATTCCGCTTCAAAAAATAATGGTACAATCTATTGGGGAACTTCTTCTGTATTTCACCGTCAACAAAGAGTCTATGTCAAAGCTCTCTGGCCCCAAACTATACACGAAAGTCTCGGTTAGTTTTTTCAAACTAAATCTCGCTTCTCTATCCATCGCACCCACGTCCAATCTCTCTAAACTAGCACTTTGTGTCGACAAGGAAGATGGCCAGACCTCTGTAAAAGATGGATTATGTTCACATCAACCACGCAGTGAATCCTTGGGGGGTTCACCTCTTAAACATATAAGTTACCACGTGAGCTCAAATGAATGGGTTTTTTAATTGTTGAAATTATAAAAATTTAATAGGAATATATTAACAAAAGGGGTTTTTTAATTAATTTTAGAGGAAAACCCGTAAGTTTTTTAAGAAAAAGGGGTCATTTTATTACCTTAAGCATGTAAGTAAAGGGGTTTTTAAAATACCCTTTGAATGCACGTTATATAGATAGTTTTTTAAAGGTGCACCCCCCAAGAATGAATCTAAGAAGTCGTTCTTGAAAATTGTGAAGCTTAATTTATTAATCTGTGGCATGCAACTCAATGTATCCGCCATTACGTTATTTTACCTCTTCGGTAAAGTATCTAAAGGTCAAGATCCTATAGAATCTTCGCCCACTGAGTTGTTCTTCCCTTCAATTCATTCTGACTTGAAAGCCATTTTAAACTTTCATGGTCCATTCGGACCTCAAAAGTGGCACCATATAAATAGTGTCTCCACTTTTTAAGTGCATGTACAATAGCTTGTAACTCTCGCTCATAGGCCGAGTAGTTACGTTGGGCATGAATTAACTTTTTACTCTCAAATGCAATCAATCGTCCCCTTTGCATAAGCATGGCTCCAATGGCCTCATTATTTGCATTTGTCTCTGAGATAAACGACTTATTTGGATCTTTTCAAAGCTTTTCTATCGGGCTTTCCCCCAACTTATACTCTTACTTTTTGACCTCAACTAGTCTGTCAATGAGAGTGCGATCTTCGTGTAGTCTTTTACGTATTGTCAGTAAAATCCAAACATACAAAGAAAAATCTACAATTCTTTGAGATTTTTTGGTGCTTTCCACCTAAAAATAGCTTCCACTTTCTTATGTTCCATGTGTGTTTCCTCTACGGATATAATGTGATTATGAATTTCGGTCTCAAAGAAAACACATTTTCTTTTCTTCGCAAATAGTTTATGTTTTCTTAATAACTCGAACACTACTTGTAAATATTATAAGTGTTCTTTTTGGGATTTACTATAGACTACTATATCATCTAGAAAAACTACTATGATTTTTTTTAATTATGGACATAAAATATTGTCCATAAGCGTCATAAATATCGATGGTGCATTGGCTAGCCCAAATGGCATAATAAAGAACTCAAAATGGCCAAAACGGGTCCTAATTGCTATCTGCACAACATCTTCTAGTCTAATTATAACATAATGATAACCTAATCTCAGTTCTTTCTTTGAAAAATACTTTGACCAAAAGAGTTGATCAACCAACTCATCCATACGCAACATCGAGTACTTTTTCTTAGTCGTTATCTGATTAAGAGCCTTATGATCTATGCACGTTCTCATAGATCCATCCTTCTTCTTTATAAGAAGAATAGGCACTACCCACGGATTAGAACTGGGCCTTATAAAGCCTTTGTTCAAGTATTTTGTTAATTGTTTTTCCACCTCTTGTGCCTCGGAGTGGCTCAATCTATAAGTAGGTTTACTCATAGGTTTAGAGTCTGGCATAACATCGATGACATGGTGTACTTCCCGAGATAGTGGCAAGCCATTCGGTAAATCACCAAGAAATACATTTTGAAACTCCTCTAATAAATTTATTAAGGTATCTACGTACATTTTCTTAAGGGTCTCTTTTGCCATGTATTTTTTTTGTTTTAGAATTGCATGCTTGCCAAATAGGGTTTTGAAACAGTGGGTCTTGTCTAAAGTCATCTTTTTTAAGTGCTTGTCTACACAAACATTACTACTTACAGGTTCATGGGAAACTAGTCATAACCAAGGCAGGAGAAATTAGCTTTTCATCTCAAGGGAAATAACCAAAATAAAAAGATAACGAAAAAGAAAAAGATAGACAAGGAAAAAGATAAGAAAAAGAAAAAAAATAAAGAGAAGATAAGGAATAAGGTAAATGAGTAACTTGTTGAATAAGTAGCTTGTTGAAGAAGTTTTGAAAAGGAGGATAAGTTAAAAAAAGGATAAGTTATCAAGATAAGGAAAAAGAACTTATTAATAAGAAAGATAAGCTATAAAAATAAGTGAAGTTGCTTATTTAAAATGCGCATAAAAAGAGGGCTTCTCTTCTTATTTTACACTTTTCTCCTTTATTTTCTCAAGGTGAAAACTTGAAAGAGTCATAGCCAAGCTCTCTCTCTCTCTCTCTCTCTCTCTCTCTCTCTCTCTCTCTCATACACACACACATACACACCTCCTACACATACACCCTCTCCAAGAGAAACCATGGTCAAAACCCTAATCAAGTTTAACTTGATCTTCTTCTTGGCGTTACCCTCTCCCTCTCTTCTCTCCTGATTCTCAAGCTTTCCATAGCTTGAATTCCCTTTGCCTCTTGCCATTCTCTCATTCCAATTAGCCAAAATGGTGGTCTTCAAGTGAAGCGAAGAGGGAAAGAGCCGATTACATCAACACACTTCTTCAATACTCTCTCAAATCGAGGAGAAGACTCTACCATACATACACCAAAATAATGTTTTCTTGTTTCTTTATGCTATTGTACTTTCTTAAAAGTGATTTTCTTTCATACTTACTTTAATTCATGCTTAAGTTCTCATGCTTTCATAAGCCTTTCCCTTGCTTGTTTGGGAAGAAGAATAACTTCTCAATTTTGTTTTTCTTTCTAACTATGGTCCATTAATAATCATAACTAACCATGTCGCTAACAACTAGCCACGATGTTATTTCAAGTTCCACTATTTCAAGTTCTTTAGATTACCAGACTAATATGGCATAGAGAGAGTAGAAATCACTCTCATTAACCATTGGTGATTGGAGATCTTAATTACCTAAATAATATGCATGATGAATGGTGACTAATATCCTTAATTATTCCTTAGTCTCCCAACCTTTTTATTGATTTTTAAGTTACTTTTATTCTCTTACCTAAATTAATCTTATAAAAGTAAATGCCATAAATCAAAGGCAACTAAGTATTGGATTTTTTTTTGGAACTAACCTTGTTTTTCTAAGTGAGGCACTGTAATACTTTCATGAAAGACTCAAAACTTTTTCTTGATTATGCATTCACCCTCTCTCTCTACAGTGTCTGTGTGTGAGATTCTTCTTGCAAGGAGTTAGTACCTAATTCTCTCAAGAGGAAATTAAGCTTTGAAGAGGATAATTTTTTCATAATCAAAGGAGTTTTGTTTGGAAGAAGGATCCGATTCCAAGTAGGGTTATCCTCCCCTCTTATACCCTAGAAAACTCCAAATCCTTAAACCCCTCCTAGCTACAAAATTAATCCTCTCCACGATCGTCAGGTATGCCTATATCCCATCTCAAAGAAGAATCTGTTAATCATTCATACTCAACTGCATCAGTATTTTCATTACACTAGCATACCCACTCTTAGGAACTTTGCATTTTACTTTTACACTATTATTCATTGAATGGTTCTACTCTTACACAATCAAACCTCGACTCTTGCATGATCACTCAAAAGACGTTTATGATTGCAAGTTGGTGCACTCTAAAGTTCTATACTTACGTTTCATGGCCCACATTAAATCTTAGATCACCATAAAGAGCATATGCATTTTTCTTTTCAAGTTTGCATTCTTACAAATTTATTTTGCAATTGCGATATGGGGGGGAGTAAGGGATAGCTTCACGGGAGTGATGGCCGTGTTACTTGAACATAAAACTCCCATCACTTCCATGGAAATGTCCCGTGCGTGGATGGCAAGTAATGCAAAGGAAAGATATGGGATTCGTTTATGACGCGGTTAACTTGAAACTTGCGTCGAGACAAAATCTTAATTTCCAATAGACTCGTTGTTTTCTTAAGGTCTTGTTTGAGTAGAGATTAAAAGAAATTAGGAACTAAGGGATTATAACTCAAGGAACCTGATGAAAATTTCAACAATAACTAAAAACTTTACCAAAAAGATTTGACGCGGACAGCCCTAACATAACATAGAAGTTTTAAGTGTGAAACTTGTTCTACATGTTTGGAAAAAGGTCGGTGTAGGTGTTTACTTGTGGGATGCAACAGGGGATGGTCCTTTCTGAATAGGACTAATAATCGTTGGTTTACATTTTGAGCTCAGGTTCATTCAATGCCCTAGAAATGGGATTGGATGGGAGTGAGTCTCGATCGGGTGGTGAGACCCGCGAATACATCTGGAAATCGGCATAGTTTAGGTACGCTTGATGCCGACGAGAAAAGGAGGAATGGAAATGGATCCATGAATAGATCGAATAAGGAAGAAAGATGTGATTTAATTAAGGAACTCTTCTAATTGTTTGGTAAAAAGAAACCTTGGAAAGATTAGGAACCTAAATGGGCTATCCAACAATTCTTCTCATCAGCCATACCTTTACTCTGCTTCTTGAAATATTTATTTAGAAGGAACTTAAGGTAGATTAATTGTAAGCCTTTCCCAAACAATGCAAAGAGAAATAAGAATTGGAAGTTGTGTAAAGGCGCCGCCTCCACACATGACGGAGGAGACAAAAGATACCCGAATCTTGGGACGAGGATAAAGATGTGCATAGAGAAGTATATGTGATTGCTTGAGATAAGTAGTTAGATTTAATAATACTAAAGAAAAAATGAAGTAAAATATTATAAACAAGAAAACAGGTGGGAATGACCTGATAAATGCACTCTTGTCAGGATATGCAACCGTTTGCATAGTGCTTTCAAATGCTTGAAATGTATTCTTGGTTCTACATGTCTGGAATATTGTTTCTAGTATCATATTACTACCTTAAAAGGGTGCATTTACCAAATGGTTTGGTGGGAGAGTGGATTCCAGATGGTTAATTTGTTGGTCGAAAAGTTTAATCTAATTTTATGTTATCCACTAAATTGAGTCAAGGTGGGGGAAAGGGATTTTTGCCTATGGAGCATGAATCAAACTTGGGAATGAGGGATTCATGTAGTTAGTAAATACACTCATCTTAGGAGAGCGCACTGACTGTTGTGCTCGATCATAACCAGGGGGAAAATGTCAATGACCTTGAACCAAAGGTGAATTAGAAAACTCCCATCAATTGACCTTGGAAGGTCAAGTTCAAATTTAGTTTGATGACTTTGATTGGAAAGTTGAACCGATACGGAAAGGTGTTTTTGTGTTAAGGGTTCCATATGAGAAAAGTGAATGTTATCACCCCCTTGAGTTTGCATCGAAGAGCGGCAGGAGTCCTGTCTTGGTGCCGGTCTCAAGCGAGAGGGATGTCACGAATCATGGTGTATCCATTTGGAGGTGGTGCAATTGGTGGTCCCTGCCATGGCCCTCATACTTCTTATACAAATATCATTGCTAATTCCTTCTCAACATGTTGCATGTGTAGATTATCATACACACCAAGAGTAAACATTACACATAGAGCTCCCATGAGTATTGCAAATTCCATCAGGCAAGAAGCTATTCCTAATAGTGCATGTTGGAACCCACTTTAGTCCATATAGGGTAACACATTAAGTGACTAGATGCCCTACCATCTTTAGTAGTATATTTTGGGCACCAAGGGTTTCAGTTTCAAGTACTCCTAAGGGCTTCTTCTATAGCTATTGGTGGTAGGCGTGAGTAAGAGCTCATATAAGTTGCCATATTAATAACACGATAGCCCCCACAAAAGAAAATTTGGCCTTAGACGTAAACCCTCCATTTGCTTTTCCACTGTTCTTTGGATCGAATTGCCCATATACCACTATCTTGTGGTTATACCTCCTCTCCATGATTATCAAGTCGATTTTAACGTGCCGAAGAACTTCATCCTTATTGAGCAACACTTTCTCCTCAATTGTGAGAAACATATTCTCATTGAGTGGTTCAACAACAACGAACAAAAGGTCCTCGTTTCTAAACAAACTAGATATACATTACCAATACGATGTTGTTTTTGCAAGTAACTGTTTATTTGAACGTTTCTATGCCAATCCACTTTGTCACTTTTTGACATCATGTTTTAAATACACTATCTAACACATGGTCTTAATGACCACGAGGCGGCGGGATCGGTGATGGGCATTGTTGCACGTGGATCTCGAAAAAGAGTGACGGCTAGCAAAAAGTCAACAAGTTTGTTAGAAAATAGGACGTAGCTAAATAGATATTTGAGTGGCTTACTTAATGGAAAGAGACAACTTTTCACATACGAGAGATTATAGAGTAGAGAGAGAGAGTGAGCACACACGATATACGTGGTTCACCCAATTTGGGCTACATCCACGGGAAAGCATCCACTCAATGGATTTAGTACTTCAAACAACAAGTAGGTTACAAAGGGACTATACCCTTAATAGAGCTCCCACCTTGTTGCATCAACTTCACACTTCAAAATGTGTGTAGAAAAGGCCTCCTTTTATAGGCCAAAAGGGTTGCCCTCTCTCATGAGAGGTAGCCGTGCGTAGCCGCCCTTGTGCAGACAAGTTCGAGTTGAATTCTCCCATGCGTCCATGTGTGGCCGCCCTTGAGAAGAGAAGTCTGATGTGAATTTGACCAGCAGCCATTGACTTTCGCCCACCGGCCACCGGCCATTGACTATCGGCCAACCGACCGGCCATTTTTCGACCACTTTCCGGCCGTCGTCCATCCATAATATTCCGATGAAGCCAGGTTGTGAAAATTTTGGTTTCCAATGAGTGATTTTTCTTAACGCACGATGGCTTCTCCTCATAATGGGGGCCTTACAAATGTGCGTTTTTAATAGAAAAAATTACAATGGATAAATCAGGCTCCATACTTAACATGCTCCCACTTGGAGACTGATCTTCACACCAAAATTGTGACTGCTTTTCATCTTGGCTTCTTATCCTTGAATGTCGATTGAAGATAAGCAAAAGCTCAACTTCTCCTTGTTAACCACCTTTGTAAACATGTCTACAGAATTTTCACTTGTATGTACCTTTCTTAGCTTTAGTTGTCTCTCTTCCAAAAGAGTGCATATGAAGTGTTATCTCACCTCAATGTGATTTGTCCTTGAATGAAAGGCTGAGTTCTTTGCAAGATGAATAGCGCTTTGGCTATCACTATATAAGACACAACATTCTTGTGTGAATCAAAAATCTTCTAAGAATCTGTGAAGCCACATAATCTCTTTGCTTGCCTCCGTCATTGCTACATATTCTGCTTTTGTGGTAGAAAGTGAGACCACTTTCTGTCGCTTTGAAGCCCAACTTACTACTGTGCCTCCAATTGTGAAGACGTAGCCAGTAGTGCTCCTTCGAGTGTCTTTGTCATCTGCCATATCTGCATCATCATACCCTTGCAAGAAAATGTAAGTACCTCCAAAATACAAAGCATTCGTTGTTGTCTCTTTTAGTACCTAAGTATCCACTTCACAGATTGCCAATGCTCTTTATCTGGATTGTCCATGAATCTAGTTACAACTCCCACTGCATGTGCAATTTTGGCCTTGTCCAAACTATAGCATACATTAGAGAACCTACCGCTACAACATATAAAACTTTAGACATATAGGTGATCTCCTCTTGTGTCTTTGGACACATATCCTTGGTTAGTTTAAAATAACTAGCCAAAGGTGCAGAAACATATTTTACATCTTGCATTGCAAACCTTTCTAGTACCTTCTTGATGTAATCCTCTTAGAGATAGCTTTAGTGTCTTCTTTGTCATGTCCCTTGATATCTTCATACCAAGTATCCTCTTTGCAGCACCTAAATCTTTCATTGCAAAAGATTTAAACAGCTCCTCTTTTAGGTCTTTGATGTTCTGTATCTTAGCACTTGCAATCAACATGTCATCAACATGCAACATTAGGATGATGAACTTCCCATCTCCCAAATTCTTTGTGAAAATGTAGTGATCTGAGTCACATCTTCTGAATCCGCGATCCAACATCCATCGATCGAACTTCAAGTACCACTATCTTGATGCTTGCTTTAAACCATACATGCTCTTCTTAATCCGCAAACCATTTTCTCCTTACCTTTTACTTTATACCCCTTTGGTTGAAGCATGTAAACTTCCTTGCATAATTTACTTGTTTACCCTGTCCATGCCTCTTTTGGAACTTCCCCATCCAATGCCATTGAGGGTGACCGATTGATTAAGTACACAGACATACTTACAGCTTCCGCCTTAAGCTCAAGGCCTGCATGTAGCCGCATGCTTCGTGCTCGCTCCATGATTGTCTTGTTCATCCTTTCCGAAATCCCATTTTGTTGAGGTGTCCTTGGGGTTGTCTTTTGCCTCTGAATGCCATTGCTAGCACAAAAGATTTCAAAACCTTAGCTACAATATTCGCCTCCATTATCGGATCTGAGGCATTTAACTTTGGTACCTGTTTCATTCTCCACAAAGGATTTCCACCTTTGAAATATGGAGAACACATTGGATTTATTCTTGATTACATAAACCCATGTTTTCCTAATCGCATCGTCTATGAATGTTACATAATACAATGAGCCACCAAGTGATGGTGTACTTGTAGGACCCCAAACATCATAATGAACCAACTCAAGTTTTTTATTTTTTCTTTCATTTCCTGTTTTTTGAAATTTTACTCTCTTTTGTTACCATAAACGCAATCTTCACAGAATTCTAAGTCCATTTCTTTTAAACCTGATAGAAGCTTCTTTGGTTAAAGGATTTGCATTCCTTTGGCACTCATATGCCCAAGCCGATAGTGCCACACCTCATTATCGAATTTTGTAGCTATTACATAAGTTGAAGATTGTGTGTTGACAATACATAAGTAAAGTGTACCAACCTTTTCTCCTTTGGCAACCACCAAAGATCCCTTTGAGATCTTCCACCGTTTGTTTCCAAATGCAATGTTGTGACATTTATCATCCAATTGTCCTGTAGAGATCAAAATTTTATGAAGATAAGGAACATGCCTAGCATCTTTAAGCTTCCATTTTCATTAGGAGTTTTAACACAAACTATACCTTTGCCAACAATTTCACAAGCTTCATCATCTCCCAAGTATACATACCCAAAATTACATTTGGTGTAATCTTAAAAATATTGCTTATGCGGTGTCGCATGGAATGAAGCCCTGGAATCTCTACTATCCAGGAATTAGACACATTGTCTAATGAGAGAATTAGAGCATCTTGCTCTACTTTACCTACCACATTGGCCTCCGATGTTGGCTTGTTGTCTTGAGACTCCGACTCCTTCTTCTTCTTAGACTAGCAATCCTTCTTGACATGGCCCTTCTTGCCGCAATTCCAATGTTCAAGAACTTTATGCGTGACTTGCTCCGCCTTGAGCGATCATGATCCTTTTGGTTTTTGAACCTCTCCTTAAGGCTTTCCTCTTGTTTCCATTGACAGTGCAACACTTGACGATTCACCTGTGTTTCTCCTTCGCATTTCCTCGCTTAGGAGAACACCCACAACATCATCAAAATTAAGAGTATTTCTGACAAAGATAGAGTTACTTACAGCTATCACAAGGATGTCCCAACTATCCGGTAGAGACGATAGTATAAGGAGAGCTCACACTTTGTCATCGAAATGGATTTTCACCAACCGAAGTTGACTTATGTTGGTATTAAAGTCATTTAGGTGTTCTGCAACTGAACCATTCTCTGCCATATTTAGATTGAACAAGCGCTTCAAGAGAAATACCTTATTGGATGCCGATAGTTTCTCGTAGAGGCCGTCAAGTGACTTCATCAATTCCTCCGTGGTTTTCATCCCCGAAACATTGAAGGCTACCGTTGACGCCAAGCTTAGCCGGATTGTTCCTAATGCCTTTTGGTCAAGGACAATCCATGTTTCATCTGCCACTATTTTGGGTTTCTTTGTAAGACCGCCTAGTGGTAGATAAAGGTCCTTGTGGTAGTATTCGATCTGCATCTTCCAATGTTGGTAGTTTTTGCCATTGAACTTCTCGATCTTGAGCTTCCCTTCCTCCGTCAATACTCCCACTCAATTCAAGGAATACTTTCCTTGAGATACTTTAGCTACGAGCAAACCTTGCTTTGATACCACTTGTTAGGAAATAGGACGTAACTAAATAGATATTTGAGTAAATTACTTAATGGAGAGAGATAAATTTTCACACACGAGAGAGAGAGAGAGAGAGAGAGAGAGAGAGAGAGAGAGAGAGAGAGAGATATGTGGTTCACCCAATTTGGGGTATATACACGAGAAAGTAACCACTCAATAGCTTTAGTACTTCAAACAAAAAGTAAGTTACAAAGGGATTATACCCTTAATAGAGCTCCCGCTTTGCTTCACTCTTACTACTTCACACCTACCTTGTTGCATCAACTTCACACTTCAAAATGTGTGTAGAAAAGGCCTCCTTTTATAGGCCAAAAGGATTGCTCTCTCTCACGAGAGGCAGCCGTATGTAACAGTCCTTGTGTATACAAGTCCGAGTTGAATTTTCTCATGCGTCCATGTGTGTCCTTGAGAAGACAAGTCCAATTTGAATTCGTCCACCGACCATTGATTTTTGCGCATCGTCCACCGGCTATTGACTACCGATCTCACTGACCAATCGGCCAACCATTTTTCGACCACTTTTTGACCGTCGTCCGACCATAATATTTCGACGAAGCCAATTTCGAGCACTGACCGTGAAAATTTTTGGTTTTCGATCAGTGATTTTTTTCATGCACAATGACTTCTCTCCATAACGGAAGCCTTACAAATATGCATTTGTAATACAAAAAGTTACAAAAAATAAGTCAGACTCCATACTTAACAAAATTGGCTCACCCCGTTCATACCAACAATTTAAATGCAAAACCTCTCACATGACAACTCAACGGTCGAACCACACATCCAAACCCATTCCAATTTCCACTCTCCACTAAAGTAACTCGAACGGGAAAAGTGCTTCAGTTTAACGCCGTCGATCGCTTCCTCTTTATTTATTACTCGTGTCAAATAGTGAACCATCGTGCGTTTCTCCATTTGATCACACTGCAACTGGCAGTCGGAACAAACCCAGTTACCCAGCGACGGGAATGGAAGCGCGTGGGGAAGTGCGGCAACTGGCAGATGCGTTTGGAGAAGGAGAAGTCCAGAAGGCGTCCCTGCGACTGCGCTCTGCTGCGGATTCCTGCAGTCGCACTCTCCACACTCTTGACAGCTTTCTTCATGATAATCAGCAGCTTAGAAAGCTTGTTCAAGAGCTACCCACTAAAGTTTCTTATCCTGTCATGGTCAGTGGACGTCTCATTGCATTCTAACACGTGTCTCAAGCGTCAAGAATTTTCATACTGCCTTTTGCACGATTCCATGTTTAATCAACCTTTTCAATTTGAAGTAAACATCGAACTGTTACAACTGTTTGGCACATATTGCTGTGTACAGAAGGGAACCCTCTGCTCTCATTAGTTGTTTCCTCTAGAGTTTACCTTCTCGTATGGAAGGGTATATTTTCTGACTTTGTACAAGCAATTTTTTATATTCCCTTTCCAAAGTCAGGCAAAAGAAATCCCTGTTGGATTATGGAGCTTCGAAGACGAGTTGTAGGCTGGGTGAGAGCGAGATAGTCGACAGAGAAATACAAAGAGAGAAAGAGCAAGTCGACATAGAACAAAGTTTTTTTCTAAATCAAAGTTACCTTTTATAGAGCTATGGCTCATGCATGCTCTGCAAAAAATATCTATTTTATTTGTATGGCGGCTATTATGCATGTTTTAAGATATGAGTTCCACAGTGGTGGATTTACCTGGTATACCCAACAATCCTCCCTATCAAGTTAGTAGCTTACACAAATTGTGGACTTGTGCAGGTTATTCAAGTTTTGCCCCCCTCGATGTGATGTCCCCTACTCTAGTTTATCTATGTGAAGGCTTATCTAGGCTTTGTGAGAGATTACACAACAGGTGTAGGTTTTACGCTTTGTATTTGTTGTGTAGTGATGAAGTGAAGGGAGTCCTATGTCATTACGGACCCAATGTCTATCCTTTTACATAAATATCTAAGATGCATTTGATATGCATTTAGAAGTTAGGAAAGCATTATTTCTATTGATGAGCTTTGGCTTCATTGTCTGCATGTTGACATCAGAGGCCCAATAGAACATTGAACACTTTGCATTTGCATATTTATGTTTGTCCTAAACTTGAACATCATCACAGATTTGGAAGTTGGAGCCTCTTGTTGCAGTTGGTGGATCTTCACAAGGCTCGTCATCCATACATGATTGTGTGTTAGGAGAAGATTTTGTCCGTTGAAAGTGCAAGCACTTGTAAATTTTGAACATTCAAAGCAATAACATCGATAAGAAATCTTGAACTGGATACCTTTACTCTGAATCTCGAACATGTTTGTAATTGATAATAAGTTGGATCTTCTTGGTCATCCAAAAGATTTGATTAAGGCACAATCATTGGAAAAAAATTGTACTAGATGAAATCTCCATCTGTAATTACAACCATAGAAAATTTCTTCATAGCTTTGTTGATAGAAAAGCCTATGGCAGAGTTGGGCTTGCTGATAGAACTTGTAGGCGAGGCTTTGAATCTTTAAAGCACAAAATATAATTAACTTGATGAAGAAAGCTAGTCTGCCAAGGTCGATTATGTTGTGTGTAAAGAACTCTTACAACCTAAAAATAAGTTGGACATAGTGTAAAACGAGGTCTTCAATATGAAAGTGAACAAGAATTCATGGCGAGCAGTGAACTGTTCACCGAAAGATGTCGTTTGTTGCTCATGGGGCGCTCTGTAGAACAAGAATCGAAGTCGGTTACTATGTTGAAAGATGTCTTATATGCCTGGGCTACCATATTGTCATTGAGTTTGCAGTATTTTGAGAAGATTGACTAGTCACTCTTCTTCCTTGTCACAAAAGTGATAAAGTTGCAATTTTGTAAGAGATGTGATGTGATTGTCTATACGGTCCTGCAGTTTCTGCCAGAAATCATGGGCCATGTGGTGGCAGCTTTTTGGTGACTATTTTTGGCAGCTTTTAGAGTCGCTAATTTTGCAGCTTTTGCATTCCCTAGTTTTTTGGGCCTCACTGCTTTAAACTCATGCGTTTAAATATGTGCCTTTGGAGAGGCTTTGGAGATCAGTGTGTGGTGCACAAAGTAGAGTACTCTCCCGAGCAATTGTACTCTGTTCTTATCAATCCGAAAAGAAGTACTAAAAGGGGCGCCAGAATTTGGGGCCAGTGCATCTGGATGCAAAACTCTGCTGTTTCGTGTCTTGACTACTTTGAGTTTTGAAGTGCAAGTGTTTCAAGTTTGTGTTCTGCTTACGTGTTATTGAGGATTCACCATCTTGTCAGTGCCAAGCCAATTACAGTGGTATAAGAACTTGAGTTGATTCTTCTTCTTAGGAGGATACGGTCTGATTTTTGCAATGCATGCTATAAACTTTGACAGAGATTTTGAGCAAGAAGCAGAGCAAGTCTCTGCGGCTGTTTTGCGGGAGAGAGATTCCCATGGGAATGACGATTCCAACAACAATTGATCAAATGGAGGAAGATTTTGATAAACTACTTGATGATTCTCTTGAGGAGGATCATAAGTTTACAGATCTTCACTGATAGTTGCAAGTGAGCAGCTGTATAAAGAAGTTGATAAAGTTTGACGAGATCCAGCCTATGCTCAGAATATGAAGAACCAACGATTCCGGAACTTCATGACATGTGGCAAAAGGCTACCAAACAACCTCTCAAGTTGGCCATGAAAATCAAAACAAAGCTGAAGGCAGATAAAAGTGCTCTCTTCTGAATGGAAGAGTACATTGAGCGTGCTATTAACAAAAAATCAATGAGATGATGAAGGATTGCAAGCACTCGAGAAAGGGACGGAAGTCTTGAGTCTTTTCTACGATACTTGGGCAGACAATATACTTTTGAAGAACTTGCAGAGAAGGGATCTAGGAAGCGACACTGCCAACGTGTTTGTTGGGATTAAAGCCGAAGTGGCCTCTTATACGGATAAGGCCAGCCGGCCGCTTAACTCGCTTATCACTAACTCTTTGTATGTACTCACTTATACTTGTGTGGATAATAAGATTTGGGAGATAACCCTTCAATGAATGCTCTGCGTATTGTGTAAGCTCTCTGTCTGTGTATCTGTGTGTGTGTGTGTGTGAGAGAGAGAGTCGATCGAAGCTCTGCTCCGCGACTTCAGTTGGTATTAGAGCAAGGTTCAATGCGTTTTCGCGTAATCGCGCGCGCACTTTTCAGGCAGATTCTGGACCGGAGCTTGGAAATTCACACTCGACGTTCCGGGAGTATTTCAAGTAGGTGACCCGGGGTTTTATTCCCCTTTCGAAGCTGTTTATGCCCTCAGAATTTCGTTTTGAAGACTACATCAAAAGATAGGTTTCAGCCGCAAAGAAACCCGTCTTGTGTAGATTGGCAAGCAGAAGGTGGTCGGCATCAATATCGGCATCGACATACATCACCCATTAGTCTTCAAAGCATCATCTATAGACCAGGTACACATATATATCATCAGATATATATATTGCAGTCTGCATTGCTACTTCTTGTGCTTGCAAGGTTCTAGGGGAGGTGTGGCCATACGACGGCTCGACACCACTGACATGTATTGCAGATTGATGTACTGTGATTGTGGGTCTGCTAGTTGTGAGTCACGCTAGCAGACAGACCGCCGCAACGGTCATAGGACAGTGATTGGTCTATTGCAGGATGTATGTTAGTTCTGGGCAGTTTGTTGAGCCATCTGAGAGGGTCATGTGTGAGGATTTTTGAAGCCAAGCACCGGGGGCTGGGCTACCCAGTGTGAGGTGGATTAGGTTGCTGGAGTTTCCCTCTACACGCATCCTCTTCGACGACTTTTATCCCATAGGATGTACGACTTTGTGTAGACACTGGATTGCATCTTATGCGTCAGGTCGTTGAAGCATTGTTCAGGGTTCAGTCTTGAGACAGATACATGTTCTGTGATCGCCCAGATAGGAGACAGTGTATGCTTACATGATAGCATATTACAGAGATTTTTAGATTTGTCACTGGTCAGCTATTTATGATTGTTTTTGAGCTATCTTTTGGTTTCCAAAGCTCAATTTATAGGGGAGATTGTCAAAATTTTTCAAAATACTGACAGTTCTTGAGGAGAGGTGTTCAGCTTGTTGTTTACAGCTTGTTTATTGTGTACAGAGGCCAGTTTACAGGGAAAACTTTGTCGGATTTTTCCCAGGAGTAAACAGTTTGGCAAACATGGCGTCTTCTCAAAGTGAGACTCTTTACAACATAAAGAAGCTGGATGGCATAAACTTTCCATTCTGGAGGAAGCAGATTTGACAGGTTTTGGTGCAGAAAAAACAAGTGAAGCAACTGAAGCTCAAAGGGGAGAGACCAGAAGATATGGCTGAAGATGAGTGGGAAGAGTTTGACGAGTTAGCTTGTTCCACAATCATGTTGACACTGGCAGAAAATGTTTACTTCAACGTAGCAGAAGAGTCTACAGCGTATGGCGTATGGCAAAAGCTATGTGGTATGTACGAGAAACAAAGTGCTGTTTCTCAGATTTACTGACTTAAGAAATTGGTGGATTTGAAGATGAAGAAAGGGACAACCATGTCAAATCATCTCAATGAATTTCACACAATTTTCAGCCAGTTAACAGCACAGGAGATAGTCTTTCCAGATTCAGTGAAGGCTATGTTTCTCTTAATCACTTTGTCAGACAGTTGGGATACTTTTCGCACGGCATTAAGTAATTCTGTCGCGCTACAAGGTCTTACAAGTGCCAATGTAGAAGGCAGCTTGTTCACAGAGGAAGTGAACAAGAACATCATTGACAAAGGCAAAGGCAATAGTGCTTTGGTCGTTCGAGGGAGACAACAGTCTAAAGAGAAGGAGGGTAAGAAGGCACAAAACCGAAGTAAGTCTCGTGACTCGAAGTCAAAGGATGGCATAGAATGCTACCATTGTGGCAAGAAGGGTCACATGAAGAGAGACTATACGAAGTGGAAACAAGAAAAAGGCAAAACAAAGAGTTCTGAGCAAGATGAAAAGAAGAGTTCAGTGAAGATTGAAGAGGTGAATGTCACAAGATCTGGTTCAGACAGTGATTCTGGTATAGCAGTTGGGGACATCTTCCTCACAAGCAATTTTGATTCTGTTTTCTTGACTGCAGAGGATGGACATGCTATGAGTGATTGGATTATCGACTCAGGGACATCTTTACATGTTTCTCCGCACAAAGAGTGGTTTACATCATATGTGGCTACTAAAGATTATGTCAGACTTGGCAATGAGCAGGTTTGCGAGATACTTGGAGTGGGAGATGTGCAGTTAAAATTTCAGAATGGTTCTTCTTTATTGCTCAAGAATGTCAGACATGTTCCAACAATTCGAAAGAGCTTGATCAGTACAGGGAAGTTGGATGATGCGGGCTATGTGACAGTTTTTGGGAACAACTCTTGGAAGATCTCCAAAGGTTCGATGACTGTAGCACATGGCAGCAAGTCAGGAACTTTGTACACTTTACATGTTTCAGAGGTTAAAAACCATATAGTTAATGTGATTGAGCAGCCAAGGTGTCACTGTGGCATCGTAGGCTGGGATATATGTCAAAAAGAGGAATGAAAATACTTTCTCGTTATGGTTATTTGCCTGGCTTTTCATTTCAAGATTTCGAATTTTGTGAGCATTGTGTTTATGGTAAGAAAACACAAGAACCACACAGATCAAAGAGGAATCATAGGGACGAACGGTTAGCTCTTGTGCACAGTGACCTATGCGGACCAATGCCTAGTTTGTTACTAGGGGGAGCAGCGTACTTTTGTACATTCATAGACGACTATTTCGTAGAGTATGGGTTTACTTTTTGAAGCACAAGGTTGAGGTACTCAAGGTCTTTAAGACATTCTTGCAACTTGTGGAGAATTAGAGTGGTCAGAAGCTGAGATGCTTAAGGACAGATAATGGTGGAGAGTACGTTTCCAAGGCTTTCCAAGACTTTTGTGAAGCAAAAGGGATAAAGCGAGGATTTACTGCACCATACAATCCTTCACAAAATGGAGTTGCAGAACGTATGAATAGGACCATACAAGAGAAGGTCAGAAGCATGTTGTCAAATGCTGAGTTGCCTGATGGATTTTGGGCGGAAGCAGTGGCTACAACAGTCTATTTGATCAACAGGTCTCCTAGTAGGGGTTTGGATAAGAGTGAAGTGGCCGAGATGCTATGGACAGGCAAGGCACTTTCATATAAGTATCTTAGAGTCTTTGGTTGTGAAGCTTATAGCCATATTTCTAAGGCTTTGAGGAATAAGTTAGAACCAAAGAGCAGGAAGTGTATATTTCTTGGCTACGGAGAATCGGGCGAGATGGGTTACCGGCTTTGGGATCGTGAGTCCAGAAAAGTTATTCGTAGCAATGATGTGCATTTCAATGAAGCCAAGTTTTGTTCACTGTTCAATAAGTGTCCTTCCGCAAAAAAATTTGTAGTCTCTCCTCTTTTGGGATGTGATATGCTTTTGGACATTCGATGGTTTTGTGAGCATAACCCTCTCATTGATTGGGCGGAAAATACGTTCATTTTCAATGCCAAAAGTGACTCTCCTCTTGTCATTCGTGGAGAGCAAGTTGTTCATTCTTCATCTCTCATTTCTAATGTGTAGGCGAAGATGGCAAAGAATCCGGAAACGGAGACTCTCTCAGTCTCTTCTTTTCCAAAGCATGACACACATGATTTGCATGATAATGATAAGCATGATGATTTGCATGATCAAGATGTGATTACTCACAAGCATGATGATTTGCAGGAAAAAGATGTGATTGTTCACAAGGATGATGGTTTAGTTGATGCTTTTTCTAGCGAAGCTAACCTCGTTGCAGATTCGTTCAATCACGAAGAATTGATATGGGCTCTCGAGTCGAGGTCCAAAGAACCCCCACATGAAGTATTCTGTGTTCGAATGATTAGTCAGCACGCATTGTTCGAGTGTTTCATTCGTGATGCTTTCCTGTATTTTAGTCACCGTCCTTATGTGATCCCTTTGCACAGGCATGACATATTGTACGGTGAGCACGATTCACTCATGAATGAGCACGGATGTATTCGGATTATTCATGAAAAGATGAAATGTTTGCATTCAAGGAATTCACATTCCATGTCTCTTCCTTGGCATGACACAGTATTTGAAAGAGCACAAGAAGGATTGAGCATAAAGCATCGACATTTCCATTGTGATTTGCCACAGTTGATAGATTTAGATTAGAAAGTCAAGATTCGACCCCATTGTTTGCGTGTGTTTGATGAACGGTTTGGCACTACGTCTGTGCTACATTGCATGCATAATCTTTAAAGAAGACTAGAATTTTTCCAGTCACTTTACCTGGAATGGATATGTTCATGTTTTTGTGTTGGAAGTGGTTTTAGGAATTTTCATCCTCGAAGATTCTTGAAGAAGGTAGACGCATGATTATTGACGAAGTTGAAGCATTGAAGGAGCCACAGATGACTTTGTGTCGCTTTCGGCGTGGCCCAAAGAAGCAAGCGTTGCAAACCTTTATGAAGTTCAAGTATCTCATGACCCACGCTTCAGAGTGGGCCAGCGAAGAGTCCTTTCCAGGATTCAAGACGCTGTTGGTGATCTCCCTCGACGCCATATAGTTCGGTATCAGTACCTCACTTTGAAAAGGAGAGGATGTCACGTGCATATCTAACCCTATGTGTACGTGGACAAGCTACTTCATGACAAGGGTTCAATTCAGCTAGATTGGGAAGTGTTCTGGCACTTTTGTGAGTCTGTTCGCACACCGTGCATGTCCGGTTGCACACAACATGATCATCAGATTTCCATCAAAACCCATCAGCAACATTTTTACAGTGCATAGACCTATTTTCCCTATTTTTGACATTTTTCACTTATTATTTTTAAGTGACTTTTGTTGGGAACTGGGTAGGGCAAATTAGTAAGTGAAGTTTATAAGAAAACCTAGCGCTAGCACTTCTAATAGAAGATGCAACAGTAACTTCGCGTTCCATAGAAGGACCCTCATCAACAGACCTAGCGTTTTTGCATCAACAACAAGCTAGCGTTTTGCACCAAGATCAGCCCAGCATTTTTGCATTGCAGTAGCCTGGCGACGGCAAGACCACAGAGCAGCCATAGCATTAACAGATTTCCACAAGCAGGACAGTTTTCAGCCCTAGTGTTTTTGGTTTGCAGATCAGCCCTTGGCGTTTTGCAGATTCTCCGCGACGGTTTCAAAAGTAGCCTCAGCGTTTTCAGTTTTCAGCATCAAGACACCAGAGTAGAAGTCCCAAACCTCGTAGATCTCACCTTCCCGCAGCAGATCCTCGCCGCATGGTCAAATCCATCGAAGTTTGCAATTTTAGCCCGGAAAACGCAGATTTCAGCCTCTGCGTTTTCAACACGTCGTCGTTGAATCATCGTCGTCATTGCCGTCGTCACCGACATAGAGTCAGAATTCAGCAGATAAAGATTTGCAGATTTCAGCCCTTAGCATTTTCAGATTTCAGCCCGTCTCGTCGTCCTCCTCATCGTCGACATCGTCGGCAAGTCCAAGCATTGTAGAGATTTGTGCAATCAATAGTAGACCGCTCTCGCCATAGAGAGTTGGGCCTTCGGAGGAGGGTTTTTGACAACATTCTGGTGTCGTATTCTTCTCTCTCTATCTCTCAGTCTTAGCACCTTCATTCACAGGGTTTGTCCGCTTTGTTTATGTCCATTGAACTATCTCACTAAAGGAACGGAAGGCTCTCCCTTCCGTAAGTAAAAGGAACCTTGAGCATAGTTCGGCGCACTCATCTTGAGCAAAGTTCAACATTCACTTCTGCTGCACCTCACATCATCGGTCTAGGGTATACATGTACGTCTAGTATGTCTCCGGGCTGGCCACCCATAGTCTAGGTTGCTCTTGGTCCGGCCGCCCGAGTTTGGGGCTGGCCGACACCTTTGTCCGGGCGCCCTCATATATTTCCCCATATCATTTTCTTGTTGGGTCGTGGTTATTTTCCAGGCATTTGCCCTTGGGCACCCATTTATAGGGGCAAGGGGGTACCCACTTCCATTATACTAATTGTACTGAGGGTCTTCTGCTCTGGTAGTCATGGGGGGCTGATCGCCTCCTCTTCCACACACCAGCGTTTTGTCTCTCTCTCTCTCTCTCTCTCTCTCTCTCGTCTCGCTTCTGCACACGTGCACTATCACATGGTGTTAGAGCACATGCATCACATGGTATCAGTCGCCAGCGTTTTGAGGGCGCACCATCTCTACATTAGGTTCTCCTCCTAAGAAGCAGATAAGATCAGCGAGCGTTTTTACATCAAGAGGGGGGCCACATCAGTTCGAGGCCATCCGTCGCGAAGACCTCAACCCTCACCTTGCATTTTTGCTAGAGAATTGCATATCTGTTCTCCCCATACCTAGCACTAGCAACAAGAGGGCTTTTCATCGTCGGAATTGCCTCCTACCATCAACGTTTTTGGCCAGCAGACCTAGCGTTTTTGGCAATCAGCGGCATCCGGTGCCTTGTCAACGAGAATCCTCTTCAGATCTTCAGATTTTGGCCATTCCTTATTGTTGTTTACTCTGTTTGCAGTCCATCTGGTGCAGCGACAATGATTCACCACCCTTCTTATACTTCTTTGCACCGCTCCGGACCATGCCGGGAGCAAAAATGGTTGGACAACAGCGTTTTATCACCTCACAGTTGCGTTTTGGGTGGACAGCAGCCTCTTGGCTTGTGTTTTTCACAGAGGATGAAGTTACCTCCTGCCACGGTACCATCCAATGGTGGTCCGTGGGTTCTCTCAGTGACTGCTGCAGTACACAGTATCTTTTACATCGGCTTGATCATCTACGGACGTATGATCCTTGGGAGATCCATTCATTCCAGCCATCATTCGGCGATTGTGTACTCCAGAGGGGGTGGTGACTTGTGGTTTGCTATGGACACACCTTTGTACTCATCAGAGGAGTTCACAGGAGATATGGCCATGCTCATGGCATATTGGATTCCGACATTCCCAGAGAAGACACCACCATCTTTGATGGACAGACACTTACTACTTGACCTCGACACTTTTGATCACTTGCTCACTCAAGAGCATCTACATGGACTTAGGGAGTGTTGACCGTTGGGTCAACAACACAACATAACTCAAGTTTCGTACCAAAGTCTTATCTTTTGCGAGTTATGAAATGCTTCAGATTATGCCTATAAACGTCATTTGTAATGAGTAGATATTCTAGTTTCAGAAGCAGGGGTGCAATGGCACTTCCAGATTGTAAATACAAAGCCATTTGACCCTTTCAACCCCATTTTTGGTTAAACCTAAGGTAGCCTTAGTATATAAGGTACCTAGGTCATTTTGTAAAAAAGACTTTGAATCATAATCAAACTTTAGCGCTGCCGTCTACTGTGTGTGAGAGAGAAAGAGAGTGAGCGTGAGCTTTATCCTCTTGCTACGCCCGGCTCGCTCAACACATTGGAGATCCGACTGCACCATTGTTGTAGGCTCGAGGAGAGCTACGCGACGACGCCAAGCATTCCACGCGAGACGAAGCGTACACGTCGACGCATCTACGAGCTATTTGTGGCCGTAAGTGTATCAAACGATGTCTGTTTTCTACGTGCTAGTAGTCTATAGAATCGTGGCGACATAAGCTACGCATAGGTACTCATAAATTTCAGTTTCGGGCACTTTCAAAATTCTGCTCTGTCATCCTACGCGTTTTCCGCAGATGGGTTTAGAGTGAGGGTTTTGAGTGTAGAAGCCTAGGGACAGGTGTATCCTAGTGAGGGGATGGTGTTCCTTAAGTTTCGTACGAATCTGGCATGATTAGGTGAGTTAACTTCTGTATGTGTGTATGTGGCTAGGTGGTGTAGATAAATGATGTCTCCTTCCGATTGAAACTGCCAGATACTTGGAGGATTCACAATGCATTGCATGTGAGTCTCTTGAAACCTGTTAAGGGTGATGTGCCTGATGATGGGGAGCCTGATGAGCAACCCAAAGTGAAAGAAAACGAGGAGATCCTTGTTCCTGAACAGATTTTGGCACATAATGATATGAAGAAAGGTATAGTCCAAAGGCGGTTCTTGGTTAAGTTCAAGAACTTTCCTGCATTTGATGCGAAGTGGATGGAGGAGAAGGACCCAGCAGATACTCCTCGGATTGTGAAACTTTACCTCGATGTTTTGGTTTAGCATAGTCTACTCCAAACGGAACCCAGAATTCAGCTTGGCCGGAGATCTGGTGCAGTGGGATGCACAAGAGGGGAGTCACTCCACTCCTTTGTCAACAGATGCCTCGATTTTGATACTAAAGTCACTGATGTCTCTTTGAGCTTCAGGGATACTGAGAGTTGACAGTATTCTGCTGGATGACTTTATGAAATGGAATTCCTGATTATGATACTGATTTGTTCTTGACTTCTTGTGAGTGCAGGAACTAATAGCCGAAATGACTGCAGCATTTTGGTCTGATTGATCTCGAATAGACATGGTTGCAATAGGGGTTAGTCAATCGGACATCGATGAGGTCCCGATTGAACCTAGATGTGATTGCTAGCTACATTGCCGATAAATCATGGTCTAAGATCCGAATGAATGTTGAATGTCATGTGATGTCCTGTGATGTCTGGTGATGTCCTGTGATGTCGTGTGATGTGACTGTCGATTTTGTAGATGTGCTAGATGTGTGTTCCTAGTACGTAGGTACTAACAATCAGTGTCTGCTAAGACGGTTTATGGCTTTTGTCGGTTTTGCAGGCGTAATCGCGGTCGATTACAATGCTTTCAAGAGGGGGGTATGTCACAAAGTGATGACGTGGCGGACAGCAGAAACCCTAATTTCTGCCAGAAACCCTAAAATTCTTGCAAACCCTAATTTTTGCCAAAAACCCTAAATTCCGGAAATCGCGGAGGCGGATTATTAAAAAAAATATATATATATATATTTTTTGGAAAATGATGAGCGACGCGAATTTTGCTTTTGCTTTTTTTTATAAAAAAGAGAAAAGACTCTCTAAGAGAGAGAGAGAACTGATGCTTTTGATTTTAAAAGCTTTTGGGGCTCTGCTTTTGGGCATCCCTTGTAACCTTTAAATTAGTGGTGAGGGCCTCACTTCTCAGGAGCATCTGGACGCAGAGTCTGAGAGTGAAACCCTAACCGCTCTCTTGTACTTTGATGATTGATTAATATAAAAAGAAATACCAAAAGGGGCGCCAGTCTTTGGGGCCAATATCTCTAGGCACGGAACTCCGCTGGGCCAGTGCAAATCTATTGTGATCTGTGAATTGTTTTGAAGTGGTTATTTGGTGCTGTCGCGGTTGATTCTTGACTTGGAGTGTCCAAGTGAGAGAAATGAGGTTCTTGATTGTGGTTTAGTTGGCCTTCAAGAGTGTTGTATGTGTAGGATGGTCTCAGCCTGACAAGCTAAAGAGATTTCCTCCGTGTGCCTATCGTGTCATCTGTGTCCTCGATTGACATTATGTTGATCTAGGTAGTGTTTGCATGCACTTCATGGATGTGTGAGTCGCTCCCGTCCAACATTGGCGCCGCTGTCGGGGACACAAGGACCTAAGTAGGTTTCCTACTAACACTCGTGTGATGGTTGCTTGATTTAGTTTCGGCTAAAGAAAGCGTTTTTCTTAAGTGGATCCGGAAGAGGATATTCCGCGATCAAGTGGATAGCCAGGAAGCGTGTGTCTTGCCGAGGGTCTGTGACTAGATAGGTTTAGTTAGGATCTGTGGATTAGAGTAGTTGTTGGTGGTCGAGTGATTTGTGAGGTGATAAAAGCGTTTACTAGTCCGTGCATGGCAGTGAAGCGTTTTTCTACTCATAGATGCAAAACCCCATATGATTTGGAGGAGTAGCTTTAGGTAAGTGATCCGATTCTGATCTAGAGCTATTCAACACTGAATTATTTGCTAAAGTGCTTGAATGCATTTGAAATCACGGAAAAGTGTGCTTTTGAGGGTAAAAATGCATTAAACAAGTTTTTGTGGATATTTTTGTATGACTGACTGATGCTGTACATATAAAAGAGCATTTGTAAGGGTTCTGTGAAGAAAAGTTGCAATTCTGTAAACATAGACATCCTATGCGCAGGATGTCTCAAGGGGGTTCTGGAGACCAAATTTGAAAATTCTGACTGCACAAGTGTGTTCAGAGGGTAGGTTTTACCCTAGTGACATATTGACTTGGGTGTTTTTCCCTATTTTTGTTGGCCAAAAGCCAAAAGGCGGAGTCAGAAAACGTAAAATTTCAGAAAAGGCTTAAATTGAGTGATTTTTGCATGTTTTTGCTATTGTGAAGCATACTTGCACTTGCTGAGAGCATAAGGAAGCATCAGGGACACTTCAGTCTCTAAAAATCAGCAGTAGACATCCTACGCGTAGGATGTCTACAGGGTGATCTGGTGGAAATTTTGAAATTCTGAGTTGACCAATGTGTTCAGAAGGTAGGTTTTACCCTATTTTCACCTGGAAAGTGGAAATTTGATCAAATTTTGACAGATCAAAGCCAAAAGACGAGAATTGCCAGACATCCTACCCAAATTGTGCCCAAGGCATAATTTTTGAGACCAAACCATAGGGTGACTTCATGTGCATGTTATACATGATGTTTTGAGTGCATGTGAGAGTTTTCAGCTCATTTGGGTGAGAAAATTGGGTTCAAAGCGGACTTTAGCACTTTTGACTGAAAAAGGCAAGAACAGCTAAAATTTGGGACTTTTGAAATCCAAACCAAAATCTAAGCATACCACTGGGTTGCTAACATCAAGGGGAAGCTTTGGGTCAAGTCTGGGGTCAAACAGGCCAAAAAGACATCCTACGCGTAGGATGTCATATGTGTGATTTTGCACTCCAAACTTAATTTTGAGCATACCACAGTGATCAACACCCTAAGGAGAGTCTGTGGTTCAAATTTGGGACAATTCTGAGCAGTTAGACATCCTACGCGTAGGATGTCTACTACATGATTCTGAAACCAAAATTCTTCTGTGACCATACTATGCTGTCATATAGCCTGTGATAAGCCTCCTAGGCAAATTTGGTTCAATTTGGAGTTGATTTGACTTGGGAATTCACCAGAACAGACATCAGGCTTTTGGAACAGATTCTTGATCATTTGACCAACCTATAGGTGTCAGAATCAAAAAGTAAAAATAGCTGTGAGTTTAGCACATCAAGGGGAAGCTACAGTGCAAGTTTCAGCTGAAACAGAGCATAAAGTGGTCAAAATTCTACTTTGGCGGTATAGGGTGGTTCCCAGTGTCTCAAGGATTCCAGATCTTTTTTTCAAAAGTGAATTTGGACCTTGTTTGGCCTATTTACCAAGCAAAGACAAGAACTGTCAGACATCCTACTCTTGGAGTGCACTAGAAGCTCTTGCAGCCTTAATCTTGACCTATTTGCATCCAAATTCAATTTTGAGTATACCATTGGGTTGCTGAGCACTAGGAGAATCTTGGGATCAAGTTTGGACAAAATCTGAGTAGTTAGACATCCTACGCGTAGGATGTCTCTAGCTTGATTTAGGACTCCAAACCAACCTATGAGCACACCACTGTGATCAGGACATCAAGGAGAAGCTGGGGTGAAAATTTCAAGTCATTCTGAGCAAAAAGACATCCTACGCGTAGGATGTCTCAAGGCCATTTTTTAGGACCAAATGAAATTCTGAGCATACCATTGTGTTGCTGGACTTAAGGGGAGTCTCTGGACCAAATTTTGTTAAATTCTGAGCATATAGACATCCAACGCGTAGGATGTCTCTAGGCCAGTTTTAGGGTCCAACTGTACTTTTGACCATACAGAAGTGTTCACAGTGTCACAGCGATCCCAAATCTTCTTTTAAAATTGAATTTGGACTCATTTTGACGAGTCTAAACTGCATTTCACTGTTTTGGCCATAACTTTCACAAACGGTATCGGATCGGAAAAGTTTTTATATCAAAACGTAGCTTGAGAGCGGCTCCACAGATCTTAGAGCAAAACTTGAACTAAATGCATGCCTACGGCAACCATTTAGTTCAACTTTGAAAAAAACGACGTTTGAGGCCTCAAAATTCATCCGCAAGTTAGGGGTGTCTAAAAGTGACAATTTGCGAGAATTGTGACGAAATCATGTCTACCCTAGATTCAAACGCAGCTTACACAAGCTTGGAGATCCCGACGATAGAGGAATATCCTCCCACAATGGATCTTCAAAACTTGCAATCGATAAAGATCCATCTTGTTGAGAGAGTTTGGATGATTGGTCATGAGAGTGAAGGACTATATAGATACATTGACGACAATGAGGTCAATCTTTATAGGTGCTCAGATCCATACCTAGAAGAGATAACGGATTACAAGCTCTTATATGTCTACACATACGGAGTCGACTGTCAATGGAGATCTATAGTTGTCGACAAGTATCAACGAGAATACAGAGTTGTAGAAAGCACAATTCCACGGACTGTACTAGAAGGAGGTGGATATTTGGTCAATGAAGGACCACAAATGCCTCCACCAAACACGAGAATTCCTATAGGAATTCCAAGAAGAGAGCCACTAGGATTCCCTTCAAGAGCGATAACGAGAGAAGGATTGGGAGAGTCTCTGGTTAGACTTATAGACAATCAACGAGTTAGACCATCCCAAGTCGAGAAATGGGTAAACAAAAAATACTCCGGAGATAAAGATCCGAGAGATCACGTAATGGCTTTTAGAAGAGTGATTAGAGTAGAGGAAGTTTCAGATTTTGCGACACAGTTTGCGGGATTTGGATCGACTTTAGAAGATGATGCAGCTACATGGTTTGACTCGATGGAAAAATGGGATTTTGAGACCCTAGATGAGCTGTTTGAGGAGTTTATTAAAGAATTCTCGCCAAAAGGCATTGCTCACAACACGGTCTCGCAAATCCATAGATTCAAACAGAAAGAGGATGAATCAGTATGCAAAGCATCATTACGGCTCAAGAGATATGTTAAGCTTTGTCTGAGAGCGGAATTACCTACGCAAGCACGACTGATGCTGATCTTTATCCAGGGAATGAGACATGCGGGCCTTCAGAAGGACCTGCATATGATAAGGAGGATGACGCTAAACGAGTTGATCAAAGAAGCTCTTTATCTAGTGGATAATTGTGAGGCATACAAAGAAAAGGACTTAAAGAGTCAAGGAGATGACACATCCTCTCAGCACAGTGTTTCACAGATAAGTGAGTCCATTGCCAAGCCAACGGCACCTATTGATCAAGAAAAGCTTATCGACGACTTGGTCAAGAGGTTGATTCCTCTTGTAAGGTCTGATTCGGGAGAGCCGAAGTGGTGTGAAATTGAGAGAAAATGGACGAACCATACGGGGGAAGAGTGCTATTATAGCATGGAAAATGCTAGGGAGAGGTATGTACAACCTGTTCCAGAAGCACCTACTCCACCTAGATACATTACGGGGAATGCTCCAAGATTAGTAGGAGTTTTAAGGCCACAGCTTGTCTTAGGACAACAACCTCCGCTGCCAGGTGCTAGAATGCCGGTAGACATGAGATACATGCCAATGATGGAAGCATCAAATAAACCAACGCCAGTACTAGCTACAATGTGGTATAGCAACCAAAGTGAGTACTACCCTTCGGAGCAACAAAATGTGAAAGAAACACATGGAGTGGTGAGGCCGGTACAACCTCCACCTCCTGGGTTTCAGTCGAAAGAAAGAAGGGATGAAATGGATGAAAGGACATTGTGATTCATTGCAAATAACGGCTTATCTAGGTCAAAGCTTGCTTATAGCGAAGAGGAAATGCTAAAAGAATCTCCTCAACCAGAGACAGATTGTCACAAAAGTCGTGACAACCACTTGGTCAAACAATGTCCTCATACGGAGATCACTGAAGTAAATGCCTATTGTCTTGAGTGTGGCATCACTCACTTGATCCCCGATTGCTCGAAAAATCCAAACCAAATCAGGAAAATCACGAAAAATGTATTAAGGATTGTTCAGCTCCCTAGTAGCTCAGAAAATGAAAATGTTGTACCAGTTCAAGTGGTTACGAGAGCACAAGCTCAAAAAAAAGCTGATGAAAATCCAGAGACAAAGAACACGGAAAGTGACACGAGTCCAAAGACAGATGATGGACCAAAGACAGACGCACCTAGTCAGAAAACCAAGAGCAAACGAAATAGTTGGAAAGCTAGAAAGACTAGGATGAAAGCACGCAGGGAACGAGAGCAAAAATCCCTAGCTGAGAAGCTTACCGAAGCCGAGGAGAAGATAAAACAACATGAGGAAAAGGAGGCACCTTCTCTTACACAGATGGTTAAACCTCTAGAAGAACCATCCACGGATGAGAAACCGAGAAGTGCTAGTTCAGGAGGATCTGTGTTGGCAGAGAAGGTTAATGAGACATTAGATGCCCTCTTGAAAGCCAATGATGTGAGACTCAAACACTACCGTCCTACATGGGAGAGTACGAGACCAAGTCAGATGTGGTTGCAGTCCCATCAAAGAGACTGTCTCCCAACAAGGCCATCGATTCAAAGGGGCTAGTAGATATTCTATCTACCCCAGTCACCTGTACAATAATGTTAGCCGAGTTGCTCAGAATAAGGCCAAACATGTGGGCTAATGTGGGTAAATGTCTAGAGAAATTTGGTGTAAAAACCCCAACGACTCAAATCGAGGAAGGCATCAAAGAACTTGAAATGCTTCAACTAAATACTAGGCCAGTGCCATTAAACAAGGTAGGCGAGTATTACGAGGGAGAAGATGGAAACACCATCCTTCCTATGGAATTCAATGGTGTAAAAACCATGGCAATCCTTGACAGTGGAGCTGGCGTGGCCATTGCAACCAAAGAAGTTTGGAAAAAATGGGGAAAACCTGCCTTGATATCCACACGAATGACCTTGCAGCTTGCAAACGCACACAAGGAAAAGCCCCTAGGACTGCTAGAAAAAGTACTTGTTCTTGTGGCATTGAATATGAGCACAGTTTTGCTGTTGTTGACTTTGGCAAGAAGAACAACTATGACATCATTCTGGGAAGACCATTCATGCGACAATTGAAAATGGTCCAAGATATACCTGAGACATATGGAAACCATAACAAAGATAAACTTGAGGGACCATAGCTATAGGGATGTGACGAGAACACCGGTAGAGGAGTTTGATTCCGCCACAGTAGCAGGATCGGAACTTCCAGCTTGGTTAGGTAAGCCTAAAGAACTGTGGATGTGTGGAGCTTCACAATGTGGTAGCTTGAAACGTGAGGAATGTATCCTAGAGCGGGTTATAGAGGATATGGACTATATCCCAGAATCATTTCCTGAAGAAGAATTAGAGCCTTTTGCATGGGAACACATCTTGGCTACTCAGGACGTGTGCGCCGTGGGAGGATGCTCCCACAACCAAGTTTTGTGATGAAAATGGCTATGATGTCATTCCTTATTTTGCTGTGAGTGTAATCCAGGAAAACGAAGAGAACCAGACATCAACAAGCTCTCAAAATAAGGAGCAAACAAAGAAATGTGGAGAATCAAAAGATGAAGAAGACGACGAGTTCTATGACTCTGTAGAACACATCGAGCTTCAAGAAGATCAACGACCCATGAATCAATGTCATCGCTACACGAATAAAGTGCATCAAAAGTGGATTCCAAAGTCCTCAGTGAAGACACAACCACCACAAGCATCCTCATACAGGGCTCCTAATAAGGATGCAAAGACTCAGCTAGGAGGAATACGACCAGAGCAACGAGCTAACAATGCTCTAATCAATGGGCTAGAAAAGTCCTCCAAGAAACTACCACCCACGAGCAAACAGACAATAACTTTCCACTACCAGCCAAAAAATCAAGGGAAAGTACAAGAAGTCAACCTTGCTGAGGATAGTAGCGATAGTGATGAATCTTACGACATCCCCTATCATCAACTCAGGCCATCACTATCACCAACCCCTTTAGCAACAACCATGACAGGTCAAAAGAACAGGACAACAAGTCAAAGCCAGAAAGCTCGACAAATCTGGATACCAAAAAGCCAGATCGACCAAAAACAGATATGGATCAAGAAGACAAAGATCTCTAATGACAAATCACAAGATCCAACACCAAAACAAAAACAAGGAAAGCGTGCACGAACGGGTAAGAATATCACAAAATTGCAAGCTTTCACAACTCAGGTTTGGGCCCCAACGAAGTTGATTCAAGCACGAAAAAGTCAAGAATTCATTTGGATTCCAAAACAACCACAGTATAAACTTTCAAAGCCTAAATCCCGTCCCCAACCAAGCGTACAAGGATGACTCCAAATAGGAAGGGGGGAGGCATTCTGAATGCGGACCTAACATTATGACTATTAGAGGGCAATGTTTTGTGAGATGCATTGAATTTTTGCGTTTTATTGTGATAATTTTTTGACAAAATTTAGAGTATATGCCCTCATAGTAGTGTTACAGAGGAGTATGGGGACAAAATCCATATATGAGCCCCTAGGGACATGTGTATAGCGTACATAGCATTTAGATTTCTATTTGAATGATTTTTCTTTTGCTGAGTTGTTTTAAGATTTTCTTTGTTTATTATTAAGAAAAAAATCCATAATCCACATGAAGAAAAGACTGACGAGAGGCCTGAGCACTACAAAGAGAAGAAGGTACAGGAAAACGATGAAACTTCACGAAGTATGTCTCAGCAGCCACTACAACAGCCGAAGAACTTGTCACAAAGCAGTGTCAACATACAACCGACAAGTCATACAAGTTAGAGTCGAGTAGCTAAGCCACAAAATGAGTGAGGTGTTAGTCCCAAAGCTTCAAGTAATATTCTCTGTGGTCTAAGCGTCTTAGCTATTCTAGGTACTGCTCAAGCTGGAAGAGTTGAGCATATTTACGTTGTGTCGCTCATGCTGGTATAGGTGAGCAAAAGAGTCGAAGTCTAAGTACTTAAGTCTGATGAAGTGAAGGAGAAGGTCCAAAAGACACTCATGTACTGAGCACAGTGAGATACGAGTGGAAAAACTTCTACATCGAAAACCCTTCTTGGAAAGGTGGAAGCTATTGAGACATCTTTTGATGTCACATGTGCTACATTTATTCCTCGAAACACCCATCATCTCCTTCTTTCACATTGCATGCTTTTGTTGACAAATTTCACATAATTGGCACTTGCATTAGGCACTCTTTCCGTGTTTTCACCCAAGCACTTACCTTTCATGAACATTTACTTCACGTTCAACTGCTCAACTCCAATAAGAGCGTATACCAAAGACATTTTTTTTCCCACCGGGTTTTTTTTCCCTTTGGTCATCCAGGTTTTAGACCCTAATCTAAAGACACCTATCACCATCCTCTTGTACATATTCCTTCTACATCAACAATAAGGAAATGCTACTCAAATAAATTGACAAATGAATTGGAGCACCAATTTCAGATCATAGCATACTTCTCCTCAATGGCGAGTCGAAGAATGGCCTACAATGACAAAGCTGCAGACAACACTAACAACATGATTCCACATGAATAAAGAAGTCCCCAATGAAGAAGCGCAGACATAAAAGTAATCAGAGGATCTCAAAAAATGAATGGTTACGATGATAGATGTCCGCTCTAATGGATCATAGTTCTTGTTGTGATTCGATAAAGATACAAGCAGTGCAACAGATGAAGCCAAAACAACAGCAAAGTGTTGACCGTTGGGTCAACAACACAACATAACTCAAGAACAAAGAAGTCCTCAATGACAAAGAGCAGACATAAGGGTAATCAGAGGATCTCAAAAGTTTGTCCTTGATAATGCGCATCGAATGCTCGGCAGGGTTTTGAACCTCAAATTAGAATAATTAAGTCCTGGATTTGGCCTGACAGACAGACTTTGCATTGGAGTGCAACTTGGCCTAAAGAAGTTAAGGGTTTAGCCATACAATTTCTACAAAATCCTTACAAAGTTGTCATTGGCTCACAAGATCTGAAAGCCAATCACTTAATTCTACAGATTGTAGAAGTTGTTTCAGAGAATCACAAATACTCCGAATTGACAGATTTGCTAGAGCAAGTGATGGATGGAGCTTTCTCTATCCATGATGATAAGAGTCAAGTTAAACGACATTGGGTTCTTTTTGAATTTAGATCTGGCAGTAGACCTATAATGACAGAAACAGATGCTGCAGCTCGGAGCGTGGATGTGAAAGACATAAAGTTCGTCATCAATTATGATTTTCCTGAATCATGTGAAGACTATGTACATCGAATTGGACGAACAAGACAAGCTACTGCAAAGGCTATAGTCTATACTTTCTTTACAACAACAAAACAACAGCAAAGACCACAACGCCATCGACAATCAGGTCATGTCGAGGACGACATGAACGCGGAAGGGGGGAATGTTGACCGCTGGGTCAACAACACAACATAACTCAAGTTTCGTACCAAAGTCTTATCTTTTGCGAGTTATGAAATGCTGCAGATTATGGCTATAAACGTCATTTGTAATGAGTAGATATTCTAGTTTCAGAAGCCGGGGTGCAATGACACTTCCAGATTGTAAATACAAAGCCATTTGACCCTTTCAACTCCATTTTTGGTTAAACCTAAGGTAGCCTTAGTATATAAGGTACCTAGGTCATTTTGTAAAAAAGACTTTGAATCATAATCAAACTTTAGCGCTACCGTCTACTGTGTGTGAGAGAGAAAGAGAGTGAGCGTGAGCTTTATCCTCTTGCTACGCCCGGCTCGCTCAACACATTGGAGATCCGACTGCACCATTGTTGTAGGCTCGAGGAGAGCTACGCGACGACGCCAAGCATTCCACGCGAGACGAAGCGTACACGTCGACGCATCTACGAGCTATTTGTGGCCGTAAGTGTATCAAACGATGTATGTTTTTTGCGTGCTAGTAGTCTATAGAATCGTGGCGACATAAGCTACGCATAGGTACTCATAAATTTCAGTTTCGGGCACTTTCAAAATTCTGCTCTGTCATCCTATGCGTTTTCCGCAGATGGGTTTAGAGTGAGGGTTTTGAGTGTAGAAGCCTAGAGACAGGTGTATCCTAGTGAGGGGATGGTGTTCCTTAAGTTTCGTACGAATCTGGCATGATTAGGTGAGTTAACTTCCGTATGTGTGTATGTGGCTAGGTGGTGTAGTTGAGAGCAGTGAGGTTCTTGATTGTCGTTTAGTTGGCCTTCCAGACTGTTGTATGTGTAGGATGGTCTCAGCCTGACAAGCTAAAGAGATATTCTCCGTGTGCCTATCGTGTCATCTGTGTCCTCGATTGACATTATGTTGATCTAGGTAGTGTTTGCATGCACTTCATGGGTGTGTGAGTCGCTCCCGTCCAACAGGGAGAGAAGCTTGAATCTCTTCTTGGACAGGTTCATTGCTTGGATCTACAGACTGGAGTGGGACTTCAGTTCTTCAAACTCTCTTGAAGAGTTTACCCGCGAGATGCGGGAGATCAGGCATCATTATGCGACTACATCCGGAGTCACCTGGAGCTTGGCTTGGATGGTAGTGCCGTTGCTCTTCTACATTCTTGATCATTTGGATTGCTACCTTTAGAGTTGCTTACACACACCCTCGGTAACCTTACAACAGACTTATCCCTTGACCTGGGCAGTAGCTCACTCCCAGCTCATTTACATTAAGAGCCACACTGAGTTGCGGTTTGGTGGCGTTGTTGGCGTGGATTTTGTTTTGGTTGACACCGAAGGATTGGAGGCAGGAGATACAAGCAAGACGGTGCAGACAGATTGGTCTGGCCTTTTCTCTTCTCAGAGGATCTTCATAGCGTAGACTGCTCAGTCTGGCTTCCCTCCTTCATACAGGATGATTACGGTGCTGACAACTTTGTCTGACCACACCTTTTCTGAGAGGCCCTTCACAGCGCAGATTGTGAGTCTGGCTTTCCACTCATCTTGGATTACCCTACGTACTGACAGGACACCATCTGGTGGTGGTCCGTGCGGTCTCTCGGTGACTGCTGCAGCTTACCGTCACAAACTACTGACGTGTCAAGCCACTGAAGAACGGAGCCACTTTGCAGATCTCGGCTGAAGGGCCTAAACCCTAAGAATCAGAAGGAGTTGAAGTTCCCACCAACTTATGGGACCCCGTCCGATGGGGCCCAAGTGACATAAAGGCATTAAAATAAAGTAAGGCCACACACACACGCGGAGAGGTTCATGATGTGGCTCTATACAGATCTCCATAATCTGCGCTGGACTGATGACGTGGCAAGCGTAAGGAATTCCAGATTTTCCGTTGACTGTTGACGTCGCAGAACTGTACGGATTTCCGTGTTTCATGCTGATTATGTTGACGTGGCAGCCTGTACGGATTTTCGTGATTTACGCTGGCTGATTTTTCAGCGCCAGCTTTTGGGCCAATTGCTTTTGAGTTTGAATACTTTTCATGTAAACTGCTTTTGGGCCTAGGGTCTTTAAATATGAGGTTAGGGCTCATTCTCTGGCACTCTTCTAGGAGAAGGGGCAGAGCACGAGTACCGGCATTGTACCGAGTTCAAGTAATATAAAGAAATACCGAAAGGGACGCCAAGGTTTGGGGCCAGTACTCTCTGGGGTGGAATTCCGCCACTCCTTGTCGCACGTGCTCTCTCTCTCTCTCTCTCTCTCTCTCTCAGAGTTTCAGTTGTTATTGAAGTGCTAAAAGTTTGTTCAATGTGTTCGTTTCTATTGGCACGTGGTGCCCGTCATGTGACAGTGGTATTAGAGCATCAGGCGTGTGCTTTTCTGAAAGCATACCGGTCCTACAAAAGAGTAGACAGAGCAAACTGGCGCTTCCAAGGTCTATTGGAATCTTATTTGAAGTATCTTCGAGTCTCAGGCGTGTGCTTTTCTGAAAGCATACCCGTCCTACAAAAGAGCAGACAAAGCGAATTGGCGCTTCCAAAGTCTATTGGAATCTTTTTTGAAGTATCTTCAGGACCCGACCCCGGACTTATTGGCCACTCCCACCCTTACTTCATCGCGCATCGGGCACGCTCCCGTCTTCACCGCTCTATCTTACAGGGCATAAGCCAAGACATGGCGTTCATGGATTCATTAGAATATTTGCAGTTTCTTCTCGACGAGCTTCACGACATAGTTTTGCAGCATCCTCAGCAGAATCTTCCGATGCTGCAAAGTTTTCAACAATTTTTGAATTACATGTTACCCCCTCTGATGCCTCAGGTGGTACCTCCTCCTCCGGCACCAGAAAGTACGAGAGATTCCAATCGGCAACCTTCCCAGCCGTCTGTTCCGATCGAGGGAATTTTCAGGAATATGGTGTAGTCATCTGACTCTGATCCAGTGCAACCGCCTTTGCCACCGCCGTTGCCCCCACCTCCCCCACCACCACCGCCACCAGTCTACAATGGTTGGAGCCCATATGGATCCCCTTATTATCCCGTACCTGGGATACGCGCCTAACCAACCTAAAGATTTCAAGGATGGCGGCATGACAATCAATTTTTCACTTTTTCTGGGGTGAAAGATGGGAAGAAAGCATTGCAGTTCCCACAACAATTTGACATCTATGCTTTGGGGAACTATACAAAAGAATCCAAGATTTCTCGAGCAGCGGGATTTCTTAAAGATAATGCTTTGCAATGGTGGAGTTCAATCGCAACACAACCGCATGCTCCAAGGACTTGGCAAGCTTTCAAGACAGTTTTTGCACGTCGTTACATGACTTCTATGTTTGAAGTTAGGGTTTTGGCAATGGGGCAACTTGAAAATGCTTGCACAGAGACCATGGAGGACTATAACCAAAGGTTTCTCGACGTCTACCTCCCGGTGTCCTTCTTTAAGTTCATTCCCTTGGAGGCTACACCATTGGACTACCATCACCATTGCAAGAATATTCTGTCTCCAAGCAAGTCTCTACCATGCAAGAGCTTATGGACCATGCTGCGGTCGGCTACAAACTGATGAAGGGAAAGCTAGAGTTTACCACAAAAGAACCTCCGGCCACTAACCACAACTCTCGCCAACAAAGAACAAATTCTCGAGAGTCTTGTGAAAGTCAACCGCAAAGGCCTCGTTTGACGCCTCAACAATGAGGCACCTTTCCACAAGAACGCCGATGTTTTGGATGCTTTCAAAGAGGACATAACTATTTTGGTTGTCCCCAACGCACTGACAGACGAGCGGAGCCGATGCCCGCGCCGTCGGTGGACAAAAACCTAGGACCATCTCCAGCCAAACGAGCTAAACCAGCCATTGGATTAGTACCTGGCATCTATGGCATACGCCTTGAAAATACAAATGAATTGTGTCGAGCATATGGCAAAGTCCACGGTTTGAAAGCCCTAATTTTCTTTGACCCAGGAGCTATAGAGAACTTCATCCATCCAGAATTCTTGAAGCAGATGGACTTTGATTATGATGCGGAGGGTGGAGAAATTGAAGCTGAGCTAGCCACAGGGCAAACTCAGAAAGTGGTACCGCTCATTGGTGCTCTTCCAGTGACTATCCAAGATTATCATGGAAAAACCGATTTCCACATTATGAAGTTGGGCAATTGCGACGTTCTCTTGGGTATGCCTTGGCATGACAAGAATGATGCGACTCTGCAGGTTCGGAACCAAACCATCACTGTGATACAGAAGGGCAAGCCAGTTGTCCTCAAAGGAGTGTAACAGCACACGACAGTGCTCGAGGCAAATGACTACTTGCACACGATAGTGCTCGAGTTGAAAATCTCTATAGACATGATCGTAGTATGGGATTAGTCAATCTGACAACAGTGAGGTCTGGAATGGATCTAGATGTGGTTACTAAATACGTTGCTTGCAGTCACGGTCTGAGATTTGGAATGAATGTTTCTGCGATTGATTGTCATGTGATGTCCTGTGATGTCATGTGCAATGATGTGACTGCCGTCTTTGTACAAGTGCTAGATGTGTCATGTCTAGTGCGTCGGTACTTAGAATCAATGCAGAAGAGCTACAAGAGCGCCCAAGTGCCATTCCCCCTCGGGGGGGGGGGGGGGGGGGGGGGGGGGGGGGGGGGTCAACTTCACCTAAAAGGGGTTCGGAGGTGCAAAAGGGAGACACCGCCAACCTCAACGGACGCCACCTGTGAGCCGACGCCCTTCCAAGCGGGTATGGCATTTCCTAGGGGAAAACCGTCGGGTTTCAAAGGCAGTTTAGTGAGGTGAGGGATAAGTTACCTAGAGGAGGCAACTCCAAAGGGAAGATCGAAGCAAGTCCTGCAGTACCCGGGCCTCTGAACAGAGGTACCTGGTCGCTATCACACCCAAATCAAGTTGGCGAAATGGGTCTCTCAAGGGACTAGTTATGGCCCTAAGAGTGTAGATAATTCTGGACTCTCGTAGTCTAGAGGAAACTAGTGACAAAAGCGTCTGCCTTCTGTTTCTGGGTGCATAGTCATGATCGTTCTTCTTGTATACTGATTTGGTGTATGAGGGGAGTGGCCGGGCGTGCCCTACCCGACTCCGAAAACAAAACAAAAAATCTACTGAACTGGTTTATAGTCTGTGTCTGTTTTGTAGGCGTAATCGAGGGCGATTACAATTCTTTCAAGAGGGGGGTATGTCAAAAAGTGATGACGTGGCATGACCACTCGGAGAAAGCCAAATGACGTGGCAAGAACGTACAACAGGCTGACGTGGCACAATGTACAAAAGCCCAGATTTTGCGCTGACAGACTGACGTGATAGACAATACAGATTTCCGCTTACGAATTTTCGCAATTTGCGTTGGTGCTTTTTATTGGCAGATTTTTGACCAGTTGCTTTTGGGACTACTTGCTTTTGAGTTTACTGCTTTTGAGGCTCTGCTTTTGGCATCCCTTGTAAGAATAAAAGAGCCCTAAGGGCCCAATTCTCAGGGCATTTGGGCGCAGAATCTGAGAGCGGAGGACCCCTGTGAGAGTTGTACTTTGCTTAAAGATAAATATAAAAGAAATACTAAAAGGGGCGCCAGTCTTTGGGGCCAATCTCTCTTGGCACGGAACTACACCAAGTCGTGTCGACTCTTGAATTGTGAATTGTTTTGAAGTGAATCTCTGTCGTGTCGCGATAGAATCTAGACTTGGGGCTGCCCAAGTTTGTTACAGCAGACCTGGGACAGTTTGTGCATTAGAAGAGGTTATGCAGCAGGTCGCGACAAGGTGGAAAAGCAGCAGATGAGGCTGGCCACAAAGTAGCGGGTATTTGTGAGGTTGGGTTGCAACAACAACCTCGCGAGCGCTAACGGCAATTCTGGCACGTGACGGTAGTAAGGGGAAGGTACGACACGATTGGTACCTTTTGTTTTTATTTTTGGTATATAGACATTGTATCAGTTCACCGCGTTGTAACATTTTGGTCTCATAGGTCATTTTGGCCTTTTGAAGACGTTCATTTCTCTCTCTCTCTCTCTCTCCCCAAAACCAGCAATGGGAACCACGTATAGCTCGTCATCAATATGCAAGTCTCCCCCAACGGTAACGAAGGCAACGTTCATGGTCACAAGGAAACGGATAACGCAGGAGGAAAAAGAGATGAAGGAATGGAAAACGGAAATGGAAGAATGGTTGATGGAGAAGGCCAGCCTTCTCCAAATGTTTTTCAATGAAGGCAAGCAATGGAAAAAGGAAAAAGAGGACCTTCACACGGAAATCCAAGCACTTAAGGTGGACTCACAAGCACTTAAAGAGGAGGTTTCAGCCCTCGAGCGAGAGCTTGCTGAGAGTAGAGCAAGCAATGAAGGAGAAATCGAGCCTTCGATGATAGAAGAACTCAAAGTCATCAAGGACGGAAGAAGCAACATGAAGCAAAAACGTTCTCGTGGATGGATGTGATCACAAAGACACGGAAGAAGGTGGACGAGGCTCTGAAATGGATAGAAGTCGCCAAGAAAGGGAAAGGGAAAGAAACAACCATCCCCACTCCTATAATCATCAACATGACCGTAGCAGAAGAGCAGAGGAGAAAGACTAGAGCTTTACATGTACTAGTAAACGGTCTGAAAGACCGTGATGATGTGGAGGGGGAAGTCAAGGAACTTCTCTTCATGATGGGTAGTGAGGCTACTCACACAAAGGTATGGAAGTGGGGAAGAAGAGAGAAGGAAATGGGGAGACTTCAAAGCAGAGAGCATTGATCATTCGTTTCCCCTCCATGGAAGCGAAGGACTTCTTGAAGAGGCGTCCTACACTAAAGAAAACGGGGATATTTCTTGGGACCTCACAGTCTCACAACTTGCCCAATAAACAAAGTTATGCCCGAGATGAGGACAGCTCGAGAGAAAGGGAAATTGGCCTTCTATAGAGATGGAAGAGTGGTTATTATGGAGAGATGCTCCACATGACAACGCGAGACCTATGGGACCGCACTCAAAGTTGCTACTTGGAATTGTAATGGATCTCTACACCTTGATGTAGGTGCTTTTGAGGGTAGTTTCACTGGGATGGACATCATCTTCTACTCTGAGACACACCAGGCCCCTGGGTAGTCCATGCCACATGTTAGCGGATTCAAATGGGAGAGAACTTGAAACAGGGGACTCGATCAGCGCATAGAGGACAAGTCTTAGGAGGAGTGGCAGTTTTATTTAGAGAGGAGTTAGAGCCATTGATACATATAGCCCACAATGTGAAAGGTAGTTTCACCCGCAGATGGGAAGTTGGTCGGCACTGGAACTCGTAAAGTAAAAGGATGTCTAGGCTCAGTTCAAGATCATGTAGGTCCCCCCGTCGCACTTAGCAAGTTGGTGGATGCTAGGAAGTGAACTCAATAAAGGTACAATGTCAAGGTGGGGTCCAAAGGAAAGTACCCGACAGCTCGGCCGCATTGCATTTTTGGATGCGGACCCAGTGGACATTGATGGTCAGATGACCAATGGGAGTCCAACGGAAGCATCCCCTAAAATTTAGGGAACTATTATATTGGCCCATGAAATCTGTTCGCGTCATTAGCTTCAGAATGACAAGGGGAACATTTTATTACTCTGCTGCAAAGTCAACTGATGCACCACTTGAGAGATTTTTAAGCAGGAAGCCCAATGCGGAGAAATTGCATGTATGAGTACCAAGTGGCACATTTTGGCCAATTTACCAAGTTTGGGAGAACAAAATTCGTAATGGACTTTTTGGAGCAGTTTTGGAGGCCGACAACTGTGATTTTCAGCCATTTATCTCCATTTTTGAGCTTCCCATGACTTTACCTAGGACCAAGGAGCTCATTTTCAGCATTGGAAGGCATCAGATGCGTGTTTACAGGGCTGTTTTGCTTTGTTTTCAGCGATATGCAGGTTTTGGCAGCCATGGAAATCTTCCCCTTTTGCATCTATTTGTTCACAGATGCATTACAGGTCAAGCGTAGAAGAGGGGGCGTTCGATTTATGCTGGGGGGATGCTTCATTGAGAACCTGTCAAGGTTAAGAGCTATGGAGTGCATGCTTTCCTCTCTATGTACAGTGTGGTGCTAGGAGTGATTACCTGCACACTACACACTGCTCTCTCTCTCTTTCCGCAGTTATGTGATGCCCCACAAGAGGGCTCTTCATTTGATTGATGTACAACTGTGTGGTTTCATGCTTTTGTGCTGAGACAAGAGCCTCCTGGAGCAGGAACAGGAGTAGCTAAGTGCTACTCCAAAAGAAGGCACCTGTGAGGCTCATAACCTCACCAAACAGGTGCGTTTTCAGCGCTGTGTATGCGCTGTAATTTGACTGTTTTTCAGCCATACGGACGCCGGAACCATTGGGAACAGTGCCCCACTGGCAGAGGACAGTTCGGGGACTGTTTAGGGCTGAAAACAGGGCAAAAACCAGTAAATTCAGCGTTCTGAATTTACTGTTTTTGGGCAGAGATCAGAGGGTTTATGCCAATGGAAGTGAGGTCTAGCAGGGGAGTTGGTTTCGTGCAAGTTTTGGGATTGTTATGTTGCCGAAATTTGGCCAAAATAGGTTCTATCTGGATACAGGTAAAGAATTCCCAGGACTCTACTTTGTAATTTACCTTCTCAAAGTATAAAGAAATACCGAAAGGGGCCCCAATTTTGGGGCCTACAGGTTGTCGACGTTTGCTCGGGGCATTCTAGCTTCCGAGCCGTGTGTGTGCATATGTGTTAATTCCCGTCGCAGGTTCCCTTTGCAAAGTGCTCTGTGTGTGTGTGTCTAAAGTAAAGAAATTCGGGTGAAAGCCAAAGCCTACCGCCCCTCAGGCCGGTTTCACATCACCTAGAGGACAGTCCCCCTTTTCTATTTTGGATGATGACATATGAGAGTTCCCTAGGGATGGTGAGATTATCATCGTGGGGGACTTCAATGCTCGGATTGCCCATCACCAGACAATATTCCATGAGACTTCAAAGGAGATGCTGAGGGAGCTTGATGTCACAGAGATGGGCCTATCTAGACTCGCACAGGATGAGGAGCACACTGAGTATGGGCGATACTTGATAGACATGGGGACTGCGCATGGATTGGCTATTTTGAATGGCCTATAGAGATTCCCGGCATCGGGAGGTTTCACTTGCTTTTCACATCGATATGGTGCTAGTACAATGGATTATGTCATGGCCCACCAACCAGGTCTCATTCCATCTTTTCATGATTTCATGGTGGGCCCCGGACTAGTTGGAGTAGCAATTGATCATGCTATCCTGTCTTTCACTCTCACGTTTTAGTTCAGTACAGCTCCATTAGGAGAGGTCTTCACACACACTCGGTATACCTTCACAAGGGATACGAACTCTGTATACATAGATGAGATATACAGACACTTATGTACTCAACAACCAGGGCGCTCATTAGATGAGTTCACTCATATACTGACAGAGATGCTTCATGATGCAGGATCGGAGGCATATCCCCACAGTCAGCCTACATGGAGACGATGTGGGAGCATACCCCAGAATAGTTGGTATGATGAGGAGTGTAGAGAGACGAGGATCAAACTACAAAGAGAGGTGCTCATGGGTATCACCCATAGTAACAGGGAACGGGCGGAACGGGGCCCTCCCGTTTCCGGGATGCGTTCTCAAGCCCGGCGCCTCCTCGAAACGGAAACGCGAAAGGAACGCCGTTCCCTTCCTAGGCATAACCGGAACGGCAATCGGAACGCCAGAATCCGGAACGCCAAAGTTAAAAAAAATGGTAGTTTGGGATATGTCTTTTGAAGCTTTGGGGGGTGTTATTTCCATCCTCTCCTATATAAAGAAGGGCTTTAAACCCTCTCTCTCAAGCTCTCTACCTCACCCTCTCCCTCAAGGCTCTCTCTCCCTCTCCCTCTCTCTTTCCCTCAAGGCTACTCTTCCAGCCTCAGCTCCTGTTCCGCCACCCCGAGGGCCCCCCGTTCCGAAAATGTCCCGGAGCCCCCCGTTCCCGTTCCCTGTTCCCATTCGGTGTAACTTTGGTATCACCACACATAGACAGTCAAGGATTATCTTTCGCCGCCTAGTGCGACGAAAGAAGAGGGCTTACCTATCTCAATTAGAGCGGGATCTGTACCAGCTATTTATGAGTTAGGTTTCCGGCGAGGCATGGAGGTCATTCCATGAGCACTCACCATCACCTGCCATCACCTCCATAGAGACATGGGGGGAATATGCCACATCTCTATACACAGCGTTAGGGCAGCCACCCTTGCTTGACCCACCGGAGACATGCCTAGATAGTAGAGACATGTACTTTCTTTACTGATGAGAGGGTAAGGAAAGCCATTGATAGGATGAAGACAGGGAGACCACATAATTATGATAGTTTGGTAGGAGAGCACTTCATTCATGCCAGAGATGTGCTTGCAGAGCCTCTTGCTATGATGTTTAATCTAGCTATGCATTAGGGTTTTCCTGAGACTTGGAGTATGTCCATGATTGTGCCTATCTTCAAGTCAGGAGATCCCATGCTTCTCAAGAAACATCACAAGGTAGGATCAAAACGTACATACGGAACGTATCCGTACCATACAGACGTTTTGTGCGGATCGGTACCATATGGAACGATCGGTACAGTGCTATGTAAAAAAAATAAAATTGTCCGACTTCTGGCATCGTTGAGCGTTTCGCTTCAACTAGGTGAGCAATTTTTAGGCCTCAATTTGTAGACGTTTGAACACCAGGTGCAGAAACTCCTCACTGCATAGAAATTGCAGGTTGTAGAGAGGTACGCAGGTAAAGTCCGTTTTTTTACAAGAGTACGTATTTTTACGTACATAAATTTTTTTTCGTGTATGGAACGACGTACAGTACGTACATATACGCCACGTACAATACGTTCGGTACCACCTTGCACCATCATGGTTGGTCACACATTTGCTAGGTTGTAAGCATCTATTCTTGATCAAGAGTTGAGTAGATGGGCATAGAGAGAAGGTATACGGCCATCAAAGTAGGCAGGCTTTAGGAGAGGTTTCTCCTCTCTTGACCAGATTTTGACACTCAGAGCTATTATTGAGGAGGGTAGATACCATGGCAGGAGGATCTATTGTAGCTTTGTGGATTCCCGCAAAGCTTTTGACATAGTGCCAAGAGCCAAACTTATACGCAAACTACAAGACATGGGTGTGTCCATAGAGCCAGTGTTACTAGGGAACGAATTTCTAGGGGGTGGAACATCGTTCCGGCGTTTCAGAACGACTCGGAATGGCTTGCCATTCCGGACAGCCTTGCCAAACCGGAACGGGGCTACCGGAACAGCCCGGAATGTCTCGGAACGGCTCTAGAACCGCTGGGCAGCAATCATAATTGTCAAAATTTGGGGGCAAAATTTTCAGCTCCCTCTTATAAAATTCATCCCCCTCCCCCCTCCCCCCTTTTCACCCCTTACCTTCACAAGTGACAATGCACAAGGTTGCCACAAGCTCTAGCCTCTATGTATTATGTATCTATTATCTCAAGCTCTCTCTCTCTCTCTCTCTCTCTCTCTCTCTCTCTCTCTCGTCTCAAGCTCTTATGTATCTCTCTCTCGGAGTCTCTCAAGCTCTCTCCCTCCCTGTCCCTCTTCCTACCTCTCTCTCTCTCTCAAGCTCTTAAGGAGTCAAGCCTACATGAAACACATTTGCCATTGAAGATTCGAGAATCTCCCGAGTTGTCTCAACTTTCAAGTCTACGAGGCTCAAGGCTCAAGCTCTCTTCTTCTCCCTTTCCGTCTCTTTCTCACATAATCCACGGCCTCATACTACTTGTATTTAAACACACAAAGCTAAAAATTGCATTATTTGGATGTTTTTTATGCCTCCCGTTCCGGACCCCTTGGGCGTTCCCCCATTCCGCGGGGACCCGGTCGCCGTTCCTGTTCCGCATTTCGGGTAACTCTGCATAGAGATGATATGGGGGATCTTGGCTTTATACACGACAGTTGTGGGGCTGGTATGGGCATGTTTGGTGACATGGTTCATTCCACTATTGGGGTGAAGCAAGGATGTCCCCTATCTCCGACTCTTTTTGGGATGTATGTGGTTGAGTTTTCAAACTCAGACTTTCGAGATGGGATGCAACGTCATTTGGATGCATTGCATGCGTTTGCCCAGGATAGTTGATTGTTAGTGAACCTTGGTAAGACCAAGGTAATGGTGTTTAACACCACGGCACAATGGGTCAGGAGGTCAGCTCCCACCTTTACATATGGTCGAGAGACTGTGGAGTATACAGATGCATATACCTATCTCGGGGTGGTCTTCAATGGCCTAATATTTTCCTTGAGGAGAGCAACAAAGACGAGATTGACCAAAGCTTATGGGAGAGGATGTGTTCGCAGGTTCAGTTCCAAGAACCTCGAACAAAGCTCTGGCTCTTTGACACTCTGATAGTTGGAGATGTATGGAGAGGCCTTTGGTTTCTATGATCTCTCGGATGATTAGGGCCAAGGCCTCAATACCACATGAGATTGTTAGGGTGGAGCTTGCTGCCCCACTGTTGGTAGTGGAGGCGCTCACTTGAGCAGTCTTCTTTATGCATAGGACCAGGACTCTCCCTAGAGACAGATACACTCGATCAACCCTGGAGTCTTCACGACAGCTGGCATCATAGGGAGATAGATCATGTTGGTATGCACAGATGGCATCTTGGTCTAGCTTCATGGTTTTAGTATGGACAAACTACCCCCATTTCAGTATTCTTTGGATGCACCCTCCATCTCCCTCACTCGGGTAGAGATTGCGAGGCTCATCAGGTAGGACTTGACTCAGTTGGATACCACGAGGACATGGATACAACCTACACATGAGTTGGGTACGAAGATGGATTTCTATAGAGAGCATCTTCTTCAACTTACGGAGGATGGATTTGTGATCAAACCCGGATACATGGATGTTAGACTTACTCCACTCTGTTGCTTCACAGGTCTAGGGCATACATGTACGGCTAGTGTGCCTTCGGGTTGGCCACCCTTTGCATATGCATTTAGACTGCATCACTGTCCGGCCGCCCACTCCGGACCGGCCGCCCACTTTTGTCCGGGTGCTCGCATATATTTCCATATATCATTTTCTTGCTGGGTCGTGGGGGATTTTTCCAGGCTTTGCCCTACCTCCCTATTTATAGGGCCATTTCCATCACACTGATTGTATTGAGGGTCTTCTGCTCATGGTAGTCATGGGGGGCTGATTGCCCCCTCTTCACCATCTCTAACGTTTGTGTTCTCTCTCTCTCTCTCTCTCTCTCTCTCTCTCTCTCTCTCTCTCACGCTTCCGCACACGCGCACTCACATGGTATCAATCGCTAGTACTTGGGAGATCCTGCGATCCAGCACCTGGTGAGGTATAGCGCTAGCTTTTTGCAGCATTCCATCGTGAAAAGTGCAGATTTTCAGCCTAGCGGTTTTTAGTCAGGTGGCGTTTTTTGCAGACCTTGCCAGTTTGGAGGGCGCTTCCACTGACGGCATCAGGTTCTCCTCCCAAGGGATCAAATCAGCTAGCGTTTTTTGCAGATCTGCCAGCGTTTTGCAAAAGGAAGGCACGCGATGGAATCTGGCGTTTTTCTGTCGCGTTTTGCAAAAGCTAGGTATGCGATGGAATCTGGCGTTTTTCTGTCGTGGAGTCTAGACATGGTATCAAAGCTTCAAGCTCTCCATCTCCGAGGCGCATTTCAGCATGAGGTTCCTCTTCCCAAAATGATATCAGCCAGCGTTTTTACATCAGCCAGCGTTCAACATTTTGCAAGGCAAGCGAAGATTCCTGTAGGGTTTTCGTCGCGGGAATCCCCATTTCCACTTGCGTTTTTACTTTCTCCATTGGCAATCACCTGCTGGCTGCCGGCGCCAGTCATTTGTAGACATTTTTGTCGCGGAAAACCCCTCCAAATCGCTTGCGTTTTCTGCTGCCCCCTTTTTGGGGAGCACCTGTGTTTTTTTGTGGAAAACCTTGCATTTTCAGCAGAGGGGGGCAGCGCCAGCATCAGCCCACTTAGATCTTTGCCCCACCGGCTCAGCTTCCAGTGCCTTGCCGGTGAGAATCGTCTTCATATCTGCTGTTTTCAGCCATAAACACCTGCTGTTTTCTCTGTTTTCAGCCCACCTAGGGTTGTGACATTGATTCCCCGCCCTCCCTAGACCTTCTGCACCGCTCCGGGCCATCCCGGGAGCGTACAAGCACGCTGAAAATTGCTGGACAGCAGCGTTTTCATCACCTTGCAGTTGCATTTTCGGGTGGACCGCAACCTCTTGGCTTGTATTTTTCACAAAGGATGAAGCTACCTCCTGCCAAGACACCATCCGGTGGTGGTCCATGCTGTCTCTCAGTGACTGCTGCAGTACACGGTAGCTTCGACATGGGCTTGACCATCTACGGGCGTACGATCCTTGGGAGATCCGTTCATTCTAGCCATCATTCGGCGGTTGCGCACTCCAGAGGGGGTGGTGGTGACTTGTGGTTTGCTATGGACACACCTATGCACTTATCAGAGGAGTTCACACGAGATATGGCCATGCTCATGGCATATGGGATTTCAACATTCCCAGAGAAGACGACACCATCTTGGGTGGACAAACACTTATCACTTGACCTCAACACGTCAGATCACTTGCTTACACAGGAGCATCTACATGGACTTAGGGAGAGGATCTTGGATCTCTTCTTGGACAGGCTCATTGCTTGGATCTACAGACTGGAGTGGGACTTCAGTGCTTTGAACTCTCTTGGAGAGTTGACCCGCAAGATGCGGGAGATCAGGCATCCCGCGACTACATTCGGAGTCACCCGGAGCTTGGCTTGGATGGTAGTGCAGTTGCTCTTTTACACTCGTGATCATTAGGATTGCTACCTTTAGAGTTGCTTACACTCACCCTCGATAACCTTACAACAGACTTATCCCTCGACCTCGCAGTAGGCCACTCCCAGCTCATTGTCATTGAGAGCCACACCGGGTCGCGGTTTGGTTGCGTTGTTTGTGCGGATTTTGTTTTGCTTGACACCGGAGGATTGGAGGCAGGAGATACAGGCAAGACGACGTAGACAGATTGGTCTGGCCTTTCCTCTTCTCAGAGGATCTTCACAGCGCAGACTGCTCAATCTGGCTTCCCTTCTTCTACAGGATGATTACGGTGCAAACAACTTGGTCTGACCACACCTCTTCTTAGAGGCCCTTCATAGCGCAGATTGTTGAGTCTGGCTTTCCCCTCATCTTGGATTACCCTACCTACTGACAAGACACCACCTGGTGGTGGTCTGTGCAGCCTATCGATGATTGCTGCAGCTTACGGTAGCTTCTACAGTGCAGACTGTTTAGTCTGTCATTCCTTGATTCGAAGGACATTTACAGCGCAGATTGCTACATCTGGCCTTCCTGGAGTTTTTCATAGCCTTGCCACCTGGCCACATTGGGTTGCAGGTTCATGCATTGACAGGCTTCCGATCATTCTCATGACGATTCCTGGGCTTCCCCATTTTCTCCAGACGGTTTGTGTCACCAGGAGGTGTATTTTTCCTTTTGCCTTCCATAAGGAAGTACTAGATACTTTTATTTATTTTTATTTTTACTTGTTTTCCCCGGAACCCTTGAAAAGGTGCAAGTGGACATTGCATGGCCAGTGTGAAACGGCTGCGGCCGAATAGGTTTCTCACATCGGGAGTCTTGGTCGGTCAGTCTGGGACTGGTCGGGCCAGTTAGCACTGAATTCTGATGAATATGGAAGCTTGTGTGCGCCAAATGAAGTCTGGACTACTCGGAAAGTCACTTACAACTTTATAGGTCAGTGGAAACTAGGGAATTAACTCAAAGGGGCAAACTGGACACTTGGCAGAAGCAGAGCAGTCTGCAGGACACCTCAGCAAGAGGGGGGACGCCCATGTGAGGCTGGGGCTGAATTTTGCTCATAGAAGTGATCTACAGTGTGTGTGTGAGTAGTGGGTGTAGGTCTACAGCTCTAATGGAAAAAGCTTGCTTCTCCTCTGTCTCATGTAGCGCGATGACTTGCTTTCGTGCATCTTTATCTCCCCTTTGGCATATATGGTAATGCCCCACTAGTTGGGCTACTCAGATGAATATGTATAGTTCTGGGGGTTTATGCACGTTTGCCAAGGCAAGAGCCTTTTGAATAGGAACCGGATTAGCTAATTGCTAATCCCCCACAGGTACGCACAATTCCATCGCGAAAGATTGCAAGTTTGGAGAGTTTTCTCGCGTGAAAACTTGTCCAATTTACAAGGGAACTGTCCCATTGCGTGCGGGAGCCCTTGGGACACACGTAGGCGTGTTCACTCCGCTAAAAACCATCCGAAACAGGGAATTACAGCCTGCTGTGTTTTTCTGCAGGTTTAGGGTTTCACACCTAAACTGCAAGGGAACACCAGGGGAGCCTCGTGAGAGCCTTGGGATGCGTGTACTAGCTTTTGGGCACCCGGCAGTGAAAAGCAGAGAATTACAGCCCGCTGAATTTCTGTGACAGCTAACCAGAAAGCTTCTAGATAGCGAGGGAATCCACCCTAGACAGGTACTTTTGACCTACAGGGGTTTTTGCGTCGTTATGTTGTCGAAATCAGGTCAGAAACGTGTGTTTTCAGCCCTCGCCAGGTTTAAACAGCTTTGTGAAAGCTTGTACGAAGTGGTCAGATCGTCTACCTTGAATTGAATAAAGAAATACCGAAAGGGGCGCCAGTCTTTGGGGCCTACAGGGTGTCGGTCTCGTGTGTGCAGTGACATTCTAGTCGTTGGACGCATCTGTGTTCTCTTTCCTTCTCAGTGCTCTGTGTAAAGTTAACAGGCAAATGAAATAGTACCGCCCTATACGTTGTACATGCCGGTTAAATGGTTCCATCGACGGGATAGTCACTTTTTCTTCAAAAATTCCAGCGTGGATTGTTGTGGGTGATAGCAACACAGAGCTTGTCGTTATGGCAGAGAAGAGAGACCAAGTACCTGAAGAGGGACCTTCCTCACATGGCATAGAGAAAGTTCCTTCAACTCTTCAAGAAGAGGACAGGTTGTTTAGAGCTCAACCGTTTTGCTGCATGGACATGTTTCAGCAGTTGGCTAGCAACCCAAGGATGCAGTAGTTCTTACAGGCTCCGACACAGGGTTTTCAGCCTCCTACACTGGGCATGACTGAGCTGTTGCAGGAAAAGGAGATTTCCAATGCGCACAGGACTCATGATGCTCGAGGGAAAGCCCATGTGGTTGAGCAACTTGCGGTGTCCAATGATCCAAAGAAACTTGCTTTAGCTGGACAGGAACCGTTTGTGAATGGTCAAGGGAGTAATGAACAAGCTATGCGTCAGACCCTTCCATTACCTAATACATATCTTGGTTATTTTGGAGGTGGTTCAGTGTTTCAAGCTATGGCTGGACCTTCCACAGGTTATATGCCAGGGAATGTGTTCGGGACAATGCAAACAGGCATAGGTAACCGTATGTACGCGAGCATGGGTGTCCAACCAGGATTTCAGGGTGCCTATCGTCAATTTAGAGTGCCTGGAACACAATTTGGTATGGCTGGTTTTTCGCAGCCATACGCCCAAAATGCAGATATGACAGGTAAAACAGGTGATGCGAGTGTTGGAATGGCCAATCATGGAGCACCACTTTTGCAGGCACCTGTTTATGATAATGTGACTCCTTTGAGTCAGCCTAAGGATTACAATGAAGGTGGGCGGCAGTGAAGTTTGAAACTTTCAAAGGAACTGAGGATCAATTGAAGGCTTTGACCTTCATACAGCAGTTCGATGCAGCTTATGCTGGAGGAAACTTCACAGGGTCTTTGAAGATACGCAAGGCTGCAACTTTCTTAAAAGGGAATGCGCTTCAATGGTGGACGCATTGTTGAACCAGGGTCAAGCCCCAACAGCGTGGATCCAATTCAAACAGCTTTTTGCGCGTGCATGGCTAACAAACACTTTTGAAGTGGATGTGATGACAGAATGGTACGAGTAAAATGCTAAACAGTGTGCGAATCTAGAGAGTACAATGAACAATTTTGGGCCACACTGTTGCCAATAACCTCTTACAGATTTGTGCCATTGTCAGTGTCACCAGCGTGTGACTACTATCTATCCTTTTTGTTGATTTCTTTCTTATTATCTATTTACTTTCACTTTTTGGAAACACCCCTCGGGAAATCTAACTGCCCTGCATTGCATAGCTAGTGTGGAACTGTCCAGAGGGAGTCCAGGCCTGAGGGCAAGAGAGCACTAAGGTTGGACAAGGACTATGGTTAGCCAAGTGGGGTCATTGACTAGCCAAAGTGGAATCCTTTGCTACAGAGGCTACATTTCAGTTCTGGATGTGGCCGCAGTGTACAAAGAGGGTCGGATGACCTAGAAAGATACAATGGCAGCATCTCCTAAAATTTAGGGAACTGCTATTTTGGGACCTGAAAATGTGTTGACGTGACAAGGGGAACATTTTCTTACTCTGCCGTGAAGTCAACTGGGCAACCGGTTGGGATATTTTTAGGCGGCAACCCTGAAACTGGAAAATAAGCTTATAAATGTGCCAAGTGGTACCTTCTGGTGCACTTGCCTCATGCAACAAGAAGTGGCGCTGAATTTTAAGCTGGGAGAGCCTCATTTTCAGATCTGTCACAGGTTAAGAGCTATGGAGTGCTTGCTTTCCCTCTTATGCACAGTGCGGTGCCAGGAGTGATGCCCCGCACGCTACGCACTGCCCTCTCTCTCCCCTTTGGCAGTATGTTATGCCCCACTAGTGGGCTCTTCATTTGACCAATGTACAGTTGTGTGGGTTCATGCGCGATTGCCGAGGCAAGAGCCTCTTGCACAGGTACTGGATTAGCTAGCGGCTAATCCCCCCGCAGGTACAGGTGAATTCGGAGAGGTTTCACGCCAGAAATCTCGTCCGATTCAAAGGGCAAGTAGCCCTACAGGTGCGGGAGCTCGAGGACTTGCTAAGGATGCGACCGGCACGCGAAACGGAGCCCGAAACAGTGAATTACAGCCTGCTGTGTATTTTTGCAGGTTTAGGGTTTTGGCCCTAAACGGACCCTAATACCCCCAGGAGGTTCGGGGACGCAAGGGGACCGCTGTACAGGTGATCTGGCGCATTTTCAGGGCTGAAAACAGAGAATTCAGCGTGCTGCAGATTCTCGCCAGGTTTTGCAAAGTGCCCGTATGCGTCGGGAAAGTCAGCCAATGCGTGGGAATACTGACCGTGAAGGGTTCTAGTACAGTTATGTTGCCGAAATCGGGCTGGAACAGTGGAAATTCAGCCGAGTTTGTGCGGGGCAGCTTGTAGGAACCACAACGTTTTTTTTCCCTCTTTTGAACAATAAAGAAATACCGAAAGGGGCGCCTAAGTTAGGGGCCAATCTGGTGTCGGTCTTCTCATACAGGTGCATTCTAGCATCTGTATCCCATTCCCCTCTCTTGTGTCACTATAGCGCAGGTAAAATAGACGACTAATAATGGGTGAAAGCTAAATCAAGGTTTAAAGTAAAGTCTACCGCCCTTTTTGGATCTTACAGGCCGGTTTCAGTCAGAACAGATTGAGAAGTACTGCTGCGGATTGCCCAAGAAAATCAAGGACTACTGCACAAAGATTACTGTCATGAATATGTTCCAGTTGATTGAGAATTCAAGAGTGGCCAACAATCTGTTGAAGGGAGATTCCGATGGATTTAATAGCCACACAAAAGCGTCCCAAGGTAAACAATTTTCAGCCAAGGGCAATGTTGCAACAAAGCCTTCTGTGCCTCCCACAAACAAGCCCTCCAATGAAGAAGCTGATACGTCCAAGAAGCAGTCTAAAGCTTCTTTGAGACGAGAACAAGGACAAAAAAGGCATTTTTCTGGCAAAACTTTTGAAGAAAGGAAAGCGCTTAGAGAGGCCAAGAAATGCTACATTTGTGAAGAGGAAGGACATTTTGCAAATGAATGCCCACAGAAGAAGTCATAGGATAAGGATGACAAGTCAGACCATAAAGGGAAGAAGCCAAAGCCGAGTGCAGGACTTGTCCCAGATTTGGTTGGAGACCAGCCAAACATAGATGCCACGGAACTGTGCAGAGCTTGGGGCAAAGTTAGAAACCAGACAATGCTGGTTTTCTTTGATCCAAGAGCCCGTGCAAATTTCATATCACCAGAATTGACATCAAAATTGGGCATTCGTGCAGAGGAGATCGGTATGACAGGGGAAGCAAGTTTGGCATGCGCAGGTCATTCAGAGCCTGTTACTCCCATTTTGGGGAAGCTTCGTATGCACATTCAGAGCTATGTGGATGCGAAAGAATTTCATATTATGCCACTTGAGGGCTGTGATGTCTTACTGGGTATCCCATGGTGTTACAGGTTGCATGCTATGGTGGATACTTACAACAAAAAGATTACCCTTGTACATAGAGGAAAGACTCATGTCCTTGATGTAAAGCTTAAAGGCAAGTTTGTTCCAGTTGTTTCTGCTTTTGCTATTTCATCTGTGATAAATAATCATTTTTCTGCGTACTAGAGCTTTGCAAAAGAAGTACCTGAAGTTGTATCTAATTTGTCTACCTTAGAAAAAGACATGTCAACTTTTTTGAGTGGTTTCAGTGATAGTTTTTCGGACTCTTTGCCAAGGGAGTTACTCTTGAGAGACCTGAGGATCACACCATAGATCTTGTGCCAGGTTCTAGTCCACCGAATAGATCACCATACAGGGTTAGTGCAGCCCAGGAGAAAGAGATTATGGGTTAGGTCAACGAGCTTTTAGAGAAGGGGCTGATTCAGCCCAGTTCATCCCCTTTTTGTTCGTTTGTACTCTTAGTGCAGAAGAAGGATGATTCATGGTGCATGTGCATTGACTATCGCGCCTTGATTAAGAATACCATCAAGAACAGGTTCCCCATACCGAGGATAGATGACATTCTTGATCGGCTTGAGGGAGCGTCATTGTTTACAAGGATAGACCTAAAGAGTGGGTACCATCAGAGGTCAGAAGATGTCCATAAGACTGCATTTAGGATAACATTTGGTCTCTATGAGTTTCTTGTCATGCCATTTGGTCTCACAAATGCTCCTGCCGTGTTTAATAGAATGACGGACATAATTTTCAGACCACATAGAAACTTCGTGGGTACCTTCTTTGATGACATGATTGTCTACTCAAAGTCCAAAGAGGAGCAAAGGGATCACTTGACCGCAGTTTTCAAGGAGTTACGTAAGAAATGGCTACTCATTAATGCGAAGAAGAGTGAATTCTTTTTGGAAGAGATTCACTTCCTTGGGCACATTGTTTCAAAGGATGGGGTACGTATGGATCTTGCGAAAGTGGAAGCAATTAGGTCATGGCCAGACTTGAAGTCCGTACATGACATTCTAAGCTTTCTAGGCTTATGTTCCTATAGGAGATTCATTCGATATTTTGCTGAGATTGCTTCTCCACTCCATGCACTGCAAGGAAAAGGAGTTACTTTCAAGTGGACAGCCAAGGAAATTTTAGCCTTCGAACACTTAAAAGAGAAGCTGATTTCAGATCCGGTAATCCTTTTGCCAGACCTTCGAAACCTTTTGTGGTTCAGTGTGATGCGTGTGGCCATAGTCTAGATGTAGTTCTAATGCTGAATGGCCGAGTAGTGGCATATGAGAACAGAATTCTTTTGAAGACTGAAAGAAACTTGCAAGTCTATGAGAAAGAATTGTTGGCAGTAATTCATGCTCTCGCTAGTTGGAAACACTATCTTCTAGGGGCTGATTTTGTTGTCCAAAGGGATCATCAAACCTTGCGATATTTTCTCACACAGACGAAGTTGTCTGAGAAGCACATGCGATGGGCAAACATCTTGTCAATGTTCCATTTTCAAATTGTGCATGTGCAAGGGAAAAAGAACGTGATGGCTGATGCATTGTCACGAAAGCCCCAAATTTCAGCAGTGTCAATTCCGTACCATTGTGAACTAGACGAAATGAAGACACAATATGCTGAAGATTTAGATTTTGCAAGGATCTATGATCAACTTGTCGATGGGCAACATCATGAGCACTATATGCTTAAGAATGACTTTCTCGTGATGCATGGAAAGTTATGCATTACTAAACAGCTACGGCCAAAGATTTTGATAGAAAGTCATGCTCCAGCTTATGTTGGGCATCGTGGAATTGATGCGCAGTGAAAGGGGTTGAGGCATTTTTCTACTGGCCAGTTTTACGTCAAGATGTTGACACATTTGTAAGATCATGCTTAGTTTGCGAAAAAGTCAAATTTGACAGACAAAAGCTACCGGGATTGTTGCAACCATTGCGGATTCCTGATAGGCCATGGGAAAGCATAGCAATGGACTTTATCTTTGATCTTCCAAGAACACAAACAGGCAATGATGGGATTTGGACTATCATTTGTAGGTTCAGTAAGCAGGTCCATTTCATTCCTGTGAGGAAGAAGATAAAGCCAGAACACATGGTCAAGATATTCATGAGCAATATCTTTAAATATCATGGGATGCCTCAGTCAAGTGTCAGTGACAGGGATCCACGTATGACGAGTTTTTTCTGGAAGGCATTGTTTGAGAATATGGGCACTACGCTAAAGTTCTCTTCTTCGTTTCATTGGCAAATTGATGGACAATCAGAAGAGGCAAATTCTACTGTCTTGGATCTGCTCAAATGTTATGTGTCAGAGCACAAGGCAACTTGGGAACACCATCCCCCATTGGTTGAATATGCTTACAATAACACCGTGCATACGTCAACAGGTAAGGCACCATTTGAGATAGTGGAAGGACGGAAGAAAGTCTTGTCCATTTTGCAGACTAAGAACAAGATATTTGAGGCAGACAAGTATGTACAAGATATGGATGAAACATACAGGAAGATAAAGATTGCTCTTGAGAAGACTCAGACTAAGCAAAAGAAAGCCGTTGATCGTCACCGTCGTGAACTTGTATTTTCACTTGGTGATTGGGTGCTTTTGCGCTTTGAAAAGGCTAGGTTTAAAGAAAAGGAAAGGCAAGGAACGTTTGTTTCCTAAGCTCAATGTGCTATATTTTGGTCCTTTTCAGATTTCAAAAAAGATCAGCGATGTAGCTTACAGGTTGAAGCTACCAGAAGGCTGGAAAATACATAATCCTTTTCATGTCAGCCTTCTAAGACCCTTTGTTGGTGATGTGCCGGAGAATATGCTTGATGGGGAACAACCCGAAGTGGAAGAATTGGATAAGATCACTTGCAGGTCCATTGGCACTTCTTTTATGACAAGGAGTTGTTTTCACACTCAGTTCGGGACCTTCCCACAGTATCTTCACCTTGTATCGGCGGAGTACAGCAGTTTGCTACACTGCTCGTGACAACATTTTACCATGGAGATCTCTCGGCGGTTGGGACACCCCAGACTGCTGCAGACATCGCAGTAGACATCTTCATCATTATGCCTCACATCTTCGGCTTCATGCGGTTAGTTCAGCATGAGGTGCTTAGAGGGGGTGTTAGACTCACACCACTCTGCTGCTTCATAGGTCTAGGACATACATGTACGGCTAGTGTCCCTCCGGTTTGGCCACCCTTTGCGTATGCATTTAGACTGCATCATTGTCCGGCCGCCCTTCCAGGCCGGTCGCCCACTCTTGTCCGGACACCCACCTATATTTCCATATATCATTTTCTTGTTGGGTCGTGGGGGATTTTTCCAAGCTTTGCCCTACCTCCTCTTGGGCACCTATTTATAGGGCCAGAGCATTGCCATCATATTGATTGTGCTGAGGGTCTTCTGCTCATGGTAGTCATGGGGGGTTGATCGCCTCCTCTTCACCATTGCTAGCGTTTGTGTTCTCTCTCTCTCTCTCTCTCTCTCTCTCTCTCTCTCACGCCACCGCGCACACGCATTCATCTATCTCACGGGATACAGTGTGCTATTGTCAGTTACGCACATTGTCACACCAGCTAGAGATCGAGACAGGTAGATTTAGAGGAGTGTTAGCTGAGTCCAGGACTTGTCAATTGTGTGAGATGGAGCCTGATACAAAGCTACACTACATATGTCACTGCTTAGTGAGATACGAGGCCGCTTCCATTGTCTATTCAAAGAGGACTTTCTAGGGTCATGAGATACTAGGATCAGAGATGCCTCGGACTATACTTGGAACTACGTAGACATAGAGAGGACCTCTTGAGGAGGGCCCTAGAGAGGGAGATACAACTACAACAGCAGATTACAGATTTCTTTCGGTCACAGACAAAGGAGTCAGCCTTGCAGGCCCCACAATATAGCGGCACCAGAGGCACATTGCCTGATCAGGCGATAGAGTTGGGACGGTTCCGTCGCCCCCGGACGAGGGGGCCATCTCGACACCGACCAAGACTACGACAAAGGATCCACACCATACTAGCACGATAGGAGCTGAGGAGTCGCTAGAGTGCATGGAGGACATTGATGTTACTTTCGGACACTTATGTTAATTTTATCTTTTATTTTAATTCATTTTATTTTGTACCTAGACATTGTATTAGATCGACCAAGATTGTATCAGTGTGGTCTCATAGGTCTTTTTGGCCTTTTGAAGATGAAACGTTTCATTTCATTTCTTTCTCTGCCTACTGCTCGCCTCGCCGCCGCCTACTGCCCACGGCTCGTGCTACCCCTCGCGCCCGCTTGCTGCCCACCCACCACTGCTTTGTAATGCTGTTGTCCAGCCTCTTCAGCCGCACATCCACACCATACACACATACACACACATCTACGTGCGTGCACACAAAATGGCATTCCATTGCATTGACGCATCCCTGATCGACCGTGAAGACAAGAGAGGAACACCGGCGGAAAGATGACCGAGAAGGAAGAAGTCAGGAAGGAGATGAGCAAATTGGAGGACAAGATCAAAGACAACAAGAAGATCGTCGATGCCTCCATCATCAACATCATAAACGGGCTTGTGAAGCTCGAGAAAGAAGTGGAGAGCCTCGCCAAGGAGAAGGAAGCATGGAAGGAGGAGGAGGAGAGAGGAAAGGAGAAGGCGGAATGGAAGAAAGAAAAGGAAGAGTTGAAGGAGCAAATCGAACTCCTTCGTGCTTCTATCGCATCCCTCACTCCCGAAGAAGGAGAGATCAAAGCGGAAGTCAAGGAAGCCCTCAGAGAAGAGATCTGTCACGTGAACATCTAACCCTATGTGTATGTGGACAAGCTACTTCAGATCCAAGGTTCATGTCATCTTAGGAAGTGTTTTGGTACCTTTGTGAGCCTGTGCGCAGGCCGTACATGTGCAGGCACTTAGAGTAGTTGCATATCCTCTGGTTGCACACATCATGATCATCATCATTACAGTCAGTAGCCATCATGAGCATTTTACAGTGCACAGAACCCATTTTCCCTATTTTAGCCATTTTTAACTTATTATTAATAAGTGACTGTTGGGGAAATGTGTAGGGCAAATTTGCTAAGCTCTATAAAAGAAACCTAGCGCTAGCACTTTCTGGCAGAAGAGGCAGCAGAGACCTAGCATCTGGCAATGCACCTTCTCAGCAAGAACCGGCATGAGACTCAACATTTTCAGCCACAAGACAACGTGGCGTTTTGGTACTTCCCAGATCAGCCAGCGTTTTCCAAATTCCAGCCCTAGCGTTAGCAGATTGTAGAATCAGCCCTAGCATTAGCAGATCCCAGAATTCAGGCCTAGCGTTTTTGCAGTTTGCAAAAAAGGACAAGCATTTGCCACACAGATCCGTGGCGTTTTTGGTTGCAGATCAGCCTCGGCGTTATGCAGATTCGCGGCGTCAGATCAGCTTATTGCATCAGCGTTTTCAGTTTCCAGCACTTGCGACTCCGCAGTAGCAGCCCCAAATCTCGCAGATCTCACCTTCCCGCAGCAGATCCTCGCCGCATGGTCAGATCAGCCAGCGTTTTCAGATTCAGCCCGCTGTCCGCAGATTTCAGCATCTGCATTTGTAGCGCATCACCATCGCCGTCCACGCCGACATAGTGTTAGAATTCAGCATATAGCAGATTTGCAGATTTCAGCCCCTAGCGTATTCAGTTTTCAGCCCGTCTCGTCGCCGTCATCATTGTCGTTGACATCGTCAACAAGTCCATTGCATCTAGACCATTGTACCAGATTTGTGCAATTAATAGCATAGACCTCTCTCGCCATAGAGAGTGAGGCCCTTGGAGGAGGGTTTGACAATGTTCTGGTGTCGTATTCTTCTCTCTCTCTCTCTCTCTCTCTCTCTCTCTCAGTCTCAGCACCTTCATTCACAGTGTCATTCACTTTATTTGTGATCATTTGCACTCTCTCTCTAAAGGAACGGAAGGCTCTCCCTTCTGTAAGTAAAATGAACCCTTGAGCATAGTTCGGAGCACTCATCTTGAGCAAAGTTCAACATTCACTTCTGTTGCACCTTACAAGATCACCAAAGCCCTCACCGCAAGCATCAAAGACAAATTGGAGGCCGCCATGGAGGGATGGGTCGAAGTAGTCAAGAAGAATATCAAAAAAGAAGGAAAAGAGGAAGCCCAAAAGGATCAGGCGCTCATCACATATACAACCATCGAGGAAGAGAAGATGCGACAAGCCCGCTGTCTCAACATATGAGTGAGTGGCATCAAAGAAGAGGAGGGATCCACACCCGAGAGCGATGGGGAAGCCTTATGCATGAAACGCGGGTACAAGGAAGAAGATGAGCTACCCTTCTCCAAAGCTTGGAGAGCTGGCAAAGACTTACAGAAAAGAGCTCTTGTTCTCCAATTCGCCTCCGAGGAGTGTCGAGCTTCCTTCATCCGAAAGAAGGTCGTCTTGAGAGGGCTAGATGGCCCTCCTATCTACCTTGACGACGACCTCACGGAAATGCATACCTAGAGTCAAAAAAGCTTGCAAAGAAGGGAAGAAGGTAGTATACTGAGATGGTAGGGTCATCATTGATGGCAAAACCATAGCATAAAAGGACTCGTGGCCTGTTGGACACATGAGGAGATTCATATTGCGGTTTGGAATTGCAACGGGGATCTATGGACAGGCTTGAGGAGGTGATGAGAGGACGGGACCTCATTCTCTTGAGAGAGACACATGAGAGCCCATAGCGGAGTCTATTAAGGATTCATGGCTTTGAGTGAAGGTCTTCACATCTATAGCAAGATACAAATTGCTGCACGGAACCCACAGGCCCGTTACCTTTGGATCCCCTTTGAGCTATCACACGGCTGGATCATCGACATTGCCCCTCTGCTTCTTCACCCCTTCTTGCTCTAGGTTTGCTTCTAGAGAGACGAAGAGGGATGGGGAGGAGAGACCATCCCCATACACATGCTCGTCATATGAGATTATGGGGTGGAGAGACCATCCCCATACACATGCTTGTCATATTAGATTATGGGGTGGGGGAAGTCTTCCTTATGGGAGACTTTAATGCCAGGACATGCCATGACCCACTAGTGTGAGACATACGACACAGAGGACCCGGTGGCACTGCACGCCACACAAGAGGAGGCTACCATGAGAGATTCAGCAGACACGGATCGCATCAGAGAGTACGGTCATCATTCACTCAGATTAGGCTCTTAGCACCGTCTCGTTATCTATAAGGGGATGGCATAGTGGCCCACTTCAAGGGGGCCGACGTGCATACCACATGGAGTCACAACCCGGGGGGGGGGGGGGAGGGTGGGAGTACCGTGGACTACATCATGGCATCTAGAGAGGCCACCCACTTGCTTAGCTCTTTAACCATCCCACCTATATTTATTGGAGCCGACCACACCTATCTCAGACTCTCGCTCACTGGAGACACCATACCCTCCACACCACTGGAGACACCACACCCTCCACATCCACGACACGCACCCCACACACCACAATCCATTTCACACATGAGCTAGCCCCCTTATATTCGAGAGAGGTCGAGAAGGGACTCCTTTTACTCCACCCTTCTACGCCACTACCCATGCTTACCTCCCACATCACATCTGTCCTTCAGACATCAGCGATTAGCTCTTTGCCGACTGCGTTCGCAATGGGCCCTTGGAGAGATCATTGATCGACAGGCCAGACGCCAGATGAAGACACTGAACGCCGAAAGCAACTAGCTTTCCAGGAGGCACAAGAGCTAGAGCTATACCGTTTATTCATGAGCTTGGACAGTGCCACAATACCCGCACCGCACCCTTCAAGAGCCACGATCAACGACTCCTATTGAGGGTCCACAGGTATGGCATGATTATGTAGAGAGACTCTATGAGGTGTCGTTGCCTCCGATTCCACAGCCACTCGGGCCTCGACCCACGAGCTCTTCCTTCTTCACAACTAAGATGGTCAAAGGCCATCCACCGCCTACATCACCGCCGATCTTCAGATCATGCACGACTACATAGTGAGCACCTCATTTACACAGCTGCCACTATAGCCTCGTTGATTGCACATGTATTCAAGCGGGTTATAGGGGAGGGCTTCCCAGAGGAGTGGACTCAGCACACCATTGTGCCAATCCACAAATCTGGAGACACCCTGGACCAAGGGAACTACATGACTATCATGATTGGCCATACAATGGCCAAACTGTATAAGGTAGTACTTGAGGCTGAGCTTAGTTCATACGGAGAGACTGCCTACCGGTTCCTAGCTAGGCCAGGTTTAGGCAGATTGTCTCCTCCATCGACTATATCTTCGTTCTACGCCACCTTGTTGACGGGGCAAAGGTGCGGAAGAAGAAGCTTTATTACTGCTTTGTGGATTTTTGCAAATTGTTTGACACAGTCCCACGGAAGAGGCTCTCTCGGCGACTTAAGAGTATGGGGATACCATGATAGATGATATGGGCCTTCTATGCTCTCTATGAGAGAGTGATTGGGAGAGTTCGTTGTCCAGGCGTATTGAGTCTATTGCTAGCACCATTGGTGTTAAGCAAGGATGCCCCCTCTCCCCGACCCTCTTTGGATTCTGCATCGACGAGATCTCCGACTATATCTTACAAGCGGGAGGGGCATAAATAGACCTAGCAGGTACTCCAGTCCACATTATGGTATATGCTGATGACATTGTTTTGATTTCAGAATCACGAGAGGGCTTACAAAGCCACTTGAGCTCCTTGGATGAGTTTTGTACACACAGAGGATTGACAGTGAACCTACTAAATTCACTAATGCATAGGGAGACCCGGGGGAAGACCAAGGTGATGATCTTCCACACCTCTAGATCAGTCCGGCGAGCGACCACATTTAGAGCAACAAGTTGACCAGTCGAGGTGGTGGTACAAGACCAGATAAATGATGTATCCTTTCAATTGAAGTTACTAGACACTTGGCGGATTCATAGTGCATTTTATGTGAGTCTATCTATTGAGACCTTTCAAAGGTGCAATGCTAGTGGACATGGAGCTTGGCGAGCAACCAGAAGTGGAAGAGACAGAAGAGATCCTCATTAAGTCGTGGTGCACAAGGAAAGGAAAGTGAAGGTGAGCTGATACTATGGTATTTGGTCAAGTTCAAGAATTACCCTGCTCTTGATGCCAAGTGGATGGAGGAGGAGGACTTAGCAGATACGCCTCAGATATTAGAGCTTTACCTTGAAGCTTTTGGTTTAGCACCGACTATTCCAAGAGTTACCGATGAATCAACAAGTTGAATTGGATGCGGTGCAGATTGCACAAGAGGGGAGTTACTCCGCTCCTTTGTCACAGGTTGCCTTGATTGGAATAAAGTCGCTAATTTCTTTGGGGATTTGAGGGAGATTGACAGGCTGACAATATTCTGTTAGTGACTTTATGTAAAGTACTTTAAAATGGGAATTCCAAAAATGAATCTATTGCATGCGCTTTCTCATGTGTGTATTGTTTGAGTACGTGTCTGAAAGATGAAATGACTGCAATGTTTTATCTTGGTCTCCCGAGGGGTCATGTGAATGTTATAGTAACAAGGTTTAGTAGATCAAGACATCTCTAAAAAGGTCAGCGTGGTTTGGATGTGATTGCTAAGTAAGTTACAATGATCACGATTCTCATCTAAGATCTCGACGCAGATAGTATGAATGTTTAGTAACTGCCGTCTTCGTGCAAGTGCTGGATATGTATGGTCTAGTCGTCGTTACTTAGAGTCAGTGTCTACTGAACTAGTTTTTGTCCGATGTTTGTTTTGCAGGCATAATCGAGGGTGATTACAATTCTTTCAAGAGGGGGGGGGGGGGGGGGGGGGGGGGGGGTTATTTCACAAAAGATGACTGGCATGGCCTAAAGGATAGAACCGGTGGAGGGGCCTATACCCTATTGGAAGGAAGGAGAAGTTTTTACCAACTTGCAAGTTCTGGCTGAGTGGCCCAAAAAGGGTTAGGTTTAAGAACCTAACCCTACCAACTTATCAGAACTTGGCCAAGGTGCCCAAATCCTTTAAATTTAAAGCAGGATGCCACACTTGCGCAGAAGATGATGACGTGGTACTTCCATACAGACTGGCCCGCTATTTGAGGAACTGCTATGTGGAAACTCTACGGATTTCGTGATTCGCGTTGGGAGTTTGGGACACGAGATTTTGGAGATTTTGGCTCTGCAGCTTTTAGAAGTGAAGCTATTCATTGTTACTGCTTTTGTGTTTGGCTGAGGGCCTTTATAAGTGTGCCCAGTGCCCTCTTCTGCTGAGATTAGCTTGGGAGCAGTGAGAGGAGGACTTTTGAACATTGTACCTTGTGAAGCATAATTAAAGAAATACCGAGAAGAGGCACCAGTCTTTGGGGCCAATTCATCTCGATGTAGATCTACGCCTTGCCGTGTCGATTCTTCTCTTCTCCCTCTCTTGTTTAAGTCAAGTTTGCTCAACTATTTGCAGTATCTCATGTGTGTTGTAGTAGATCTTTGGCTTGTAGTGTCCAAGCCTAGTACAAACATACGCGACAAAATTGCAAACAACTGAAGTAAAATGTGTGTGTGTGTGTGTGTGTGTGAGAGAGAGAGAGAGAGAGAGAGAGAGAGAGAGAGAGAGAGAGAGAGAGAGAGAGAGAGAGAGATGAAATGAAGTGTAATATTAACGTCTTCAAAAGACCAAAATGACCTATGAGACCAAAAGGTTACATGTGGTGAATCTAAAACTAGATCTGGGTACAAAAAGTACAAAGAACTGAAAAGAAAATAGTGGGTAGGGGTGGGGTGAAAGCTGATACAAAGGGGATACAAAGGGTGAGCTGATACAATGGAGCTCTCTGACAGTAGAGGCATCATATACATATACATCAATATCCAAAAGGCTACAGAGGTTCAATATCGTTCAAGGTAAGCACTCTGTCGGGACGGCTCATATGTCACCGGTATGGTATGGATCCTCTGTCGCAATCTGCATCGATGTCGAGAGGGCCTCCTCATCCGTGGGCGACGGGTGGGCGACGGGACCGCCCCAACTCTATCGCCCGATCAAGCAGTATGCCTCTGGTGCCTTTGGTGCTTCTATGCTGTGGGAGCTGCTCGAACTCCTTGGTCTATGATTGAAAGAAATGTGTAATTTGCTGTTGTCGCTGGATCTCTCTCATTGTGCCCCTCTTCAAGAGGCCCTCTCTGTGTCTGCGAATCTCCACCTCCTCAATAATGGCTTTGAGTGTCAAAATCTGGTCAAGAGTCGAGAAACCTCTCCTGAACCCTACCTGTCCTGCTACCCGTATGCCTTCTCTCTCTACCCATCTACTCAACTTAGGCTCAAGAATTGATACATAAAGCCTAGCGAGAGTGTGACCAACCATGATGATGTCGTAATTCCAGGAAGCATAGGATCTCCCGACTTGAAGATAGGCACAATCGCCGATATACTCCAAGTCTCAGGAAAACGCACCCTCATACATGGCTCTGTTAAACATCATAGCAAGAGGCTTTGCAAGCATATCTCTCGCATGAATGAAGTGCTCTGCTACCAGACCATCATAATCCTGTGCTCTTCCCGTCTTCATGTCAATGGCTTTCCTTACCCTTTCAGCAGTAAAGAAAGTACATGTCCCTGGGCATGGCTCTGGAGGGTCAGGCAAAGGTGGCTGCCCCAATGCTGTGTAGAGAGATGTAGCATATTCCCCCCATGTCTCTATGGAAGTGATGGCCGGTGGTGGAGAGTGCTCATGGAAAAGCCTCCATGCCTCACTAGAGTCCTGACTCACAAACAACTGATACAAATCACACTCTAACTGAGATAGGTAAGCCCTCTTCTTTCATTGCACTAGGCGACGAAAGATAATCCGTGACTGTCTATGTGTAGTAGTACCCATGAGCACCTATCTCTATAATCTGATCCTTGTCTCTCTACACACACACACACACACACACACACACACACACACACACACACACACACAGAGAGAGAGAGAGAGAGAGAGAGAGAGAGAGAGAGAGAGAGAGAGAGAGAGAGAGAGAGAGAGTTACTTAGCGCCTGCGCCCAGATTGTTGATGTTCCTAGCATACTTAAGAGATACGAGAGCCTACACATTGCAGCAGATTTGCTCAATCCTGTCCACAAATTGGGAGCTATTTTTCATGGAAATTTTTTTACGATACTTTCCTTGCATAAGACATAGTTGGCTTTAGGGAATCTTTTGAAAAAAATACCCCCAATTTGGTCGTGGGGTGTAAAATTCTGTAAATTTAAGCAACAACATTGCGCTTTTCATTAAGGTGTTATACCTCTGAGCAGGCCTTGTGATTTTATTACTGTTTTATTAATTTGTTTTCTTCATATTTTCGACCTTTGGACCTTAGTGGTTTTTTGGTTGCAAATTCAACTTGTGTCTATCATTGGTGGGTTTTTTGGTGTCAAGTCAACAGGCTAATTAGAGTATTGAACTTCTTCTTAATGGTATATATAGGTTCTGTTTGGAAAGTACATGTCCTTGGGCATGGCTCTGGAGGGTCAGGCAAAGGTGGCTGCCCCGATGTTGTATAGAGAGATGTAGCATATTCCCCCCATGTCTCTGTGGAAGTGATTGCTTCTGGCGGTGGAGAGTGCTCATGGAAAAGCCTCCATGCCTCACTAGAGTCCTGACTCATAAACAGCTGATACAAATCATTCTCTAACTGAGATAGGTAAGCCCTCTTCTTTCATTGCACTAGGCGGCGAAAGATAATCCGTGACTGTCTATGTGTAGTAGTACCCATGAGCACCTCTCTTTGTAATCTGATCCTCGTCTCTCTCTCTACACACACACACACACACACACACACACACACACACACACACACACACACACACACACACACACACACACACACACACACACACACACACACACACACACACACACACACACAGAGTTGCTTAGCGCCTGCGCCCAGATTGTTGATGTTCCTAGCATACTTAAGAGATACGAGAGCCTACACATTGCAGCAGACTTGCTCAATCCTGTCCACAAAGTGGGAGCTATTTTTCATGGAAATTTTTTTATGATACTTTCCTTGCATAAGACATAGTAGGCCATAAAGAATCTTTTGAAAAAAATATCCCCAATTTGGTCGTGGGGTGTAAAATTCTGTAAATTTAAGCAACAACCTTGCGCTTTTCATTAAGGTGTTATACCTCTGAGCAGGCCTTGTGATTTTATTACTGTTTTATTAATTTGTTTTCTTTATATTTTCGACCTTTGGACCTTAGTGGTTTTTTTGTTGCAAAATCAGCTTGTGTCTATCATTGGTGGGTTTTTTGGTGTCAAGTCAACAGGCTAATTGGAGTATTGAAGTTCTTCTAAATGGTATATATAGGTTCCGTTTGGAAAGGCAGCTTTCTTCTCTGGAAAAGTGGTGCATACAAATGAATTTCTGGTACTCATTGTATGGAGTGGCTCTTTGCTTTGTTCCGCAAGTCTCTGCTAGAAGTAACATGGGCCTGACTCTTTGATGATTAGGTTTTGATAGGCGAAGGTTACTATGCTGAATGTTCCGCATCCAAAACTTTGGAAATTTTAGGTAGACGGGGCACATTGCTGGCCTCGCAGATTGCTGGGGTGAAGTCCCAGTTGGCAGATCTTGATGCTGAGGCTTTCTTTTTCAACGAGACTTTTGTTGAAGCCGCTGTGAGTATATTCTTTCCAGTTTGTAAGCACGGTTGGCTGTTTTACTGTTTAGGACGGAGCTATGAATCTTTTTCTCATACTAGGCAAATATTTTGGACTGTGGGGTAAGATGATGTAATGCTTGTTTGGGGAAGGCGTAACGGAGTGTGGGCTGAGTCACACACACTTGCATGAACCAAAAATTGTCCCATAAGCTTTGTGAGCCCTTTGGCATAGTAAGAGTCCGGGCCTGGACAAGCTGAAACCAACCTCCTTACAGGGTAAGTCTTGCCCAGCAAGAGGATATTTTGAAGCAAGTCAACGAGCTTCTAGGAAAAGGTCTAGTACGACCGAGTACTTTGTCCTATTGCTCTTCAGTTTTACTGTTGTAGAAGAAAGATGGCACGTTTTGAATGTGCATAGACTACCGATTTTAAAACAAGATCTCTATCAAGAATCGCTTTCTGATTCCTCGGATTGATGATATTCTCGATAAGTTGTAGGGTGCAAGCATCTTTAGTCGCATTGACTTAAAGAGCGGGTATCATTAGATACGTATATCCCCTTAGGATGTCCAAAAGACTTCCTTTCACACTACCTTTGGACTTTACGAACTTTTGGTAAAACCTTTCGGCTTGACCAATGCTCCTATCATATTCAATAAAATGATGATCGCATTTTCAGCCCACACCAAGCTTTTACAGGAAGGAGTGTTCTTTAATGACATACTCGCCTTTTTGAAGATCAAGGAGGAACATCAAAAGCACTTGGATGTAGTGTTTTAGGAGCTACGAAAGCATGAGTTGCATGTAAATGCAAAGAAAAGTGAGTTCTTTCTCACGGAAATACATTATCTTTGCCACATAGTCTCTTACAACCAAGTGAGTATGGATCCGGCCAAGATCCAGGTGTTACAAGTCTGCCCAACTCCCACTGCGGTACATGATGTATGTAGCTTTTTGGATTGTGTTCCTATTATCGATAGAGGTTTATAGAGGGTTTGCTCATGTAGCAGGACCACTTCATGACCTAACAAGGAAGAAGATTCCCTTTCGATGGGGATCGAGACAACAAGGTGCCTTCGACAGGCAAAAGTATTTATCAAGCCATGGACCTATTTTGATAGTGCCAAACTTAAGGAAACCATTCGAGGTTCATTGCGATAGTACCCCTCCCCAAGGGATATATGAGAGAATTGTACAATTTACTCTTTTATACAATTTAAACATATAGCAAAGTGTGGAAGCAATAATATAGGAGAGGAGTTCTCAACGCCCGATCTAGCATGGAGTTTAAGCCATGAGCCAAAGAGCATCCAAAGATGATACTTAGCAAACTAGTGCTACCCTTGAATGTGTATGAATAAAAGCATACTCAAGAAAATGACCATGTGAAGGGTGAATATACATGCACACCACATTGTAAAAATAGAGAGAGAGAGCGAAGAGAAAAAATGGAGGGTGAAATAGAGTGCATAGATGACATAAGACAATAACAAGAATCTCTAAATGTCACATCTAAATGAAATAGACAAGCCAAGACGGCTTAAGGATGCAGAATTGTATGTCTTGATCTACGAGAAGGGACTTGTGGTTGTGATTCACGCCTTGTCTACCTAGGAGCATTATCTTCTAGGAGCGGATTTTGTGATCAGAACCGATCATTAGAGTTTGTGGTAGTTCCTTACGCAACGGAAACTATCTAAGAAGCAGATGAGATGGGCCAACTTTTTGTCCATGTTTTACTTCCAGATCCTTCATACGGCTGGGAGTAAGAACGTGGCTATGGATGCATTGTCTAGACGGCCAAGGGTGAATGCAATTACTTTTGTATATCACCAGGAACCGGAATCACTTCCGAATTTGTATCGAGACGACCTAGATTGCTCCTCTGTTTGGAGCAAGTTACAAAATGGAGAGAATGAATATTCCTATTCCATTCGGGATAATTACCTCTACCACCACCAAGCAATTTACGTGGCGATGCCATTGAGGAAAGTCATGGATGAAGCACATGCTTTGCCTAACGCAGGTCACTTGGGTATTTTCCCTACGACCTTAACATTGGAAAGATATTTCTTTTGCCCAAGCCTTAAAGCCGACATGAATCGGTATGTGAGGGAATGTTTGGTTTGTCAAAAAGTCAAAGTACCATCGGTATAAGATGCTTGGGTTACGCCAACCGTTGCCTATGCCTGATCAACCTTAGGAGAGTATTGCCATGGATTTTATTAGGGATCTCCCAAAGACTCAGACTGGAAATGATGCGATGTGGACCATTGTGGACAGATTTAGCAAGTAAGCGCACTTTATTCGAGTCAGGAAAACGATCAAACCAGATCATATTGCTAGGGTTTTTCTAGCACAAATTTTCAAGCATCGTGGGGTGCCCAAGTCTATTGTGAATGATCGAGATTCTCGCATGACAGGAAATTTTTGGCATGCTTTGTTTGATAACCTTGGCACGAAGTTGAATTTTTCTTTTGCATACCATCCCCAAACGGATGGGCAGAGTGAGATCACCAATTCCATAGTATTGGATATGTTGAATTTCTATGTGTCGGACAAACAATCTGACAGGGAAAAGTATTTGCCCCTCGTCGAGTACGCATATAACAATACCGTACTTTTGTCTACATGGAAGGCACCCTTTGAGATTCTTTATGGTAAGCCTTTGCTTCCAGCGATCCTTTTAACTAAGGATAAGATATTTGCAGTGGATGAGTTTGTCCGGGGTATGGACACTACCTATGGGCAAGTTAAGAGAGCAATATTAGGCTCTCAGGAAAAACACAAGAAAGCTGTGGACAAGCACACAAGGAATTTGGACTGAACAACCGATCAATTGGTCTTACTCAAGTTTGAGAAGGCAAGACTAAAGAAACAAACGACTCATGAGGAGAAAGTGGTAAAACTTTCCAATCGTTATCATGGGCCGTTTAAGATAATTGACCAAGTGAACGATATGACATTCCGATTAAAGCTAGCGCCTAATTGAAGGATCCATAATCCTTTTCATGTTAGTTTACTCCGGCCATATGTGGGATTGCCTTTGAGTCAGCCTATTGTTGAGGAACCTCCAGAGGTTGAGGAAACAAAAGAAATACTCCAACAGGATCAGATCATTCATCATCAAGAGTGGTCACTAAAGTCCGGAAAGATTATACACAATTATTTGGTAAAGTTCAAGGATTATTCTACTTCAAACGCGCACTGGATGACCGAGCAAGAATTAACATCTTATCCCGAGATTCTGGAAGGATATGTACAAGCACTACAGTTGAGAACAACTATTTAGAATTCAGAGGGATGTTGCTAAATGGAGTCTTTTCTTATTTTTCTGAGTAATTTCTGTTTATTGAATTTAGGATATTTAAATGTGTACATTTGAACTATAAAAGCTAGGAACTGTAGATCTACTGGAATTGATAAAAGCCATAAAAAATGGACAACTTTGATGTATCATATGATGCGTGACATTAAGCATTGCGAAGGAGTTGTACCGTTAGTTCCGTGGAAGAGACCGGGAAATGGGTATTCTCGATGCGTCACATTGGTGACGGGAGCATCAGATAGGGAATATCTCATTGGTATGGTAGGAAATCCGAACTGGATAAAGGAAAACGCATAAAGATGCATGCACAAGAATAAAGATGGGTTTTGAGAAGCTTGTTTTAAAAAGACGAAGATTTTTAAGCGTTTTCTTGGAAGGTAGTTGCTTTCCCGCAAGGAATCTGTGTCTGCATTGCATCTGTGCATGAGGCTGCATCCAAGGACGCCTAGGAAAGTATTATATGGCATCAGTTTTCAGCTCACTGGTTTTTATTGAGTTTTTAAATAGGTTCACATATTTTACTAAGTACCGGCCGTCCACTTAATGAGTGGGCAGCCACTTAATAAAATGCTTATTGAAAAAAACACGAGCGTTGCCTATACGGTTGAATTCAGCAGTGATCTCTTTCTCTCTCCTCTCTCTAAACCAACGCCAACTTTCTCTCTCTTCTCTCTGCTATTTAGCGCTACCTCCTTGCTGCTATTGTGGGACGATCTGCGCAGGCTATTCTTGTCACAAGACTAACACCACGTGCCAATAGAAAAGAACAGACTGAACATACTTTTAGCACTTCATTAACAACTGAACTGAAAGAGAGAGAGCACGACACACGACACGGAGTGGCGGAATTCCACCCCAGAGAGTATTGGCCCCAAATCTTGGCGCCCCTTTCGGTATTTCTTTATATTGCATGAACACAGTACAAGCCGGTACTCCAGACTCTGCACCTTCTCCAGGAAGCATGCCAGAGAATGAGCCCTTTGCACATATTTAAAGGCCCTTGGCCTATGAAAAGCAGTTTACATGAGAAGCCTTCAAACTCAAAAGCTTCTGGTCCAAAAGCAATGCCAAAAAGTTGCCAGTGTAAACTGTCACATTAGCACTGTCAGCGCATTTTGCAAAAATCTGGCACGTCAGCACTGCCAGCGGAAAATCCAAAAAAACTGCCACGTCATCAGCTGCTACGCAAATCCTTCTTTGTGTGTGTGTGGGTCATGCTTTATTTTAATCCTTTATGTCACTCGGGCCTCATCGAACGGGGTCCCATAAGTTGGTAGGACTTCTTCCGTTGTTGCTTGTTCTTCTTAGGGTTTAGGCCCTTCGACCGCGATCTGCAAGTTGGCTCCATTCTTCAGGGCTTGACACTTCAGCAATTTGTGACAATTCCTGCCAGCCCCCGTAGCTCTCTCTCTTTTGCCAGTTCTGCCAGTGCTAGCACAAGGAGATCATACAGCCGGGAATGCGCAAGTGAACGCATGAAGCCATCGTGCGAAGGTCGTATTTCTGTACTTGGTGCGACAGGTAAGCTTGTGAATACGCTTTGCGAGTTGTCTTTTTTGTGTTGTGCTTTTTGCGGGTACTCCATTGCGGAGAAGGAGCAAGGAGGCCTCAGCCCATGCTCGGGGATTCCGGAACGGTCTGTGGGGTTTCACACTTTGGGTGCAGACGAATTGTGAGCTCATTCTCCAGGGCTTGACACGTCAGCAATTTGTGACAATTCCTGCCAGCCCTCGTAGCTTTCTCTCTCTCACCAGTTCTGCCAGTGCTAGCACAAAGAGATTGTACCGCCGGGAATACGCAAGTGAACGTGTGAAGCCATCGTGCGAAGGTCGCTCTTCTGTACTTGGTATGACAGGTAAAGCTTGTGAATACGCTTTGCGAGTTGTCGTTTTCGTGTTGTGCTTTTTGCGGGTACTCCATTGCGGAGAAGGAGCAAGGAGGCCTCAGCCCATGCTCGAGGATTCCGGAAATGGAATCCGGAACGGTTTGCGGGGTTTCACACTCTGGATACAGATGAAATTGTGAGCTCGTCTCTTGGAATTTCTTGCATGGAAAGGAATTGACCATTGAGTCTGAGAATTAGAACGGAGGGGTTACTCCTGTTCTTGTGCTTGTAAAAAGATTCTCCGTAATAAAGATTGTCTTTACGGGGGCGAATAGCCCATTTTTTGGTCCCCGATACTATGTCGATCTTCTCCCTCTTCTCTTTTGGTTGAGACTTTATTTATATTTCAGCTTGTTGATTATTCATGTGCGCTCCCGTTTGCGACACCGGAGATATTCTTGATCCGCATGTGGTTGTCAGACACTTCAGGAGGTTCGAGCTCCGTACAACGGAGTGCGCCCATATATTTTGCTCCTCTGTTGTATCAAAACTCTACAAAGATTCATCAATACAAAGATCTCTTTCTCTATCTTTTGCTATCGATATCTATTATTCGGTTCCCGTGACAATTGGTATCAGAGCAAGCGGTTGATTCTGGACATGGAAGGATACGAGAGGAGGATGAAGGAGCAAGAAGACCTGATTCGGCGACTATGAGAAGATCTGAAAATTGCAAATCTGGAGCATGCTGAGGCTCTGCGGGGCAAAGCAGCACGAGATCTTGATATCTATGTAGACCTTGATGGCCAACATGAAGGTGAAAACCATGCTAATCCACCTGGAAACAATAATCATCGTGGCGGCGCTGGGGTACCGCCAAAAGAAACGATGACGATATGGGAGAAGCGACAACCAAATCATTCTTAACGAAGGCTAAGCTTAAAGAGTTTGATGGAATAAGAAAGATATGCGAAGATTTAGAAGCGTGGATTGAAGAACTCATAGATTTGGATTATACTTTCAATATCGAGAATACGACCACGAGACTTTCGAATGCTCGAGCAAGGTGACCGATAAGACAATACGTACCAAGATGACTCAATTGGAGACTTTTGGCGATGCGTACGATAAAGGTAAGTCATCTACCTCTTCTTTGTGATGTTTTATGTCTTTGATACGTCCTTTGAAAGCTTCTGTGAGATCGAATTTATGCGTAGAAGTTGAGATTAAAATTTGAATTTCTTAATTGATTTGGATAGTATTCATTGCTTCTTATCGTCTAAATTGATTGAGAAATTAAATCGAGAAGTTAAAAGACTTGTGGACTTAACTAGTGGTAATAATAGTTTCACGAAATTTCAAATCGGGAGCGTGCTGAGGCTCTGCGAGGCAAAGCAACACGAGACCCTGATATCTATGTGGAAATTAATGGTGAACAGGAAGACGGAAACCATGCTATTCCACCAGGAAACAATAATCAACGAGTGGGCGCTGGGGCACCGGGCGGAGGAGATGGAGGTGATGATGGAGATGATGATGATGGGAACGGTGGTGATGGACGTCGCGGTCGTCCACACGAAAGAGAGCGGAATGACGGCGAAGCGGAAACTAAGGAAAGGAGAGGACGAAGAAGGGAACGTGATGAAGAAGATGCAGATGAAGATTCTGAAAGGGCAGCTTTGCAGCAAGTCTTCAAGAAGGCAAAGATTAACGAGTTTAATGGCATCGAGAAAACTGGTGAAGATCTCGAAGCATGGATTGAAGAGTTAGAAGATTATTTTGCATTGAAGAAGTTCTCTGAAGAGGCAAAAGCAAAGGTTGCAGTTGTTCATCTTCGACAAACCGCGAAGCTTTGGTGGAAAGCATACCTTAAACAACGAACAAAGGTTACTCCAATCACTTGGGAGGAATTTAAAATGCAAGCGTATAAAAGGTACTGTTCTCCACACTATGAGATGGATAAAAAGATGGAGTTTTACAAGTTTCAGCAGCAACCTGAGGACGAGCCAAGTCTTACTGTACATGAGTATAAGGAGAAGTTTTTGCGACTTCACAAGTATGCACCGGAAGTAGAAGGAGAGGCGTTGACAAACAAATTTATCGAAGGACTGCGTAAAGATCTGTATTATCAAGTAAAGGGTGCAGGGGCTACCGATTTTCTAGATGCTATTGCGAAGGCCGAAAATTATGAGAAGAAGGTGAAGTATGAGAGCCGCAACCCTACTCCAAGCAGAATTATACCTACCGGGCATAGAATGCAGAATAGGCCTTTTCAGACAAACACTGAGTTTCTCCGAAGGAATTTTACAAATAATCAGAGAAGACCACCCAATAATTTTTCAAATCAGAATCAGAATTTCAATCGAAATCAGAGTACAAATCAGAATGCTGTAACCAACCGCAATCAAAATTTGGGACAGAATACTGTAAACAACCGCAATCAAAATTTGGGTCAAAATGATGCAAATCAGAATCAAAGAAGACGACAACCGCTGCGGTGGCAACATGATCCTGCTTTTCTAGAACGAGCAAGGAGATTTGGGTTATGTTTTCGTTGCGGTGAGCAAGGTCACAAGACGTTCGAATGCCCAAATAAGGAGATCGATCAGGCTGTTCTTGCACGAATGGAAGCCAATATGAATGCGATGGACACCACGATTGGGGAAGCGAGCGAGGAAGGTAAGTGCTCTGAAATTCCTATGAAATGCATGACAACGTCTGTCCATCATTTAAGGGCATCCGTTATAAGAATTCGGGGTAAGATAGGAACTGAAATTGTGAATTTTCTCATTGATTCGGGTAGTACGCATTGTTTTATGTCTAACAAGCTTGCGCAGACTTTGAAATTGAATTCTGATTCCCAGATTAGGAGACCTGTAGAATTGGCCAATGGGAAGAAACATTATACACAGGGTCATATTCAAAACTTACCTTTTTTGCTGAACAAAGAGAAACATTCGGGAGAATTTTATGTTATTAGCATGGGTGAACGGGATGTAATTTTGGGAATGGATTGGTTGGCTGCGAACCATGCATTGATTGATTGTGAGAGGGGTGAGTTGGTTTTTAAAAACAGAGATGGTCATGCGATTAAAGCTGAGGAGAGAAATACTAAATCACTCCTAATTTCTGCCATGAAACTTTTGAGGGGGGTGAGACAAGGGTGTGAGACGTTTCTTGTGTTTGCTAACGAGATTAAAGAGGATTCTGGGAATAAACAGAAAGGGGAAAATCCAGAATTTGTAGAGGATCTCTTACATGAATTTAAGGATGTGTTCCCGGACGATCTTCCTGGTATGCCTCCGCCTAGAGCGGTAGACCACGCCATAGATCTATATCCAGGAGCAACACCTTATTCAAGGGCTCCATACAGGTTCAATATTGATGAGCTTAAAGAGCTCAAGATACAACTTGATGACCTTTTGAAAAAGGGTTTTATTAAACCTAGTGTATCTCCTTGGGGCAGTCCTGTGTTATTCCAAAAGAAAAAGGATGGTACATATAGGTTATGCATTGACTACAGGGGGTTAAACAAACAGACCATTAAGAACAAATATCCTCTTCCTCACATAGATGAATTGCTTAGCCATTTGAGTGGTGCCACAATATTTTCAAAGGTTGATCTTCGTTCTGGCTACCATCAAATCCGCATTAAGGTCGAGGACATTCCAAAGACTGCTTTTCGTACACGTTATGGGCATTATGAATTTACAGTTCTTGCTTTTGGTTTGACTAATGCACCAGCAACTTTCATGTGCTTAATGAATAATATTTTTCACCCGTATCTTGATGACTTCATTCTGGTATTCTTAGATGATATTTTTGTGTATTCTAAGAATGAAGAAGATCATGCATTGCACTTAAAGAGAACATTTGAGGTTTTGCGTGAACATAAATTGTATGCCAAAGCAAGTAAGTGTACTTTTGCAAAGGATCAGATTGTGTACTTGGGAAGAGTGATTTCTAAAGAGGGGATTCACATTGACCTTGACAAAGTTAAAACTATTGTGGAGTGGCCAACACCAAAGTCATTAAGGGATGTGAGAAGCTTTATGGGTCTAGCACATTAAAGATATGAGAGAGCACACATTAAAGATTTCAAAATCCCACGTTAACGCCTTCAAAAATGCCCCAGAAAGTGCCTTCCGGATCAAAAAATTTTATCGGACGAAAACAATCCACACATCCTTCTACACAGTGGACTAACTTTAAAATGACAAAAACTTCCTAGAAAACAAAATTTATTACTAAAACACCTCGAAATCAAGTCTTGTTACAATCTCCCCTTTTCAAAATTAACTCTGTCCTCAGAGTTGGAAGGAGGGAAATTCGCTTTGCAAAACACTAAGATCAACCCAAGATGCATCCTCTACTGGATAGTTCTGCCACTTAACCAAAACTTCCACAATGTCTCTATTTCTCAAATGTTTGACACGCCTATCTAGCACTAAATCTGGTTCTACTGTCAATGTTCCGTCATCTTTCAACTTAGAGTTGTCCTGTAAAACATGGCGTTTTAAACATCTGAGAAATAGAGACATTGTGGAAGTTTTGGTTAAGTGGCAGAACTATCCAGTAGAGGATGCATCATGGATTGATCTTAGTGTTTTGCAAACAGAATTTTCCTCTCTTTAGACCAACTCTGAGGACAGAGTTAATTTTGATAAGGGGAGAATGTAATAGGACTAGTCTTTAAAGTTCTTAAAGTCGAAAAGAATGTAGCAGGGCATATCTTTCGTTAGTACGATTTGAAAGATTGTTGAATAGTCTATTAAATAGAGCTTATACGAATGAGTTGAGATATTAAGAGAGAACATATATTCTTTTTTTTTAAAAAAAATAATACACTAAAGATGGATTTGATAAAGATTAATGAATAACAGATAGTCTGTTTATGAAGAGTAAAATTGAGATTTTTATTAATATCAATGTTTTATATTTATGTGTTTTAGCTTAAAATGCATGGGTAGGCTTAAAATAAGTTGTAAAAGTAGTGGAAATCCAAAAATAGAGGTTTTATGAGTCGCGACCTAAAAGTTACGTTTTTAGCCAAACAAAGACGTTTTTCGCAATTCTGTCCGCGATGCCTTGTAGACCAGACCTATTCCCGTCGTTTTGAGTACCTGGATCGCTCTGTTCTGAGTTCGTTTGTAAAAGTTATGATGAAAACAAACAGAAGGCAGCAGCAGTGTAGTTTACACAGGGACAGACAGACATACAACATCATACAGTTCTCCCTGCTATCAACCAAGAAGTGGATTGTTTCTTCACGGTAGAGTATGGAAATTGAGATTATGAAGGTATAGAATTATATTTTTTTAACTTTGATTATCATGTTGAATTGGTTGCACGAGTATGTTCTTTTGGCTATTTTGTAGGCGATGCAGAAATCAGTTTGTGAAACAGGATCTGTGCAAAGTGTCATGATAAAAATCTAACCTTTACGGATCGCTTAGCGATCACGTTCTTATATTATTCTCGCAGGTATACTTGGTGCAAAAATCCTGCAGGCTTTTCGAGGAAAAGAAGGATAAAAGCACGACGGGTGCTGCGTTTAAGAATCATTCACCATTCTCTCTTCTGCGAGTGCGAGTGCGAGTGCGAGTGCGAGTGAGAGTGAGAGTGAGAGTGCGAGTGCGAGTGCGAGTGCGAGTGAGACGCTGCATGCAAGCGAACTGAAGCTCGGGGGTGGTCGGGAGGTTCGAGCTCCGTACAACGGAGTGCGCCCATATATTTTGCTCCTCTGTTGTATCAAAACTCTACAAAGATTCATCAATACAAAGATCTCTTTCTCTATCTTTTGCTATCGATATCTATTATTCGGTTCCCGTGACAATTGGTATCAGAGCAAAACACCTCGAAATCAAGTCTTGTTACAATCTCCCCTTTTCAAAATTAACTCTGTCCTCAGAGTTGGAAGGAGGGAAATTCGCTTTGCAAAACACTAAGATCAACCCAAGATGCATCCTCTACTGGATAGTTCTGCCACTTAACCAAAACTTCCACAATGTCTCTATTTCTCAAATGTTTGACACGCCTATCTAGCACTAAATCTGGTTCTACTGTCAATGTTCCGTCATCTTTCAACTTAGAGTTGTCCTGTAAAACATGGTGCACGTTAGGAACATACTTTTTCAATAAACTCACATGAAATACAGGATGCACTTTGACATGAGAAGGCAATTCCAATTTGTAAGCTAATGAACCAATGCGCTTCAAAATTTTAAATGGCCCAGCAAATCGTGGAGACAATCGCTTATCCTTCCCAAGAATTAAATGAGACTTCTCGGGAATAACTTTTAAGAAAACCATCTCCCCAGTTTCATACTCCACAACCCGATGTTTCTTGTCATAATACAATTTATGTCTCTTTTGGGCTTCTCTAATGTTCCCCCTGATTTTGGCCAACTCGTTATCCATCTTTTCAAGCATCTCACGTGACAGTTCTACCTTATTCCTTGAGCTAAGAAAATTTATAGGTGTGGGACAGTTATAGCCATACATTGCTTCAAACGGGGTCATCCTAATAGATGAATGATATGAACTGTTGTATGCAAATTCAACCAAAGGCAAATATTCATTCCAATTAGATTGGTTTTCATTCACATACATTCGTAACATATCTTCTAAAATACGATTCACTCTCTCCGTTTCCCCATCGGTTTGAGGGTGAAAAGCAGTAGACATGCGTAACTGGGTACCTATAGAGTCAAAAGTCGCTCTCCAGAAATGTGAAGTGAACTTAGAATCTTTGTCAGACACTATGCTCTTGGGCATGCCATGCAAACGAAATATCTCTTTCACAAACAAGCGTGCAATGGTCAAAGCAGTATCAGTTATTTTCACGGGAAAGAAGTGAGCCTGTTTTGTGAGTCTATCTACTACCACAAAGATCGAGTCATACCCTCCACGAGTAGTAGGAAGTCTAATAATAAAGTCCATGGATATAGACTCCCACTTCTGTAAAGGAATGTCTAAGGGTTGAAGGTCACCAGGCATCCTCTTATGTTCAATTTTAACTTGCTGACATTGAAAGCATTCACGCACATAATTCTTAACATTCTATTTCATACGTGGCCAAAAGAATGAACTTTTAATCTTTTCATATGTCTTACTCAATCCAGGATGGCCAGAAAAAGGTGAGTTATGACACTCATGCAGAATTTGACTCTTAAAAGCAGAATTTGCAGGAATACACAAGCGGTCATAATAATACAGATTTCCCTTATACAAGTGATATCTGTTCTCATACATCTCACCAATATTCTCACGCAAGAATTTCAAAATAGGCATGTAAAAAGAATCGCTTTCAACTTCGGCATGTATCTCATCAACCAAATTGGATCGCACAACAGTCAACAAATTACACATGGGCCTACGACTCAATGCATCTGCAACTTTATTTTCTTTCCCACACAAATACTTCAAGTCAAAATCATACTCAGCCAACAATTCAATCCATCTCCTTTGTCTGTTGTCTCCACGATTTGTTATTTAGCCAAACAGAGATGTTTTTCGCAATTCTGTCCGCGTTGCCTTGTAGACCAGACCTATTCCCGTCGTTTTGAGTACCTGAATTGCTCTGTTCTGAGTTTGTTTGTAAAAGTTATGATGAAAACAAACAGAAGGCAGCAGTAGTGTAGTGTACACAGGGACAGACAGACATACAACATCATACAGTTCTCCCTGCTATCAACCAAGAAGTGGATTGTTTCTTCATGGTAAAGTATGACAATTGAGATTATGAAGATATATAATTATGTTTTTTTACTTTGATTATCATGTTGAATTGGTTGCACGAGTATGTTCTTTTGGCTATTTTGTAGGCGATGCAGAAATCAATGTGTGAAACAGGATCTGTGCGAAGTGTCATGATAGAAATCTAACCTTTACGGATCGCTTAGCGATCACGTTCTTATATTATTCTCGCAGGTATACTTGGTACGAAAATCGTGCAGGCTTTTCGAGGAAAAGAAGGATAAAAGCACGACGGGTGGTGCGTTTGGGGATCATTCACCATTCTCTCTTCTGCGAGTGCGAGTGCGAGTGCGAGTGCGAGTGCGAGTGCGAGTGCGAGTGAGAGTGAGAGTGAGAGTGCGAGTGCGAGTGCGAGTGAGACGCTGCATGCAAGCGAACTGAAGCTCGGGGGTGGTCGGGAGGGGCTATCCTATTGGTTGGCAGGTAACCAATACTCAGCAAGTGGATTGGGTTATGCAACGCCTCAATGTCAAATTGCATTATTGGAAATTGTTGACATGGCCGTTACATGTTCGGCTCCGTATTGTCTAGAGCTTCATGATGGCTTATGTTCAGTTTTACTTGCTATTTTGCATTGGCCTCGTCCTCGCCACACGTCGCTCATGTCTGATATTTTATCACTTCTGTGGCGCTGAATATTGGACCTTCGCCACCACACTTTAGCTAGGAAGGCCATGTTATTGCCTACTCTTGCACAAAAGTCTAAGCCATGGACAACTATGATCGCCCCACTATGTGAACATGCTACCACTTCCGCCTTTGGTCACTGACAGACTTACCTATTGGAGATTGTGTTGGCAAGATGGTCGGCCATATTCCTGGTTGCTCGGTCACCTCTAGTTTGCTCTTTGCTTGGAAAGCTGTTACGACTCATCTTTCATGGCATGGCAGACAACAACCTGATGGGAATTTGCTGCGCTTGGAAAGCATTCACTGGAGTAGGGCATTCTCTCTTACTCTTGTTGACAGGTCGCCTCGCTAGGCATACTTCCTTTCTTGGCGAGGCATACACATGGTGGATGATGTGGTTGATACGTCTGGGAATATGCTTCTTTTTTCTCGGACAACTGCATGCTTTGGGTTGGGCGTTCATTATCGTCAAATTTGAAGTGCGCTTGAGCACATGTTTGCTGTTTTCCTTCTGCTACTAACCAGTGGATGCCGTATGTTGGATTGGACTTTATGGGACACTCCTCTTGATGCCATTTCTGCCCGCAACATTTATGCTTCCCTCCTGCATGAGTCTTGGCTGGCTGATCATTGTAATGCGTTATGGTCTTTGCATAAATCTGATCAATGGTGGAGAAAGGCTCTTACTACAATTTGGAAGTGCCATTTGCCTCTTAAGGAGCGTTTGTTTCTTTGGTGTTGTTTGCAGGAAGTTCTCCTTGTTGGGACTATCCTTAGTGCGCGTCGCATCAGCTCTTCTTGTTGTGTCAAATGTTCAGCCTGTGATGAGACTATCAGACATCTGCTTTGGGATTGTTGAACCACAAGGGCTTTCCTTGACCGCATCAGCCTGTATGCGCCTCCGCTTTCCCTCGGCAGTTTTCCACAAACGATTTGGCATTCTCCCAACTTCCCTTCAACAATTTGCGGCCTTCTTCACATGGGTCAGATTTAGGTCACTATGGTCTTTGTGATGCCAATGCAATTTTTGCATGTTCCATCAACACGAGGCGGATCCCTTTCCTTCGTTTAAGATTTTGCTTAGGCAATCTTTACCTTTTGCCTTTGATGTTGGGGACACCCCTGGATATCTTACAGTATCCCTGGATATCTTATAGCTCTTCTATGTTTGCTTTTAGAGCTTTCTCATCAGGAACATTTCTGTGTTCCTCCCTTTGTATCTGATCTTTTTGGTGGGTTTATCTCATTTTGAGGTTTCCCACTTGTAAATTAATCGAAACAGAGTTACAAAAAGAAAGGGTGTGTGTATGTGTGTGTGTGAGAGAGAGAGAGATTTGATTTGATATTCACGTCCACGGGGGGCCAAAATGACCCATGGGACCTTTTAGACATTCTCCTCTTTCGAGGGTGTGTTACTCGTGTGACTTTTTTGTGTCTTCTGTGAGTGTTTTGTGGTGTTCTAGTATGCGGGCAAGATATGTCCCGAGAGCTGTAGGGGAGGGGTCCGTTTTTGAGAGCAACTCGGCGAGAGTATGGCATCCGTGTATGAGCTGCTGAAAATCAGCTCGAATATGTGTGTATGCTAGGTAGGCATTCTAACGTCACATGTGCTTCATCTTCAAGGGCTCGCATAGTACATGATGTGCATATTCTTTTCTGAGCATCAATTTTCAGCCAGCCGCTTGTTTCTATCTTAAGCAAGTGTGATCTTGTACGCATTAGAGTTATGGCTTTTCTTGCCATATGGGGCATAGGCGTTTGGATGTGTACTTGGGCTTCCGGCTTGCTTGTGCTGTAGAGCTCCTAGTATTTTGTGTTGACATGTTTGCAATAATATTCGAACTTGGACCGATATATGGTCGTTCGCCATTTATTGTGAAGGCATTCAAGTAGTGCTATTTCAAAATTCAGCATACATTCCCCTTCTTCCCCCTTGACAATGGGCATGTCCACATATGCCTCTACATTCCATTTTGCAAACCACTTCCTTATGTCTTGGATAAGACTCGATGTTAAGAATTTACTTTTCTTAGTCTTTTGTAGTGCACATCCGGCCTTCCATGCTATGTGGGGGATTCGAGTGGAGGGCATCAGTTTAACTTTCATAATGTATGTAAACATTCTTTGCAGGGCTTTCATTTCGAGGGGTTTTTTGCCTGTTTCCAAAAGCAACACTGAATACGGTGTAGTTTTTTTGACTCCCAGATGTCTACATAGGAACTTCTTTTGTATCTTTTCAATCTCATTCCATGGGTGGGCTGAGATACTAGCTCCCCAAATTTCTACTCCGTATAGGATGGCCTGTACTACACATGTCTCAAATATAATTGCTTTAATTTCCCATCTCTTGATGACTTTTTGTGTATACATGTTTTCAAGTTGGTAATATTTGGCATGCCCCACATCAATTCTATTTCGTGCGCATTGTCCCCAAGCATAATTAGATGGTATATCCATTCCCAAGTACATAAAGCTGTCTACTCTTTCAATTTGCTTCCCTTGGTACATGAGAGTTGGTTGAATTTCCTGTCTTTTTTGAGTCCTCACTAGCATAAACTTTGTCTTGTTTACATTGATTGAGAGCCCCATGTTTTCACAAAAGGTATGCATGGCATCTACCAATTTTTGAAGAGATACTATATCATGTGCAAAAAGAGCAACATCATCTGCATATATGAGTAGCAGAAGTGTGAGCATTCCGATGGCCGGTCCATCTGGTTCTTCTGCGAGTGCTGGCTGCTTATCTGCCTGCACGTGCAGCCCTGTGCGAGCCTTTGCGTGCCTACCAGCCTGTGCAACTAGCTGCCCCTTCGCGTTTGACTGCCTCTGCACACCCCTCTTCTGCAGTGATGGGCATCCAGCTGTTCATGGCAGTTTGCGTGAGTGCTTTTGGATGTGTGTGTGGGAATTGCGCCTCTGCCTTGCTATTTTTGCGCACCCTTGCTATTGGGCTCACGCCCCTACGAGTTCTGTTCGAACCCTCAGTTTCAACCTACCACAGGTTCATTTCTTTGCTTTGGCCATCAGGTCCTATTTCAGCAGAGGATTTTCAGTGCTCAATTGTCAGATGTATGCCCTCTGTGGTTGGATGTACATAGTCTTGGGATTTCTATAGAGAGTTTAAAGTAATAATAATAAAAAAAGTTCAATGTACATTTCTTTGCAGTGCTCGTTCTGCTAGGCATTGCTCTTTAGCTGGGGTTTTGCTGCTACATGTCAGAATCTCGGTGTGTGTTCAAGTGTTGGAAACGCTATGGATAATTCTTCGGAGTGGTTGGATGTACATAGTCTTGGGATTTCTATAGAGAGTTCAAAGTAATAATAATAAAAAAAGCTCAATGTTACATTTCTTTGCAGTACTCGTTCTGCTAGGCATTGCTCTTTAGCTGGGGGTTTTGCTGCTACATGTCAGAATCTCCGTGTGTGTTCAAGAGTTGGAAAGCTATGGATAATTCTTCGGAGGCTACTAGATCAAAACTTGTTTGTATTAGGACTTTGAGGAGGCCCAGAAAGCTTGGAATGGTCAGGCATCTGTCCTTGAGGTGCGTATTCCCGTGCAAGACCTTATGGACCCGGTTGCGCAATACGCTATGAATGCAGCCATCTTGTTTTTCCCGGGAAAATGCCTACTGTCCAGGATGTCGGACAATGGGTTGATTTCCTTGTCAAATGTCAGGCTGTCTGTGGCGTTTACTTTGGTGCGCATGGATTCTATGAAGTCTTATTGGTAGATACTTAAGCCAGGAACCTTTTATTGGAGATATCTCCTCTCTTTTTTGGTACGCAAATGACTCATGTTCTACCGTGGGCACTAACAAAAGATTATCAAAGTCTTATCATAAATGCCCGGTGTGGGTGGAACTCATTGATTTCCCTAGCACGTGGAGATTGCACAACTTGGAAAGGTGATTTGCCCCACAAAATTGGATGCGAACACCAATAGGTTTGTCATTCTTTAGGATACTGACAAACCAACTCTTGAAGGAATTATGGTTGATTCGGGGGACCCATGGGTGGGCAAAGGTCCTTTTAAACTCAAATGGGGGAAGTTTGCAAATTCTTGTTTTTGATGTGGCAAATTCGGTCGCATGCAATCTGAATCTCCTGAACCAGTCTTGCAGCCCCCTCCTTCAGCAGTTCCATCAACTGCCCCTGTCCCACTAGGCAAATCTATCGGTGAAGTTAAGTAGAATGGAGTCCCCGTTGCTAAGATGGCTCCGAATGTGGAAAAAGGGAAAACCAAGCTTCCTCAGTCTGTAGATTCTGGGAATGGGAATGCTGTGAAGGGGAAAAATGGTGGTTCAAGTGATGCTACTGCGTGGGGGGCGCCTATAAAGACAATGAAGATTCTCTCAACACCCTCCTCTCGTAATTATGTTCCCCTTGTCAATGCAAATAAGAATGTATCATTTAAGCAACTTCCTTGTAATGACAAATCGCATATTGATTGATGCATGGGAAAAAGCGATGCACACTTACAAAGATATACTTCTTGGTGAGGCTTCCACCTCTCGTGTAAATTCTGTGGAAACGTTTCGTGCATTGAATCAACGGATTGGCATGGATGTGGTAGATGGAGATGTGCCCATGGATACTTCTACTTGATTCTCACGTTCCTTTGCCTCTTGTACATATGATTCCCAGTGCATAATCGTATCAATTGTATCTCATTCAATGTGCGTGGGTTATGTAACCTTGACAAATGGCGACTAACCTGGCACTATGTAAATACATGCAGGGTAGACATAGTTGGTTTGCAAGAACATAATCAACACGAGTTTGCTGGTCAGTGTTCTTATTTTGCGTGTTATTGGATTGTGTATGCTAGCTTGCATGATTATTCGGGTTTATTGATGCTAGTTTGTCATGAGCTTCAGCTTGTTCTAGTGAATAACGATCCAAGGGGTCACTGAATGATTGTGCAATGTTTGTTGCATGGTCGGGTGTATGAATTTGGAGGCATATATGCATATACAACCTCTAGGCAAAGCGCCGCTTTACGGCGAGTGTCACAAATTGGTGATGTGTCAAGCCACTGAAGAACTAAGCCAACCTACAGATCCCGGCTGAGGGGCCTAAACCCTAAGAAGAGAGGCAGAAGCAGTGAAAGATGTTTTACCAACTTATACAGTCTTGACGAGTGGCCTATTTTTAAAGAAGAGTTCCCACCAAGTTCCGACCAATGGGATAGATCCCGACCAAGGGGCCTAAAACCTAGAAGAAGAAGAAGAAATAGAAGGAATTCTGGACCAACTCACAGATCAGCAGCTAAGGGGCCTAAAAACCCTAAAAGTCAAAGGAAACTTGTTTAAAGCGTCTGAAAGTGGCCGAAACGAAGCCAGACAAGTTTATAACCTCAAAATATAATGACGTGGCACATGTACAGACATCCTAGAAGTCGAGGCGAATTTTAAGAGAAATCCCAAAATTTTAGGAAAGTGTTTTTTTGGGGTCAGCTTTTCACATTTGATGTTTTTAAGCTTTGGGCCTTTAAATATGAGCACTCTTTAGCGCGCAGATTGCAGAGGAGGTGCTCCGCGGCTATTGTACTTTGTGAATCAACAATAATAAAGAAATACCGAAAGGGTGCCAAGGTTTGGTTGTATGCTAGAAAACCTCCGAACGACGCAGACGGGATGTCCGAGGAGCGTTTCGCTGTATGCTAGAAAACCTCCGAATGGCACAGATGGTATGTCTGGGGAGCGTTTGTTCGTATGCTTGAACCTCAAGTGACGTAGGCTGCGGTTTGGGGAGCGTTTGGTTGTACCAGTCATCTGAACTCATAGCCCGGACCTTTTTAGGTTATTTGTGGGGGGAGTGACGAGGTAGTCGTTGAGTAGCTTCATACCGCAGATCGTCTTTCTTGGGGGAGTGCTCAGCGGCGCTGTTCGTTGTCTTGTAACATGTATATGTTAGCATTTGTGTTGCATTGTGATGTTTCAACCACTGAATATTCCTATTTGGATGAGATTGCCTGAGTATGTAATTTTAGTGCATCAAGACACCTGCTGGTGGAGATCAACATGGTCTGGGTGTGATGGCTAATTTTGCTACTCCAGAATGTCAAGAGCTCCAATCTGGAATGATACTCCTTATTGGATGAGATTTTTTTGGGAAGCCAACGACCCAAGGTATTAAGAGCTCCAATATGGAGAGAAAACTGATTGTCCCTCGGAATGTCCCTCCTAACGACCCAAAGAAATTTTTGAGCTAACTTGAGTTGTTTTGCAGATATGTTGTAATCGCGGACGATTACTTTCTTTCAAGAAGAGGGGATGTCACAAATCAATGACGTGTCAAGCCATTGAAGAACGGAGCCAACTTGCAGATCCCAGCCGAGAGGCCTAAACCCTAAGAAGAAGAAGCAAAAGAAACAGAAGTAACAAAAGATGTTTTACCAACTTATAAAGTCTTGCCGAGTGGCTTATGTTTAAAGAAGAGTTCCCACCCAAGTTTCCACCAATGGGATAGATTTCGGCGGAGGGGCCTAAACCCAGAAGAAGAAGAAGAAACATAAGGAATCCCCGACCAACTCACAGATCGGCAGCCGAGGGACCTAAAAACCCTAAAAGTCAAAGAAAACTTGCTTAAAGCGCCCGAAAGTGGCCGAAACGAAGTCAAACAAGTTTATAACCTCAAAATATGATGACGTGGCACTTGTACAGACATCCCAGAATTCGCGGAGAATTTTTAGGGAAATCCCAAAATTTTAGTAAAGTGTTTTTTTTGGGTCAGCTTTCATATTTGATGCTTTTAGGCTTTGGGCCTTTAATTATGAGCCTTGGGGGCTCTCTCTGGCACTCTTCAACGTGCAGATTGCAGAGGAGGTGCTCCCCGACTGTGGTACTTTATGAATCTACAATAATAAAGAAACACCAAAAGGGGTGGCAACGTTTGGGGCCAGTGCTCTCTTGGGGTGGAACTCTGCCACTCCTTGTCTCGTGTCATGCATCTCTTTCAGTTTAGTTGTTATTTGAAGTGCTTAAAGTTATTCAGTCTGTTCTTTTCTGTTGGCACGTGGTGCTTGTCCCGTGACAACGAGACATCTCTTCTCACCCATGGATCTCCAATGTATTCCTTTGTGGTGATTGATACGAATGATAGTACCATAGGCAATTCACACATGTTGCTTGCGGAGAGGCAAGAATGAGGTCATCTTTTTGCTTATGCACAAATGATTGATTTATGACACTTTTTGCATCCAAATGTTTTTGGATTTACTTTTCAACACTGCTCACTCCTCTTATCGTGCACAGTTGGATCGATGGTATGTGCTCAACTTACAAAAAAATGATAATTTTGTATCGATATGAGAATGGATTACACCCTGCAACTATCATACCCTATTTTGTTGACTTTGTACTTAGGGCAATCTCTGTGTGATCGGCCTCTTTCTCTGAAATGTCTGCTGCATGTTAACAATGCTTATCTCACTCATGAGGTGTTTTGAGATATGATTTTTGAATTCATGATATTATTCTCCCTTTGCTTGCTCACATGCATCTTGATCTTGATGCTGCCCGTTATTGCTTTGTTATGAGGGTGCAATGTGCTATTCAGGACTATGGTATACATTACATGCTTTGTACTCGAGGGGAAGTCAATGTTGCGAAGCAGGTTTGTCAACGGCTGCAGGTATTGGCCGATTTGTGGCCTTTGTCTGACTCCGAAGTGTCGGAGTTGTGAAGCTTGTGTACGTATTCAACATAACGACAAGCTGAAAATTGCTAAATGGAAGACGCATGCCCGTCAAGAGGCTTTTATGGTAAAGGTTGTGCTTCAAAACAATTTTTTAAGCATCTGCATCATACAAGGGTTTCTCAAGAAATTAAGGGTGTTATGCTTCCTTCATTAAAATAGGAACTTGCTTCGCCATAATCTCACATTAATGATAGGTGTTTGCTGCTACTTCTCAGACATCGTCAGCTGCTGGTCAAGCACGACAATTGTTGCTCTCTTATGTTCATCCGATCCTTTTTCGCAAGATGCATACATCCTTGAGGATCCATTCACTGATTTTGAAATACATTGTGCGTTGCTTGCATCGGGCCGTTGGCGATCTTCTGGCTGGGATGGGCTTATTGTGGAATTCTTCCTCTCCTTTTGGGAGGCTCTCAAAGAGCCCTTGCTTTTCATGTTAAATGCGGCATGGGAGAAACAAGATTTGCCATTATCTTGGAAAGAGGGTTCGTCCAATGACTAGAATGTCACTGCGCACAGGAAGACCGACACCCTGTAGGCCCCAAAGACTGGCACCCCTTTCGGTATTTTTTTATTCAATTACGAACAGACGATCTGAACACATAGATCAAAGTCTCACAAAGCTGTTCAAACCTGGCGAGGGCTGAAATTGCAGGTTTTTGACCCAATTTCGGTAGCATAACAACGCCAAAACCCCTGTAGGTCAAAAGCACATGTCTAGGACAGATTCCCTTGCAATTTAGAAGCTTTTTGGTGAGCTGTAACAGAATTTCAGCGTGTTGTAATTCCCTATATTGTCACTGCCAAGTGCCCAAAGCCCTGTCTAAGCATCCCAAGGCCTTCCCAAGGCTCCCCAAGTGTTCTCTTCCAGTTTAGGTGTGAAACCCTAAACCTTCAGAAAAACACAGCAGGCTGTAAATATCTGTTTTGGATCGTTTTTAGCAGAGCGAACACGTCTACGCGTGTCACAAGGGCTCCTGCACGCAATGGGACAGTTCTCGTGTAATTTGGACGAGTTTTCACGTGAGAAAACTTTCCAAATTCACAATCTTTCGCGATGGAACTGTGCGTACCTGTAGGGGATTAGCAATTAGTTAATCCTGTTCCTGTTCAGAAGGCTCTTGCCTTGGCGAACGCGCATAAAACCCCCAAAACTGTACAGTCAACTAAGATGCCCAACTAGTGGGGCATTACCGTATGTGCAAAGGGGAGAGAGAGATGCACGAGAGCAAATCATCGCGCTACATGAGACAAAGGAGGAGGCAAGCTTTCCATTAAAGCTGTGAACCTACACCCACTATTCATGCACACACTCTGTAATTGCACTTCAGCTCAAAAATCAACCTCCACCCTCATTTGGACGTCCCCTCTTGCTGAGGTGTCCTGCAGGTTGCTCTCCAACTGCCAAGTGTCCAGTTTGCCCCTTTGGTTTAATTCCCCAGTTCCCACCAACTTTTAAAGTTGTTACTTGTCGAGTGGCCCAAATTCCCTTCTGGCGCACACAGGCTTCCATACTCATCAGAAGTCAGTGCTAACTGGCCCGTCCAGTTCCAGACCGATCGACCTAGATTCCCGATGTGAGAAACCCGTTTGGCCTTAACTGTTTCACACTGGCCATGCAATGTCCACTTGCACCTTTTCAAGGGTTCGGGGGAAAACAAGTAAAAATAAAATAAAAATATGAAGTATATTTTTAAAGAAGGCAACAAGAAAAATACACCTCCTGCAGTTACCCTCGGGTCAGATCTTTATTGGGCAAGCTTATGCAGATGGCTCATTGTTTATTCCTCGCAATCAACAGGTTGATGTCCAAGTGATTATGGACACTTTGGAGTTGTTTGGGATTGCGGCTAGTCTTTGAAGGTTCTGCCACTTAATTTTTGCGATTGGCATAATCTATTGTGGCCAAGTGAGATTGTGCTTGTCAGGCATTTGGGGTATCCAATTGGATGGGTTGTCACTCACACTAAAAAATGGATTGGGTTATGCAATGCTTAAATGTCAAATTGCATTACTGGAAATTATCCACTTGGCCATTGCATGTTCGCCTACGAATCGTTCAAAGCATCCCATCGCGTCCAGTTCTATTTTCCACTGATGCATTGGCCTCGTCATTGTCTCGCTTCTCTTATGTCAGGCATTTTGTCTCATTTGTGGCGAACTCATGCTCACAAAAAAGGCCTGTGTTTGATGTCGATGGAGAAGCTTTGCACTCCTAAACATTTTGTTGGTCCCAATATCTTGGACTTGCGCAGACATGTTTTTGCTTAGAAAGCTATGTTGTTGCCTATCCTTCTGCAACAAACTCATCCTTGGACTCTTATGCTTGCATATCTACGTCAGCATGTCGTTACTTCTTCGTTTGGTCATTGGCAATCATCGCAAGATGGAAGGGCACATAACTGGATGTCCTCTTGCTTCCACTTTGATTTCTGCTTGGAGAGAGGTTACGAGTCATCTATCATGGAATGCTTGGCCGGAAGGAAACTCGCTTCGGTTGGAGAGTCTTCATTGGAGTCGGGCATTTTCTCTTACTTTGGTTGACCGTTTGCTTGGTCAGGAATACTTTCTCTCTTGTCGTGGCATTCGTGTGGTTAAGGATGTGGTTGATGAGGCCGGCTACACTTATGAGTTTTCCTTTGCGGCTCGCCGTTTTGGATTGGGCATGCATTATTGTCAGATCTGAGAGAGAGCTTCAGCACATGCTGGTTGACTTTTTACCCATTTCACCTTTGACTAATGGTAGTCGCATGTCTGATTGGAATTTCCGGGAAACGCCTTTTGAGGCCATTTCTACAAGTCGAGTTTATGCTCTTCTGCTACCGCGATCCTGGCTTGTTGTCCATTGTAATGCCCTCTAGCACATGCACAAGTCTGATATCTCGTGGAGGAGCTTCTCTCTGCCCTGTGGAAAAGCCGCTTGCCTTTGACGAAGTGTTTGCTTCTCTGGCGCTGTTTGCTTGGAGTTCTCCTGGTGGCCCGGTGGGCACTTTTCTCAGCGCACGTCATATCCGCCCTTCTCGTTGTGTCCGTTGCTCGACTTCGGAAGAGAATGTTTGTCACCTGTTTTGGGACTGCATCAGTAGAGATTTTCTTCGCCGCATCTCAGCTTGTATGCGGCTCTGTTTTCTAGGGATGGTTTTCCACAAACGGTTTTACCTTGTAGCAATTCGCGGTCTTTTTTATGTGGGGTCAGACTTACTGGACCTTCTGGCGACAACGTAATGGTTGTATGTTCCACCGCTTTGATGCAGATCCTTTCCGTTCTTCAAGCTTTCCCTTAGGCAATCTTTGCGTTTCACCCTGGAAGAGATCCCCTCAATTCATAACAGAATTATTCTGATCATAATTGGCAAATTAATCAAATAAAATGCCTGGCAAAATTTGTACTGCAAATGAATGCTTTTAGCTTTATAGCACAGCCGAACACTTTTGTGTTCTTTCCTTTGTATATGATCTTTTGGGTGGGTTTTCCTCGCCTTGAGGTTTCCCACCAGTAAAGTAACCAAAAACATTTACAGAAGAAAAGTGTGTGCAGACATTATCATGGCATTTTCTCTTAGCAGTTATATTTGTTAGTACTTTAGTACTGCATCTCAATTTTCTGCAGGAGTCATGAGATCTTGTTTTGCTAGCCCTGACAGTATTTACTTTTCTCTTTAGGAATTGGAAGTGCAAAAAGTCATCCCATTATCTTTGTATGTAATTATCTTCAGCACAGAAAAATATTTTCTTTTGTACTATTTTAAACGCGAAAAAGCCCAATGGATGATACATATTTTGTCTAGGATATGCATCCCGGAACTGGTGTAAATCAAGTTGAGATTAAATTCTGTTTCCTTTGGTCTCTAATATCAGTGATTGTCCTACTTTCGTGTCAATGTGTGGATGGTCCTCCACATCTCTGCAGAAATGCTCTGAACTTCTCTAAACATCAGTGTGCACCTCACACAATACAATACCGAACTGTGTACTAAAGCTCCCTTCGTCAAGTTCGAGTCCTATACTTCATCCAAGCGGCTAGTAAAAGGCTATAAATATCCTAGGGCAAGACTCACATCAGATGTGAAAGGCAGACTCTGCTTGCCTGTTTCATTAGAAGACACATGCCATGTCTTGGTGAATGTCAATCAAGAGTTCTTCTGCGTATAATCAATCACAGACTGTAATGTTTTGGATTATCCTACTGGCTAAATGCGCAGTCCTACTAGTCCATATGCTGGGCAATTGTGCAGTCTCACAAGTCAATATACATTGCCGTGGATGTTGATACTTCTTTGTTACTGGTGCCGTGTATAAGGTTGTACAAGAATGCATTTATTCTAAGAGCTCTATTCATAGCTCCCCACTGTAGACAGCCAACTGCTATTTTCTAGAGTATGAGTGCTATCCTTTACAGATAGATATTTTACTGACAATGTAGTTTCATTGTGCTGTCTTAAAAATAATTAACAATTTTCTGGCATTTTTATGTTCCTTGTTTTTTCTTTGAAGCTATATATATCATACTTTCTGCATTGTTTTGAATTCTGAATGCCGAAGATTCAGCACTTTTCCTGCTCCAGTACCTTAGTGAGTATATTAGATAAAGCTTCCAGAGTCAGAGTGGTTCTTGCCGTGATTTTTTCTAGGCTGGCTGTGTGGAAATAAGGGAGGAGTTCCCTGAGTCGACAACATCCTCTAGTTCAGTGGGCATCTTGGAGCCAGAGCCTCCTGGTAATCTCTCTGCGCATGGTTAATAGAGAATATTTTTTCTGTGAAGCCAAGTAATCAAGTAAAGATGGATTATTCCTTCCATTGCCATCCAGATTATGAAGGTGCAAGCTTAAACTCAGAAATTGATGGGAGAGTGGCTGCAAGTAAAGAGGTAATATTGACTGACCATGATAAGGAGCATGAACTTCTCATGGCACGTCTAGATGAAATTGAAGCTGCTGAAGCTGCAGCTGAGGTGGATTTGAACTATAAGAAAAAGATATCTACTGGTTTCAGCAGCCCCAGTGTTGGGTTCCAGCTTTCAGATCAGGAAAATGGCCACTCTTTGACAGATTATGGGTTTAAAGCTTCCAAAAAGGAGTCAAACTTAGACCATTTTACAGTAGTGAGTTATGCTCAAGGAGGAGTAGACACAGATCATCATGGAGCACAAGAGTCGGCTAAACATTGTGCAGTTGTTGAAGGTCGGCCAAACTTACAGAGTCCAAGTGACTTAGTGCAGGTGGTGATCCTCCTCAGTGTCAGATATTAATGTGTCTTCTTTTTGCTCAAGCATCTTGTGACTTTTAAAAATTATTGCAGTTTGAGGAATGGAGAAGATGTAATTCAGGAAAAGGTATTTGGTTGTGTGAGGAATCCTCCTCCATCTTTAGCTTTGAACTAACTTATAGCAGATATGACCAAGAAGATTATGATGCAGGGATTACCAGTAAGATTACAGAGATGAAGAGGAAGCCCCCTCCTGTGGAATTGGGGGTTCAAGAGCCTGTAGACACTAATAAATTATCCGATAAGGTGGCCCTCGTGTCACAGGTTGAGCAACAAGGGGGCACAGAAACGTCAATGGCCAACAAAGTTTGAAATCTGCACTTTCAATTAGTGGGTTTTCTTGTGTTTCATGATCATGACTATGGGATTTTGTCAGGTTTTCACTGGAAATGTGATAGAGCGTGCTGGACCAACTCCTTCCACTGAGCTATCACAGGTGTGTTTAAAGATGTCATGATCTTTTCAGCAACTTTCATGTTGTCACTTGCGTCTGTATGCTATTGACAGGCAGCACGACAACCTCAAAGACGGCCGGTTTCAAAATTTAAAACGAGGCAGGCAGATAAATGAATCAGGCAGGCATCTATTGAGGCACTGTAGCTATTAGTTTGTTGTGTCCATCTGTGAGCATTTTAAAAAAAAAGCAACAAATTGAAGCCTTTCAATGTGGTATTAGAAGGTGCAGACCTATAGTTGCATTATTACCATGCTGGATTCAAATGTTTCTCTATTGCTTCTGAATAACAGTCGGATACAGAAGATATTAAGAATTGCAACAGACCAGCAAAGTTCCACTAGAGCTCCTTGACACGCATGTAAAAAATTACAAGTATTTTTTAGAGGAGCATGTATGGTGGAATTTTGGAGGGATAAGGTAGCTCATTTTGTATCTGAACCTGTATCTGATATGGAGCTTTGAACCGATGTCCAGTTTGGAGTCTATGCTGGTTTCTTTTGGGTCTCTCACCAGCAGTGGATTTGAGTAGGAGTTGTCTACCTTGTCCATCAGCAAGGCCTCTCTCTCTCTCTCTCTCTCTCTCTCTCTCTCTCTCTCTATCATGAAGGTCAAAGCGATGCCTACTACTCAAATCCCCCGCATTGCATGGGAAACGGGATGTGCGCCGCAAAAGACAAAAAAAAGCAAATTTCTGTCATCGAGCCTCATACAGGACATTAAGAAATGGTTCGCTAAATGGAATGTAGAGGCATATGTGGACATGCTTGTTGAGGAGGGCAAGGAGGGAGAACACATGCTGAATTTTGAAATTGCATTACTAAATAGCCTCCACACCAAGTGGAAGACAACGCAACACCGCTCGAAATTTGAATACTATTGCAAGCATGTCAACACAAAGTATTGGGAAGGCTATAGCACAAACCCAATGGAAGCTCAGGCCCACATACGAACACCCATGCCCCACATGGCACGAAGAGTCATCTCTTTGATGCGCACAAGGTCACATATGCTCAAAATAGAAACAGAGGGCTGGCTGAAAATTGATGCTTCTAAACGGATATGCACATCATGTACAATGCAAGCTCCCGAAGATGAAGCACATGTGACATTGGAATGCCTAGAATACGCTCACATCCGGGCTAACTTTCAACCACTTCTAAGTGGTTGCTCTACCTTTGCGGACCTATTATCCAAGACAGACCCCTCCCCTACAACTCTCGGCATATACCTCACCCGCATACTTGAGCATAAAAAGACACTCATAGGAACACAAAAAGAGAATAACACACACACACACCACACCATACACCCCCGTGAGGGGAGACTATGTATCACTTTGAGGTCCCATGGGTCATTTCTGGCCCCCCGCGGACGTTAATACCAAATCAAATCTCTGTGTGTGTTGGACCGAGACTTGTTGGTGTGGCACTGGATCATGCCCTTGTGTCGATGACCATCTCTTTCCAGTTTAGTGTAGCACACAGGCCATGGGTAACAGTCCCTACTTGCTACACCTTCACGCGGGAGACGGACTCTGTATACATAGATGGGATCTACAGACGCACGTGCATTGAGGAGCCAGGGCGACCTCTGGAGGACCTTACTACTATAGTGACACAGACATTACATGATGCAGCGGCAGAGGCATATCCACACACCCAGCTTGAGCAGAGACGGCGTTTTGGGAGCATGTCCCAAAATAGCTGGTATGATGAAGAATGCCGTGAGACGAGCTAGACTTCAAAGGGAGGTGCTTTTGGGGGACATCACTCACAAACAGTCACAGATTGACTTCCAACGCCTAGTGCGGCGGAAGAAGAGAGCATTTTTGGCTTGACTAGAGCAGGATCTACACCAGCTATTCTTGAGTTAGGACTCACGTGAGGCATGGCGACTCTTTCATGAGCACTCCCCCCCCCCCCCCCCCCCCCGGCCGCCATTACCTCTACAGAGGCCTGGGGCCAGTACGCATCATCTTTGTATACAGTTCTTGGACAGCTGCCCCTTCTCGACCCCCCCGATCCATGCCCACACACATGTGCTTTTTTCACCACTGAGATGGTAAAGAAGGCCATTGACAGGATGAGGACTAGGAGAGCATATGATCATGATGGCTTAGTGGCTGAGCATCTTATGCATGCCAGAGATCTACTAGGAGAGCTTCTAGCAGTCATGTTCAACGGTTCCAGACTTCAGGAGGTGGGAGTACCCACAAAGCTCATTTGGGAGATCATGGCATTATACAGGTCAGTAGTGGGGCATGTACGCACCATAGAGGGTCTATCTACACTGGTTCACTCCATTATCGGGTGAAGCAGGGCTGCCCTCTCTCTCCTACTCTATTTGGTATGTATGTGGATGAGGTCTCTGACTATATTGAGAGAGATGGTGATAAAGGTGCACAACTGGCAGGGACATGGATTCCACTATTGTTATATGCTGATGATATTGTGTTGATCTCCGACTCTCCGGAGGGGATGCAACGCCACTTGGATGCTTTGCATAGGTTTGCCCATGAAAGTGGTTTGTTTGTCAACCTTGGTAAAACCAGGTTATGGTGTTTAATACCACCTCACAGTGGATCAGGAGGTCAGCACCCGCATTTAAATGTGGCTAGGAGACAATGGAGTATACAGATGCTTACACTTACCTTGGGGTGGTCTTAAGTGGACCAGCATTTTCATCGAGGAGAGCAGCAAAGACTAGACTGACCAGAGCCCATGCAACATTGGGTAGATTGGAGAGGATGTGTTCACATGTCAGGAGCCTCGGACGAAGCTTTGGCTCTTTGACACTTTGGTGGCTTCCGCATTGCTCTATGGAGCTGAGATTTGGGGTACCACCCTCATTGGATCATCATGGGAGGTCGGGTCGCGCTTATAGATGGGGAGACGTGGAGAAGCCTCTAGTCTCTATGGTGGCTTCTGCATTGCTCTATGGAGCTGAGATTCTCATTGGATCATCATGGGAGGTCGGGTCGCGCTTATAGATGGGGAGACATGGAGAAGCCTCTAGTCTCTATGATCTCGTGGCTTATTAGAGCTGAGGCTTTAGTACCACATAGAGCTCGCTTCCCCCCCATTAGTGGTTGAGGTCTTCACAAGATCAGTCTCCTTCATACAGTGTCTGTGGGAACTTCCTAGAGACAGATATGCCCGCCTAGCACTTGAGTCCTCTCGACAGTTAGCCATGCAGGGAGACAGCATGCTGGTATGGGGAGATGACATCATGGTTCCAGGCACATGGGTTTAGCATATAGACAGATAGCCCCCCTTCCAATACTCATTGGATGCACCCTCTCTGACTCTTACACAGTCCGAGATCACCATGCTCATTCGCCAGGACCTCACTGTCATAAACTGATGACTTGGCACGACCTTTAATAAGTTGTTTCCAACTTATGGACTTTTGTCGAGGGGCCTAAGGACACTTAGGCAAAATAATCAAGCGAAAAACGTGTTGACATGGCTGCTGTACGGACGACCGCGATTTGCGTTGACTATTGTATGGACGGCCACAAAACGCGCTAACTATTGACGTGGTAGATCTATACGGAAATCCTTGTTTTTGGCGCTGCTATTTTCACTGGCAGCTTTTGGGAGAAGTTTCTTTTGAGTTTCATGGTTTTGGGGCTCTGCTTTTAGCATCCCTTGTAATCTTTATAAGTGAGCCAAGGGGGGCTTACTTCTCGAAGCATCTGGACGCAGAGTCTGAGAGCTAGCACCCGCGGGAAGTGTACTTTGCTCAAAGATTAATATAAAAGAAATACCGAAGGGGTGCCAGTCTTTGGGGCCAATATCTCTTGGCACGGAATTATGTCGGGCCGTGTCGACTCTTAAATTTGTGAAGTGTTTTGAAGTGAATCTCTGCTATGTCGCGATAGAATCTTGACTTGGGGTGTCCAAGTTTGTTACAGTGGTATCAGAGCATATACGATTTCTCTTCTACCGGGAAATCCGATCCCTTTTCTCGCGACGCCTATGGATTCTGAAAAGAATCAATCGACCTCTTCTGCAACCGCCGAGGTAGGAGGAGGCAATACGGCAAATTCAAATGATTTAGCAAAAGACGAGTACGACTCACCTTGGCCCACACAGTATGAACTTTCTGAGATGCAACGTCGACAACAGGTTGACGAGTGCTCAAAGCAGATGCTTTAGCAAAATTGCTAAAGATCCCCAGTTTACAAATTTTTGACCCATCAATGCATGGCTGAAGTGCATACTCAGTGGCAGAAAGCCACCGAACCACCAATCAAACCGGCAATCAAGAAACCTCCTACTCCGACGATGTTTACAGAAGAAGAACTTCAAGAGGTGGTACAGACCCAGATCAGTCAACTTTTGGATACGAAGAATCAATCAAAAAAGCAATTGAAGAAGCGCAAGAAGGGGAGTGACTACCCTGGTTACTTGGGCCGTCAATCTTCTTTTGCATCTGCAAGAAAGCAGAAGAAGCGTGTGCGTTTTGAAGGACTACCAGTTCTTTTTCCTCTTCTTCTGACAATTCTTCTAGCTCTTCCAACTCGATTGAGGAGGACAGAAAGGGCAAGAAGCGAAGCACAAAGCAAAGCTTTGGAAAGAGCAAGAAAAAGGCAAAGAAGCTTAGATTCCGACTAGTTTCTGATAGCTATATAGAGGAGTCATCCTTTGACAGCTCGGACTCTGACGACCACATGTTTTATGCGAAGAAGAAGCTTTTACAGAGCCAACCAATACGACTTCCTTGAAGATGAGAGCAAGAAGGCAAAGGAATTTTAAGAGGGTGGACAATCAATAAAATTTGAATCCTTTTCTGGATTCCAAGATGCTCCGAGGGCTTTGGCCTTCATCCAGCAGTTTTGACATAGCCTTCTCTAGAGGGCATTACTCAGAGCACTCCAAGATCAGGAGGGCTGCATCATTTTTAAAAGGAAATGCTCGAACATGGTGGTCCACTCTTCTGTTGAGGAAAGAAGCCCCAGTCAAGTGGTTGAAATTCAAACGGCTCTTTATTGCTTCTTGGTTGACCCGGGAGTACGAATGATATGTAAGAACTGCTTGGAACCATCTTAAGATGACCAAGTGAGATTCTTTGGACGCGTATTGCGAGAGGTTTTGGGATTCTTCTCTACCGACCTCTTCGTTTAAGAAGGTCACCTTTAAAGAACAGATTGAGCGGTTTTATTCCGGACTCCCTACAAAGATTCGAGATTACTGCCTTGAACAAAAGTCTGACTCTATTCAACAACTAATGGGTCATGCGAAACGGGGGTTATCGATACATTCGGGGAATTTGACCTACCCCACTGATAAAATCTTGACTCAGAGAACCAGACAGATCTCAAAGAATGAAAACAGAAAGAAAAAGAATCCCTAGGAAAAGAAAGATACACGACCCCGTTTGACTCTTAGAGAAAGGGCTAACTATCTCAAGGAGGGGAAGTGTTTTGGTTGCGGGGAACAAGGGCACATCTCCGCAAAGTGCCCAAAAAAGGCACAACAAGGACATACTGAAGATAGGCCAGAGAGTTCTAGAGCAGCAGAGGAACGTGGCACAAAAGGCAAGATGAAAGCAGGACTAGTACCGGATTGCATGGGAACCGACCCAAGCCAGATAGATGAAAGTACAGAACTTTGCCGAGCTTGGGGCAAAGTGAAAGATTAGGAAGCCCTTATCTTTTTTGATGGAGGAGCCAAGGCCAACTTCATTTCACCTGAATTGGCGGTGCGGCTCGAGATTACGCCCGAAAGGATGGGGCCACCGGCAAAGGCAGTTCTAGCGGCACCCGGACGGGATTTAGCCATTACGCCTGTCATCGGTAAACTTCGTTTGCATTGTCAAGGGTATTTAGGGTACGAGGACTTTTACATCATGCTTTGGAAGGGTCTGATGTCCTCCTAGGAATCCCTTGGTACCATAAGAACAACGCGTGGTCGACTATCGGGCTAAGAAAGCGACTTTGACAAACAAGAAGGGCATAAAAATTGTACTAGATGTAAAATTGAAGGGCGAGTCTGTCCCTATTGTATCGGCTTTGGCCATTTCAAAATTAATGAAATCCAGTCTTTTTGTTTACTCGATCTATTTGAAAGAACTGACCGATGAACATCAAACGAACATGTCTGAACTAGACAAGAATGCCAAGATTTTCTGCACACACATGCTGATTGTTTCTTTGAAGTCTGCCAGGCGAGTTACCTCCATCTCATCATGAGGACCATTAGTTTGATCTGATTCTTGGAAGCACACCACCGAACCAACCACCTTATTGTGATACCCGAGCCCAGAATGAAGAAATCAGGTACCAAGTGAAAGACCTTGAAAAGGGTCTCATATGTTGGGTTAAAGGCCTAAATAACCCCGTTTTGTACATTTTTTTACTTTGTCCATGTCCAGGTTCACATTGAACGTGGACACATTTTTTTAAAGTCACTTATAATAAAGGTGAGAAAACCCAAAACTCACTTATTAAGCTTTCCCCAGAAACGTGAGCTCTCTCTCTCTCTCTCCCCCTGCTTCGATCCCTAGCGCTTCCTCTCTGTTGCACTCCGCCTCCTGCTTCTTGCCCCAATCCTACACTACATCGCGACACGCACCTTCCGGTACCTTTTGCTTCGCACTTTCAACTGGTATCAGAGCCCTAGGGTTTCGAAACAGCCTTGCGCAGTCTGCTGGACAGCGAGTTAAAATTGCTCTCTCGCGGTCAATTTCCCTTTCATCGCGAAGCGCCTTTGTTTCGGAGTCGAAAAGGTCACCAAAACTGCCAAAACAGGCTGTTTTTGGGTCAAAACAGGTGATTTACAGGTTATAACAGGTTAAAACAGCAATACGTAGGTGTACCAAAGTTGTGGGATCACATGTATTGATGTTTGTTGCGACAAATTGAGTGAAAAGCTGAGTACAGGTGCTTGAAATTGCACTTTTCAGCTGAAATTTCACATTGGGACAGTTTCATGTAAAGAAATTGTGGTCTATCTTATGCAAAGTCTTGTGGTTGCTCCTATTTGCTGAAATTTTCATCATATTGCATCCCTCTTGTATATACACTTGTGGTTGAATTAAAATGGCTTCTTCCTCTTCTGCATCTGACACTAAAAGTTTGATTTCCTTTGATGGAAATCAAACGGTTCGATGGTCAAGGCTTCGACCTCTGGCAAGAACGCATGCAAGGTATAAGCTGCCAGGTTTGTCTGACGAAGAGTGGGCCAAGTTGAATAAGAAGGCTATAGCCTACATCAAAATGGCTATCAATGATGACATATTGACGGACATCAAGCGTTTGGACTTTGCTTATGCAATATGGCAAAGTCTAATTATGAAAACACGATGCCTGTGAACCAGGTGCATTTGATGCGAAAGTTGGTGAATATGCAGCTTGATGACTCGAAGTCAACTTCTGAGCATTTGAGTGCTTTTATAGGTGTGTTGAGTCAGCTGCAAGACACTGGGCTTCAACAATTCGATGATAAACTGAAAGCTATTTTCTTGCTTATGACATTGCCAGATACTTGGAAAACCTTGTTGTCTCCTTGAGCAACAGTCCCACCCTCACGTATAACGGTGTGAGAGGGTCTATTCTCAATGAAGAGATTAGATGCAAGCCTAGTGGGGAAGGTGGCAGTTCTGCCTACAATGCAAGAGGTAGAAATCAAAAGCGTGATGCGGGCAACAGGACTCAAAATAGAAGTAAGAGCAAGACAAAGGATAAGGATGTCACTTGTTATCAATGTGGCAGAAAGGGTCACAAGAAACCCGATTGCAGGTATTTCAAAAAAGAGCAGGAAAGAAAGAAGGAAACGCAAGATAAGAAGAAAGGGGAAAAATCAACAGGTGATTCCTCCAGGGATGTTGAGAATGCAAATGTTCCTCTAGTGTGGTCATTGAGGAGTTGTCAGACGTTGAGGAAATTTTGGTTGCGGCTTCATGCCTCTCAGATTTGGTGATAGCTAATGCAGAAGACATGCTTATCTCGAAGAAAGATGTCATTGATGCATTGCTCAATGCTAATGATGGCCTATCCCAGTCATGGATAGTGGATTCTGGTGCTTCATTCCATGTGACTCCATCTTTGGAGTGTTTTGCTACATATGCTACAGGCAATTATGGCAAGGTGTACCTTGGTGATAATTTTGCTTGTAATACTGAGGGAATGGGTACTATGTGTTTGGCTCCTAACTATGTTCAAGAGCTTGTGTTGAATGATGTCAGGCTTGTACCAGGCATTAAGAAAAGTTTGCTATCTGTTGGCCAGCTAGATACACATGGTTATACTACCATCTTTAGCTGGGGATTCATGGAAGTTGCTTAAGGGCTCTATGCTTGTTGCAAAAGGGTCTAAAAGAGGTACTTTGTACTATCTTCGATGCAAAGCTTTGCCTGGCAAGTTTCTTGCTGTTGCTGAAGTTGCTTCACACACGGAATTGTGGCATAAGAGACTTGGCCATATGAGCCAAAAGTGTATTGATGTGCTTTCCTCTCTGAAGAGGATTGATGTAAAAGGCAAAAACTTGGATTTTTGTAACGGTTGTCTTTATGGAAAGCAAAAGAAATCTTCTTATTACTCTGGTGTCTCTCGCAAAGCTAATCCTCTTGATCTTATTCACTCCGATGTATGCACTATGCCTGCTAAGTTTTTTGGTGGTGCATTGTATTTTGTTACATTCATTGATGACTGTACTAGGAAAGGATGGATACATTTGTTGAAAAGTAAGAGTGAGACTTTTAATGCTTTTAAGAATTTTCATGCCTTTGTCACTACGCAAAAGAGTACTAAGCTTAAATGTCTCAGATCTGATAATGGAGGAGGGTATGTATCTGCTGAATTTCAGCATTTTTGTGATGTAAATGGGATTAAAAGAGAGTTGACAGCCCCTTATAATCCGTCTTCTAATGGTGTGGCTGAGAGATATAATCGTACTTTATGCGAGAGAGTGCGTTGCATGTTGTCCACCGCTAATCTTTCCCAAGAGTTTTGGGGGGAGGCATTGAAAACTGCAGTTCATATTTGCAATCGCTCTCGTAATAGTACGATGAAAAATGACATTCCAGAGGAGGTTTGGTATGGCAAACCTGTCTCTTATGATCATTTGAGAGTATTTGGCTGTGAAGCTTTTGTTCATGTATGCAATGACTTGAGAACAAAGCTTGATATGAAGTCCATTAAAGGAGTCTTCCTAGGTTATGGGGAAGAAGGTGAAATGGGCTATAGACTCTAGAGTGTGGTTACCACAGGTTAGAAAGGTAATACGTAGCGAAATGTAGTGTTCAATGAGACAAAATTGCTTAAGAATGCTACAAAATCTGATGCTGACAAGAAAACAGTCAGATTTCAGCCTTCCGTGCCACCCATTGATGTTGAAAAAGAGCCTCACGATGTATTACCGCAAGCTGAAATTGATAATTAGCCAGTTAACCTTGAGCCAAAAGAGGTAGGATATGATTTTGATGCTCCTAATGAGGATGGACAGCCACTTGAATTGTTTGAAATTGATTTTCAGCAGCATGATAGAGCTGAAAATGAGCTGCCTTATGATGTAGAACCGTTGCCTGAGAATGTAGATCATTGGGTACGCAGGGCAACTCGTTTGAGAAAGCAACTGCAGAGATTTAACCCCTCTTTGGATCATGTAATGTTGACAAATGAGGGTGAACCTCTTACATATAAAGAGACCAAATCATGTGAATCAAGCATTAAGTGGGAGCTTGCGATGCAAGAGGAAATGAAATCCTTGTATGCAGATGATACTTGGGATCTTGTGCCATTGCGTAAAGGGAGAAAGGCTCTTCCTAACAAATAGGTATACAAGATTAAGATAGTGGATGAAAAACCAAAGTACAAGGCAAGATTGGTTGCAAAAGGATATGCACAGAAAGAAGGAATTGATTTTCAAGAAATCTTTTCTCCTATTATAAAGCTTACAACTTTACGTGTCCTTTTTGCTCTCGTTGCGGTGCTTGATTTGGAATTGAATCAAATGGATGTAAAGACAACGTTTTTGCATGGTGACATTGAAGAGGACATATACATGAAAGAGCCTGAAGGTTTTGTAGTTCCTACACGCGAGGAACTTGTATGTAAACTGAAAAGGGCTCTGTATGGTTTGAGACAATCATCACGACAGTGGTATAAGAAGTTTGACACTTTTATGCTATCTCAAGGCTTTAAAGGCAGCCATGCAGATCATTGTTTGTATACGAAAAGGGATGAAGATGGTAGTCCCATTTTACTTGTTCTCTATGTTGATAACATGCTGCTTGCCGGAAAACATAAGACTAGTCTTGATGCTCTGAAACGTAAGCTAAATTCAGCATTTGCTATGAAGGATTTGGATGATGCAGAGCATATTTTGGGCATGCGTATTAAAAGAGATAGAAAGCTGAAATTGCTGTTTTTATCTCAAGAAAGGTACATTGCAAAAGTACTTGACAGATTTAATATGGTTGATGCTAAGTCTCTTTGGGTACCTTTACCTCCATACACTAAGCTTAGCAAAGCAGATTGCCCAAAGGATGAGGTGGCATTGAAAGCAATGAAGGGAATCCCTTATGCATCAGCTTGTGGTTCTCTTATGTATGCTATGGTTGCCACTCGTCCCGACATTGCTTATGCAGTGGGAGTTGTTAGTCGATACATGTCGAATCCTGGCAAAGCGCATTGGGAAGCTCTCAAATGCATTTTGAGATATTTGAAAGGTACACAATCAAAGTGTATCTGTTATGGCAAAAGTGACTTAAAGTTGCAGGGATATTGTGATGCAGACATGGCAGGTGACATGGATACTAGGAAATCTACCAGTGGATATGTATTTGCCATTGCTGGTGGTGCAGTTTCTTGGTGTTCTAGGTTACAGAAAATTATGGCAGTGAGTACTACTGAGGCTGAATATATTTGAGCCACAGAGGCTTCAAAAGAGGCCATTTTGTTGGGCAGACTTGTAAAAGAACTTGGCATACCTGCTCATACACCCGTATTGGGTTGTGATAGCCAGAGTGTTGTCTATTTAGCCAAAAATGCCATGTTTCATGCGCGTACCAAACACATAGATGTGCGGTACGACTTCATACAACAAGTATTGGAGGATGGTCTAGTCACCTTGACTAAGATCCGTACACATGATAACCCTGCAGATGTTCTCACCAAGAGTCTTGCTAAGGCTCAACATGAGCATTGCATACAACTGGTGGGAGTTGGTTAACTTAAAGGCGTCATTTATGCCTTTAAGTGGGAGGTTGTTGGGTTAAAGGCCTAAATAAACCCGTTTTGTACATTTTTATACTTTGTCCAGGTTCAATGTGAACCTGGATACATTTTTTTAAAGTCTCTTTTTGGCAGAGGAAAGAAAGATGACAGGTAAAGTGATTCGGCGGTTCTTGGTTAAATTCAAGAACTATCCGGCATTAGATGCGAAGTGGATGGAGGAGGAGAACCTAGCAGATACTCCTCAGATTTTGGAACTTTACCTTGAAGCATTCGGTTTAGCGTAGTCTACTCCGATAGAACCCCGAACTTAGCAAGGTTGAATCTGGTGTAGCGGGTTTGCACAAGAGGGGAGTCACTCCGCTCCTTTGTCAATAGATTACCTCGATTGAATAAGGTCACTGATGTCCCCTTTGGGTTTCGGGGATACTGATGGGCTGACAGTATTCTGCTGTATGACTTTATGAAACGGAATTCCCGAAATTGAATATGATTGATTTGTACAATTGAATATGATTGATTTGTACTCTCTCATTTGACTTGTTAGAGTGCAGGAACTGAAAGACAAAACGACTGCATCATTTCGGTCTCATAAATCTCTATAGACATGATCGCAATAAGGATTTTTTTGTGTGATTTGTCATGTGATGTCCCGTGATGTTGAGTGACGACCTGTGATGTGACTGTTGTCTTTGTACAAGTGCTAGATGTGTCGTGTCTAGTGCATCGGTAGTTGAGTCAATGTCTACTAAGTTGGTTTATGGCCTCTGTCTGTTTTGCAGGCATCGAGGGCGACTACAATTCTTTCAAGAGGGGGGTATGTCACAAACTGTTGACGTGGCACGACCTTTAGTAAGTTGTTTTCAACTTACAGACTTTTGCCGAGGGGCCAAAGGACACCTAGGCAATAAAATCAAGTGAGGAACCCGTTGACGTGCGTGTCTAGTGCGTCGGTACTTGAGTCAGTGTCTACTAAGTTGGTTTATGGCCTCTGTCTGTTTTGCAGGCATCGAGGGCGATTACAATTCTTTCAAGAGGGGGGTATGTCACAAACTGTTGATGTGGCACGACCTTTAGTAAGTTGTTTTCAACTTATGGACTTTTGCCAAGGGGCCTAAGGACACCTAGGCAATAAAATCAGGCGAAGAACCTGCTGACGTGGCTGTTGTACGGACGACCGCGATTTGCGCTGACTGCTATTGGAGGGCCGCAAAACGCGTTGATTGCTGACGTGGCAGATCCGTACGGAAATCTCTATTTTTGTCATTGCTGTTTTTACTTGCAGTTTTTGGGAGAAGTTGCTTTTGAGTTTCATGCTTTTGGGGCTCTGCTTGTAGCATCCCTTGTAATCTTTATGAGTGACCCAAGGGGGCTCACTTCTCAGAGCAGCTAGACGCAGAGTCTGAGAGCGAGCACCCGCGGGAAGTGTACTTTGCTTAAAGATTAAAAGGGGCGCCAGTCTTTGGCGCCAATATCTCTTGGCATGGAACTACGCCGGGCGGTGTCGACTCTTAAATTTGTGAAGTGTTTTGAAGTGAATCTCTGCTATGTCGCGAAAGAATCTTGACTTGGGGTGTCCAAGTTTGTTACACTGACTCATCTAGACACCAGGAGGACATGGATACAGCTAGCACAGGAGCTGGGCACGAAGGTGGCTTTCTATAGAGAGCATCTTCTCTAGCTTACGGAGGACGGCTTTGTGACGAGACTCACATACATGGACACTCACTTGTCTCATGGGGATACGATGTGCTATTGGCCAGATACTCACATCTTCACACCAGCTTCGGGTCGAGACTGGGAGATACAGCGGAGTACCCGCAGAGACCAGGACATGCCCCCTGTGTCACATGGAGGCTGAGAAAGAGTTGCATTACACTTGTCACTGCCGAGTCTACTATGAGATATAAGGCTGCTTCCATTGCTTGTTGAGAGAGGGCTTTGGACCACTCTCCAGAGTCATGGGATACGAGGACCAAAGATCCTTGGGTTTGTTTTTGCTGGAGCTGCGCAGACACAGAGAGCCTAATTAGAGGAGAGGATAGTCAGTCTTAGAGACGGATCACAAACTTCTTTAGAGCGGACACTGGACAACTAGAGGAGCTACTACCACAGTAGAGCCCATATTCTCCTCACACCAGAGGCACGTTGATCGACCGAGCGACTGAGCTAGGGAGATCCAGACGCCCACGACTGCAAAGGACTACAGAGCATTCACGCAAGCTGCATCAGAGGATTCGGATCACTTTGGCCCGACATACACGGCAACCTATCAAACTACTGACCATGGAGGAGATTGATGAGATCCTCCAACGACCGATGCTGAATCTCCTATGATTTAGCTCTTTCTGAGGATACACCTACATTGTGTTGTATTAACTCCCCATTCGTGTCACACCCCCCACTCATATTCTACACAATTCCAGCTAGCTGCTTAGTATTTTTATTTTGTTACTCAGACTTTGTATCAGATCCACCACATTGTAACTTTCTAGTCTCATAGGTCACTTTGGCCTTTTGAAGACGTTAATATAACATTTCATTTCATTTTCTTTCTCTCTCTTTGAAGAAAGGGGCTTTGACTTATCGGACAAGGGACTTGCCTTAAAGGACTGGCCCCTATTAGCTTATGGCTATGATAGAGGGGATTTGTTTCGTTGCACCTGGACTAAGGGGCTGCCAGTCAATCAAATATTTGGCCATATTGAGCCACAGCAATAGGGAAGGTGAAGCTTGTATGACCTTATGGGCCACCATCCCATTAAGATGACACTTGCAAACAATTATATGTGATAAAAACAATGTTTGATTGATACTATCACCGATTGTGAAGTGTGCTTTCAAGGGAGGTTGTTTTGGAAAGGGGAGCCAACTCTGGGGATAAAATTAACAGAGGGTTTAAAGCTTTAAGGCTTTTTAAACTCTAAAAATTAGTAGGCTGTCTCCCAGGTATGGGCCTTTTGTTTATAAATTTGAACATTAAGTGTTTGTTATAGATTTGGACATAAAGGGGTGTAAACTTAAATAGCCTTTAAGGCTTTTAACTTTTAGTGGCTGAACTGGTACCTAGTTATTTGTCCTTTGGCCATAACCAGTGTTATGACACTGCATGTGGATTTACTGGCCGATTGTGCATCCCCTAAAACTCTTGTGCGAGCAGGCATGCTGTTTCGTTTGGTTGCAACCCCTAGTCATCGTGCTAGTCCAATCTACAGGCCAGAGCTATATAAACGAGGTGAGAGATCTCACTTAGTCTGTGGGTGTGTATTTTCTGAGTGTGTGTTGGCAGAGTTACCTCTTGTAGCAGCTGCCTCTCCGTCCCCCTACAACCAGGTTAGGAGAGTTCTTGTTATGCAAAATGTGTAAAAATGTTTTATTTTGCTATCCTATTCTTGTAGCAAATGATCAACCAAACCATAACCTGATAATCGAAAACTCTAATGTGAAATTGTCCATAGGAAATTGAGAAGTGATGTTTCAAAGGGCTTGATGGCCTTTTTCTTGCATTGGTTTGAATAGGCAATTATGAGAGTGTTATAATTATGAGGAAAATGACTCTCTTCATCATAGATGTTAACCACTTTGAGATAGTGCGGCAACCATGACTGCTCTGGCAGGATTTCGGTCACCTTATTTAATAAGGTGGCTTTCTTTTGTGTTATGAGGAGTTACCCTTCGTGTGAAATCCATGGGAGTATGGAGAAAAAAGTCGCTCAAGTCTTCTATATTTTCATTTGATGTAGAAGTATGGACACTAAACAGTTCAACATGGCTAATTGAGAAACTTTGGTTGATGAAACTTGTATTGTGGAAGAGTAATTCTAATACTACAAAGAGTTTGGATAACATGAAGCCTAGGATGTTTTGAATCAGTTGATAATGATCGGAAAAAATGGTCTGGGGATCTTGGGCATTGAGGGTAGTAAAGTGAATAATTGAAATACTGGATTAATAAAGCTTAATTGTTTTCTGTTTAAGATGGAAAAGCACCAGTTAAATTCTGAATTGATCATCTTCCTTCTGGAATATTGGTATTGAAGTATTCTATATTCTGTTTCATTTCTGGATCAACCAGACCATCAGACGGGAGAGTTAGGAGAAACTTTTGACTTATGTAAGGCCTATGGTCAAGGAAAAACTGTTGAAAAGCTTGGGCTGACTTGTGTGTGAGGACTTGTCTATGCAACGTATTGCAATATTGATGACCTTGGTCCCCAAAGAGTTGGTCTAACGGTAAGGCTTTGGCTTCTCAACCTACAGGTTGTGGGTTCAAATCCCCCGTTGAGTTGTGCTCACCTGGTGTTCACTTTGCTAGGGCTATTGCCCTTGAACACTCAAGTGCATCCTCCTCCTGGGGTGGGTCACCTGAGGAGGAGCTTTCTAGCTTGTTGCTACAAGTTCTCTCCGCCATTCCCAGTACATGTGGTGCATCAATTAGGTGGCCATGGTGATGCCTACGCATGGCTCTTGCCCGATGGTACGCGGCCCTGGCCCGACCACGCTTCATGGCTAATATAAGCACCTCCCCCTCTGGGCCCTATGGTGTGTTGAAAAAAAAAATATTGATGACCTTGAAGCTTTGAGCTGTTCTGATATATATATTGTTGTACAGGGGGATTCTAAGCATACTACTTGGGTTAACTAACCCTAGTGACTTAGGAAAGATCTGAAATAATGAAATCACTTTGGATTCGTTCCGCATAAGCTTTTACAAGTTGTAGATTTTTCCAATCTGACATGAAATTGGCTATGGACCTCTCCTGATCTGGTTATGAAATCCCGAATGGTTCTTGATTGTTTGTGTTGTTTCTGGTACTAACGATTCACACATCTTTGGTTGGTCAAATGTATCGGTGAAAAGGATGCTTGTATGGGTATAGACTCTAGAGAATAGGTTCTGTTTTTTGGAAAACTTGGTTTGACTGATTTTTTGCTGCTTGGCTATTGGGATTTCCTGGGACTCAGAGACTGGTAGGTTGTTAACAACGAGATCTGGTATGAAATCTTTGGGATTGGAAAATCCATCTGACTGTTTCCTGTTTTTCAAAAATTTCAGAAAGAGTCGTTGAACCCATGTGAAAGGACTTGATCTTGTAAGAACATATATTATATTACTAGAAATAGGAATCATGACATTTCCACAATGTGGTGAACAAAACCTTAGAAATGAGGCTTTGGTTTGGATAATGACTCAGACAACTCTAAAGTCAACTTGATGACTGGGGACTACTCTAGTGGTGATGATAGCAAAATCGTTTGGGAGAGTAAGATGCTAGAAGGAATACTATTATGGCATTTACTTATTGATTGTCTAAACTAAATATGTAAATAAATAAGTAAAATTTGCTAAAAAGCTTAAAAGTAAACACCCTTGGGTGACACCTGGAATACCAACAATTGAGTAATCAATAGGTTTTTCTCTGCTCATGGATGCACGATCTTTCCTTCTCTTTCTTTGTGGTGTTTTGCTTGAAAATTCTACGAAGATGCTTTTATGTTTTATCAATTGCATTAATACTGGTTTGCTACAAACCAAATAGTTGTGTCTGCCCTCTGTACTGTAAATTATGTATAAACTTCCAATGGAAATAGAGACTCTGTACATGTTTCTTTTCCATTAAGGAAGCTATGTCTGCTTTGAACAGTTTCCGTTGTTGATATTGAATGGTAGTTATATACAAAAAACACAATTTACTCTTAAGACCTTGTCCGAGAATCATAGCTCTTGTTTTCTTTACCTAATTTGAGTATAGTAACATAAGCTACCTTGGTGGGTCTTTTTGCACACATCCCTATTACCTTAATAAATGTTTGGATGATGATTAAGTTGCAACATTTCCATTTCTTTCTGATTTCGGAAAGCCTTCTAAGCTTAGCTTTGTATTGTAAGTATTTCTGGTTCATGATGCCCCTTGCAAGTTTGATTGCTAGGATAAGAATTGACCCCCAACAAAAAGAGACCCTATATCCACATAAGGCTCAAGAAGTATAAAAAATCTACCCTAGAGAACTTAGTAATCTAATGTTGCTACTTTTTGTTTGCAAAATTTGATACTATCTAGTAGTTTGGACCACATGGTGGATATATATCGTCTAAAGTCGTCCAATATGTAATCACCTTTATTAATGATGATGATGTTGGTAAAAAAGAGCACCAAAATATCTATTTGGATCTCTTGCCTTTTTGTTGTTTTAAGTGATCGGGTCAATTATTAGCTTCAATAGGTAATAGCTCGGACCATGTGATGGATATATATTGTCTAAAATCGGTCAATACATACTCACATTTATTAATGATGAGGATACTTGTAAAAAGATCTTGGCCTCCACAATTTAAATATATATTGGGATCTCTAAATAATCAATTTGAGATGAAACCTTTGTTAGAAATGAAAACAAATGATGAGGAATATTAAGAAGTTGACACAATTGGTAAGAGCGCCACCCTTGCAAGTGGGTCGTTGCGCTTACGAGTTGGATGCTTGCTTAGGAAGTAAAAAATGTCAGTATTTCCCAAGGGAAAAGGAAACAATTGGGATCCAAAATAATTCTCCAAAGGATCTTAGCAAGTTTGGAACCCTAGACAGACAGTTAGCTTGTCGACGTCAAGTCAGCATGCCCCTTATGCCTTGGGCAACATACGTGCCACAATGGCCGAAACATAGTCGCAACCCTGCGAGGGCAAGCTAGGACCTTTCTCTCTCGTGCGCTCTCTCCAATAAAACTGGATCCAGGAATTTGCTCACTTTTTTGTTGATTTTAAGCGATTGGGTCCAATTATTAGCTTCAATAGATAAAAGCTTGTCGGATGTCAAGCTAGCCATCAAAGATATGCATACTTTTTTGTCGATTTTAAACGATTGGGTTAAATTGTTAGCTTCAATAGATAATAAAAGCTTGTCAGATATCAAAGATTTGCTTAGCTAAAATCTATATTATTGAAAATCTCATTCGAAGGAGCTTGTTGTCTTTGCTCTTTTGATCTTGAATTGGCTTGCCTCACTAAAAACAGTGGACTTATTTGTGTCTTTGTTTTTTCATGCATTCTTCTTATATTACCTACTTCTTGACATATATTTGCTCTTGAGGAGTCAAAAGTTTTTGTACTCCTTGTGCACCATGAGAGAATCAACCCTCTTAGAAACGGTTTCAAAAATCTCAAAAGCTTTTCCTTTTCCATCCCATAAAAAGAACGAAATGGAGGTTGCAGGACTAGACCATATGCTCTAGACACTCTTGAATAAGAGTCTTTATGTCCCATGCAAAGAAAAACTTTCTTTTTGGTTGGTTTACATCGCTCTATGCAAGAAGGCTGCAACTTGAAAGGTGTGCAACACCTAGACCGAAGAGAGTTGGTTACGGCTCTTATAGCATGAACTTTTTGGATGTGGTTAAGTGTTCTTCTAATAGTGACCTATTTACTACTCAGATACTATTTGGAATGTGTATAGTAGGCCTTTATTAATTGTGAAGTTTGTGGACTCCAAAGAAAGTTGTGACTTAAGCATTGTATGCTTTGACCATGTAGTGTGGTACTCATTTGGACCTTGTGTTTCATGACAAGTCCACATAGCTTTACCTAACTCTCACTTGCTCTTTAAGGTCATGCAAAGCTAGTGTTGTTAGCTCAAAAATCTTATGATGAACATCTTGAAGTAGCTTCAAGCTGATACCCTTGGTACTATTTTGACTACTTAAACAACTTTGAAGAGGTGGAATTGGATAACTCTTTATTAAATCCCTATGTACAAGAAGAATCAACCTCGTCCTGAAAGAGGCCTAATTGTTTAATGACGACTCCTAGCTCTTTTTCCTCATTTCTCAATCCAACTGTGGCTTCTAGTTCTAATGTTTCTGGAGCAAAGGCAGATAATTTACTAATTGGGGAAAAGGAGAGCACTTATTGTAAGTCATCTGTTGGACTTTTGAAGTTGGCTTGGTCATTGTGAGGTAGTTATTGGACCAACTTGGAAAGGATTCTATAGAGCTAAGATTCCAAAGTTAGAAAGATGTTTGTTCACTACTATTTTGTAAACAAACTGTTGGGTATAATGAAATCAATGGACATTATAGAGGAAGCATTTTGTGTTATTTTTTATACTACAAGTATGATATCTACAATTATCTTTGGGTGGGAATATACCTCTTATATAAAATATATCCTAAGTGTGAGTATTCTAGATTTGTTAGGCTAACTTAGTATTTCAACAACATTGCTTCTCATGTATGGATATTATGGAGGTTATGATCTCAAACAACTCATATGATCAATTTCTATTGCATCTGATTGTGTGTTTGGAAACATCACACAAAAGTATTTCAAGGTGCATTAACTGATACTTCTTGAGTTTTAAGCAAGTAGAACATTTATAAAGACTTATTAGAGATTCACTATAACCCTTGTGGCTTGTAGAAAATGCCATTGAGGTGCTAATAAATTCTGCAAAGAAAATAACTCGTTTTTTTACTCTTGAAACACACAATGTTGTGATCTATAAAAGGGGATGTTGGTTTATTAAATGTAAATTGCAAAATAATTGGTGTGACCTTTTGCAAAAGGTAAACTAGATTGATAAATCTCATAGACACAAAGCACCTTGCCATTATGGCCTTATCAAAAACTCATTAGCCATATCTCAACAGATTCTAGAACGCAATACTAAACATTTATGAGAAACTTGTTTCATAAACTTTTAAGGATATCAATTGGCTTCTCTTGTCTATATGCCATGTGCAATCTTTGGTCGTCTTACTTTGAAGACAAATGGTATTTTAAACCAGTTGCCAACAAACACGTTTTTAAAACTCTAGAAGGATTTATTTACTCCTACATATACATGAATGATCTCCTTAGTCTCAACAATGGTGTAGAGTGTCAAAAGACAAGTATCCTGTGGATGTTGTAAGAATTGAACCTACACCTTTGGAAAAATCGGACATTTATGCTTTACAAAAGCCTGATAGATAATATGGAGCTTTCTCTTAAAAACACCCTTCAATTGTAAGTTTTCTATGCGATATCTCTAGAAAGAGAAGTTGAACATTATTCCAATTGAATTTGCTAAAACAAAATGTAATAAGCTTGCCATACATTTTGCGTGCACATCATCTTCGTATGATGCCTTTGTAGCTTTGAAGAAGTACATAAATTGGTTTTTTTTTTTTTAAGTATGGGAATCTATCAAATTGAAGAGATCAGAAATCGATCAAATTATCGTTGATCATATGGAGAAAACACGGCGTTAGATCATACTTGATCTCACTATTCTCAATAACGTAAGGCAATAGGCCTATCCTTAATGAGTCTTTTGCCTTATAGGGTGGTGCTTGGATAAGGGTGGGTGTTACACATACTCCCACAAGTTGTTGGAAGAAGGGGCCTGGAAGAAGGGGGGGGCCTTGGCTTCTTCTTAGACAAACGGGATTGCTGTGGATTGGGCTGCTATGAGTGGATTGGGTTGCTATGAGCTTATGGCTAGATCCTTGATAGAGTGGAATTTTTGTCTTGCATTGGCCCGAGGGACTTGCCAGGCCATCAAATATTTGGCCATAGTGGGCAAGAAAGTGACGAGGAGGGTCAAGCTAGCATGCCCTTATACTTCACCATCTAAAAAAGATGACATAAATTATTTCAAACTTTAGAGCCTAAGTTTACTACTATAGTTCGGGTAGCAACAAAATGTGTGATTGACACTAGCACTAATTTTGGATGTTCTTTTAATGTAGGTATCTTATATGATGTGGTACTTTTTTATGGAAGCGACATCAAACACTTGGGATTTAATTATCAGAGGGGCTGAAGCCTTAAGACTTTCTTACCTATAAATATTAGTAGGTTATTGCCTAGGTTTGGGACTTAGCCCTTGTTATAAGATTTGGACATAAAGGGATACAAAAGTAAAAAATCCTTAAGGATTTAACTCTTCATGTGGGGGCCAACACATGAGCCTTAAGCCACAGGGGTGGAACCAGTGTTATGGTACCGAATTTTTTACAATCATTATTTCTATCTTGGTCATCTTAGTTGTCTTCCATTGAATTCTTTTCTTGCGTGATAAGAATTTGCTCTTCTTATATTTCCTAAAAGACTTTTTTTGAAGGAATGTAGTAACTCTACCAAGTATGAACATATTTATTCTGAAGTTGGGTGGTTTCTATCTTGCTTAGAGTGGTATCAAATTTGTTTCAAATGGGGTAAAAAACCTATATAAAGAAGAGAAAGGTGGTGCATATATGCATAAGGATGATGTCTAGGACAACGATTTTAGCATCGTGCATAGTGCTTGTAGTCAATATATGATGGTTTTTATGGCATATCATAAGGATGGCTTTGTGGCAAGATAACGATGGCACGTTGAAGGGGGTGGAGATGCCACTCTAAACTTAAACATAAGTTTGTAGCAAAAAATGGAGATAAGTGAAAGCAAGATTAGAGAACATTGGTTGTGGAGTGTGGAAGATGGAAGTAATGACACTAGGCTTGAAGGTAGTAGGCATCTACAACCCTTAAAAGAGAGTAGCGACGATCATGCTCTCAACCACTATTATCTTTTCTCTCATAGTACATGCATGTTGTGTGTGAATTTGACCAAAAAAAAAAACTTAAGAGAGAGCGTTGCATGACATTGATGGGTGGGAAGAAAGGTAAAGGGATCAAACAATGAACCATGAAAAGCCCCTCAATCTATTGGAAATAAAATGAAGACTTTTTCCCTCCTCCATTGCTTATGAAAAGAAATAGAGCTCTAAGTAATGAGTGTTTGTGGTTATGCAAAAAAAAATTCTCCTTACCAATTGTAGTAGGATTTGCTATAGTGAATCTTCAGTAGGATATAGGGAACAAATGAATTTTTGTATGGACCATGGTCACAAATAACAAATGTTTGTGAGGTGATGTCATTTGTACATACACCCTATTGTGTCTCAGTTGATAATCTAATATGCTCTTAAGATATCTTGTCATTCTTAAAACTCCAAAGTGTTGAGCTCAAAGAAACGTATTCAATAGGGGGGGGCAGGGGGGAATTGAATATTGAAATTACTCACTAGAACTCTTGAGTTTTAAAGATGAAATAGTGTAGAAACCCCATTTTCCTTGAGGAAAGAGGGAAAAGGGAGAGATAGCCATTGTCTCCACCCATTTGCCCCCTCTTAATCAATTTGCTTTGGTACCTAGACTCTCTCTCTCTCTCTCTCTCTCTCTCTCTCTCTCTCTCTCTCTCTCTCTCTCTCTCTCTCTCAGCTATTCATGAGTTAAATTCACGTGAGGCATGACGACTCTTTCATGAGAAGTACCCCCCTTGGCCATTACCTTTACGGAGGCTTGGGGCCAATACGCATCACCTTTGTACACAGTTCTTGGACAACCGACAACCCCCCCCCTCTCGATCCATGCCCACACACATGTGCTTTTTTCACCACTGAGATAGTAAAGAAGGCCATTGACAAGATCAGGATTGGGAGAGTATATGATCATGATGGCTTAGTGGCTCAGCATTTCATGCATGCTAGAGATCTCCTAGCAGTTGTTCAACCGTGCCATGTGTGAGGTCTTGCCTGATACTTGGAGCTTATCTAGTGTTGTACCTATCTTCAAGTCAGAAGACCCTATGGAGCCTGGGAATTATCGCACTATCATGATTGGACACACATTGGCACAGTTATATGCATCCATTCTTGTGCAATAGTTGAGTAGATAGGCAAAGAGGGGATACGCATAGCCAGGTAGGCAAGGTTTAGGAGAGGTTTTTCTACTCTTGACCATATCATGACACTCATAGCCATTATTGAGATGGTAGACGGATATATTGTAGCTTTGTGAACTTCCGCAAAGCATTTGACACGATACTTTTAGCTAGATTGATGCACAAACTACAGGAGATGGGAGTACTTACACAGCTCATTGGGGGGATCATGGCATTATACAGGTCAGTAGTGGGGCATGTATGCACCTCAGAGGTTCTATCTACACTGGTCCACTCCACTATTGGAATGAAGCAAGGTTACCCGCTCTCTCCTACTCTATTTGGTATGTATATAGATGAGGTTTCTAACTATATTGAGAGAGGTCAGCACCCGCATTCACATGTGGCCAGGAGACAGTGGAGTATACAAATGCTTACACTTACCTTGGGTGGTCTTTAGTGGACCAACATTTTCGGTGAGGAGAGCAACATAGACTAGACTAACCAGAGCCCATGCAACATTAGGTACATTGGAGAGGATGTGTTCACAGGTTTAGTTTCAGGAGCCTCGCACAAAGCAAATTTGGCTCTTTGACACTTAGGTGGCTTTCGCATTGCTCTATGGAGCTAAGATACGTGGACCTTCATTGGATCATCATGGGAGGTCGGGTCACTCTGATGGATGGGGGGACATGGAGAAGCCTCTAGTCTCTATGATTTTACGGCTTATTAGAGACAAGGTTTCAGTACCACGTGACATTATCCGAGCAGAGATAGCTGCCCCCCACCAGTGGTTGAGGCGCTCACCAGGTCAATCTCCCTCATACACCGCGTGTGGGAACTTCCCAGAGATAGATATGGCCGCCTAGCACTTGAGTCCTCTCGATAGCTAGCCATTTAGGGAGATACAACATGTTGGTATGAGGAGATGACATCATGGTTTCAAGCACATGGGTTCAACATAGATTGATTGCCCCCCTTGCAGTACTCATTGGATGCACCCTCTTTGATTCTCACACAGTCCGAGATCAACAGGCTCATCCGCCAGGACCTGACTCAGCTAAACCCGAGGAGGACATGGATACAACCAGCATAGGAGGTGGGCATGAAGTTGGCTTTCTACACAGAGCATCTTCTCTAGCATACGGAGGATGGCTTTGTGAGAGACTCAGATACATGGACACCCACTTGTCTCATGTGATACGATGTGCTATTGGTCATTACGTACATCTTCACACCAGCTTCGGGTCGAGACTGGGAGATACTGCGGAGTACGAGCAGAGGTGAGGACATGTCCCCTAAGTCACATGGAGCGTGAGACATATTTGCACTACACCTGCCACTACGTGGTCTACTATGAGATACGAGGCCGCTTCCACTGCTTATTGAGAGAGGGCTTTGGGCCACTCTCTAGAGTTATGGGATACGAGGACCAAAGATGCATGGGTTTGTTTTTGCTCGAGCTACGTAGACACAAAGAGAGCTTGGTGAGAGGAGAGGCTAGCCAGTCTCAGAGACGATGGATCATAGACGCATTTAGAGTAGACACTAGACAACCGGAGGAGCTACTACCGCAGCAGAGCCCACATTCTCCTCGCACCAGAGGCACGCTGATCGACCGAGCGACCGAGTTGGGGAGATCCAGACGCCCACGACTCTGGAGGACTACTGAGCATCAACGAAAGATGCATCAAAGGATTCGGGTCACTTTGGCCCGACATGCACGACCCCAGGTTAGACTACTAACCATGGAGGAGATTGATGAGATCCGCCAGCGCGACCGATGCTGGATCTCCTGTGATTTAGCTCTTTCCACATTGTGTTGTATTAGCCCCCCATTCGCTACCCCCCAGACTCATATCCTACACAATCCCACCTAGCTACTTATTTCACATCTAGCAACTTAGGATTCCATAGTATTTTTATTTTGTCACCCAGACTTTGTATATAATCCACCACATTGTAACTTTTCGTTCTCATAGATCGCTTTGGCCTTTTGAAGATGTTGATATACCATTTCGTTTCATTTGTGTGTGTGTGTGTGTGTGTGTGTGTGTGTGTGTGTGTGTGTGTGTGTGTGTGTGTGTGTGTGTGTGTGTGTGTGTGTGTGTGTGTGTGTGTGTGTGTGTGTGTGTAAGAGACCCTTGAGGATGCTTACTGAGGCCTTATCTCTCATAGAGAGTACAAACAAGAAGAGTATAGTGTGTGTGCTAGCTATTCATTTCATTTCATTTCATTTCTTTGTGTGTGTGTGTGTGTGTGTGTGTGTGTGTAAGAGACCCTTGAGGATGCTTAGTGAGGCCTTATCTCTCATAGAGAGTACAAACAAGAAGAGTATAGTGTGTGTGCTAGCTATTCATTTCATTTCATTTGTGTGTGTGTGTGTGTGTGTGTGTGTGTGTGTGTGTGTGTGTGTGTGTGTGTGTGTGTGTGTGTGTGTGTGTGTGTGTGTGTGTGTGTGTGTGTAAGAGACCCTTGAGGATGCTTAGTGAGGCCTTATCTCTCATAGAGAGCACAAACAAGAAGAGTATAGTGTGTGTGCTAGCTATACATCAAGAAGACATGTAGGATGAATGAAATATATGCCAACCACGAGGGTGTATAGTGCCATGTAATGTGGCCCAATAGATATTGAGTTTCTAGACCCCTCCATTAAATGTCAAAGAAGAGTGTCTATGTCGCCCCGGTGCCTTGGAGGAGCCTACTAATGTAGTCCACTGGCTGCAAAGGCTATGTGGAAATTTTGACAAGATAGCATTAGAGAAAGGTTGTGAGCCCATTATTGAGCACATAAAGACATTGCCAACAGATTTAGACTAAACAGGTGTGCAATGGTGCCTTGTTTGTGGCCAAAAGATATAAGCATGACAACTGGATTTGTAGGAAAAGCTTCATGCAAAGTATATGACCCAAAATTTCAATAGCCATGCAATCGCACCTCATATGACAAACAAAACATATGCCGGCCAAATTGGCTATGCATATAGACATATAAAAAATAATGGGGTATGGAATTTTTTCTTACTCATCATAAGCAAGAATGAGCATCTACTTTGAAAAGGAATGTGCATGTGGAGACTGCGTGTGGGGTCTATGTGGACTTTAGGGAGAACTTGCAATAATAATACATACTTGATACTTTTCTAATCACTTTTATTCCTAATGTCTAGCCCTTCACACTAATCCCTCAATGTCTTAATGATAGAAATCCTACATTACTTAATTTAAGGTCACTAAGAAATCTAGACTAGGGAATGTATAATATAGAAGGTAGAGAGGACCTTGCCTTATTCCCTTCAATGAAAGCATAGCATACCTTCGTGGAACGTGCCAATTTTATCATGTCAATCTAAAGTGTAGTTGCCTAGCTACAAAAAGTTCCTAATGCCTGCATGCATTCATAAGGGAAAGAGATACGGTAACACTTCCAGCCAAGGGAGCACCAATTTCTCATTTTTGGATTGTGTTTTTTGAGAAAAGATAATCCATAATTGGGTCTAGTTGATGTAAGTGGAAAACACACATAGCACTTAAATCTGTACTACCATTGGCAAGTTTCCATTCTAGTATCCAACAAAGTAGCATGTAATTGATATAATAAACTATGTGGTTTATCATATGATTTGAGAATGGAGCATGCAATGCTAGCCAAATTTTATGTTATCCCTATTTCATTGATTCCATAGATTCAAATTTTGAAGAGAAGTGGAAAACACTCACATGCACTTAAATTTGTACTTCCATTAGGCAAGTTTCCATTCTAGGCTATACCTCTTGTTCAAAGTAGCATAAAACTGATGTGATGAACTGTTGGGTTTATCATATGAATTAAGAAGGGAGCATGCAATGTTATCCAAAGGTTATGTTATCCCTCTTTCATTGATTCCATAGGTTGAACTTTGGAAGAGAAAAATTCCGTCATAAACCAAATTAGCACACAATGGAGACAAAGTACAAATAGAGACATAAGTGAAAAAGCAATATTTTGTACAGTATTAGAAAATAATTTGGCAAGGAGTAAGAGATTTAAAACCAAGCATGCTCAAAAAACTGAAGAAAGGATAAGATATGTGATGGTTTTTAGCATTAAAAAAATGCAATATGAAAGAACCCATCAAGTCGGATCTTCACTCCCTTTGGAAAGTCTAAGGTCCACAAAGGATATTCTCATCATTTGCAAATGGAGAACAAACCCCCAAGCTAGCACACTTTAGAGTGGGTGTTCACATACAATATCAAAATACCATAAGAATCATCTTAAATTTTAGATTTATATAAGACAACACCATTCCATGATCATTGTGGCTAGGAAAAATACCTTCGAATCATTTTACCCAGTCAAGCAATCCAAAACAAAGCTCTGCTTTAGAAATAATACATTCACCAAATGTTTTTAGAGAGAGAGAGAGTCGTACGTGTAGCCAAGAAGCACATCATCCTTATTTCAAAAACTAATATTGCATTAAAAATGTATTGAAGTTCCTTTGATTGAAACTACAACTTTATCATTGAAAGTATTAAGGGCAGGATTTTTTGGTTTGATTAACCACAATATTTATTTATCATATTCAAAAAAGTGTGGTTAATCAAACTTAGAAAACCAATCAAAGCATGAGCAACATAGCATTTTCAAGATGACAAATAGCGTGTAGCATAGTAGGATTTCTTTTATGCTAGTAATCAATACCAGTAAACAATGTAATGAAAAATTCCTTGGGAAATGAAACATTTTTAAGAATCTCCATGTTGATAAGATCAACCACCAAAACACTGTTTTCTTAGAGTATTAGGTCCTTCTCCCACACACATGCTCTCTCTTGTAGTAACCAAAAAAAAGGAAAAATCCAAGAAACAATAAACAAAGCTAAGTGAGGGAGACATCCCTCACCTTAAATAGGAAAGTGGCAATATGCCAGGGTAGCCTCCACCTCACCATGCTTCTACTAAGCATGTTGGGCTACAAGAGTAATCCCCAAGACTCAAGCATGCATGGTTACTATAGTAGCACATCCCATTCCAAACAGCTATGTAAGCACAAGGACATAGTATGGCCCATAGCATGTATAGAGCAAACCAGAAACCATTAAAACACCAGCCGATATAGAGAAGTATCCCAATAAGAATAAAGAGTATTCCCATGAAGAGGACGAGCACTAGTTGCTCCAACTATCCATACCTTCATAGTGCAGCAATGTACAAAGCCATGATACCAAGTGTATTTAAGATCAAAGCAATGCACATTATGTGCCTATACCAACAATAGGAAAATTTGTATAGTCCATCACTTACATACACAATGAGCCATCAACAATATATATACAACTTAAAATTGGCTAGCTGCTCGTCAAAGTTCTTTTTGTTAGTCAAAATTGGGCCATAGCTTCCCATCATCATGTTGACTCTACAATGAACAAGGAATCAATGAAGTCCTCTATAGGGGCACCAAAAGGGGAACACATGCACTACACTTAATTGGCTAGCCGCTTGTCAGGGTTCTCTTTACATGTGAAAATTGGATTGTAGCTTCTCATCATTAGGCTAGCTCCAAAACACACAAGCAATTACTGAAAAGGGGGAACTCACACTAGATCTTGGCACTATCACACACCTCTTTGAAGTCAAGTGATTCACAACACCCTCATCAACATGCATGCAAGGACACATGCACGCAAACACAAAACTCAAATTATCCTCTCTTCCATAACTTCCATCCGAAGCACATATTTAACTAAGTATAAATATAAAAACAAGAGATTACCTTTAAATGGTCTAGAAGTTCATGTATTCGAGCTCAACATGTTGTTGCAAAAAATTATCTATCTAGAATTAGGAAAATGTACTATTGTTGCTGCATTTGAAATGTGTTGAAGCTCCAAAAAAGACTCCTCAGTCATGCATTTTATATGTTTACAAAATCTATGAGCAAAACAATATTTTTTGGCTCCCAAAACTAAGTATGGACCTCTCATGTTGTTGCTACTCTCTCATGTAATGACTAGAACATGGCTTCTCTCCGGCTTTCACTTAGAAACTCTTTTCTTTGGTAAGTGGCCATTTATCCTCGAACTACTCAACCTGGTTTACATGGCTATCATTGCTCCTTATCTCTTATTCAAGCTTGGATGGTTATGCATATGTGCCCACCAAGCCTCATATTCGAGCATCAACCATAAATTACCCTTCCATGCATCATAAAGTCTAAACTACTTTTTAGTGTTGCCACAATTCCGGTGTGTCTTTTGATGTCACATATGCTAAATTTGTTCCTTGAAGCACCCATCAACTCTAGTTTTACTCTACATGTCTTTCTTTAAAATTCTCTTGTATGCACATAGAGTGTAACCATAATTGGCACTTTTCTTTTGTTTCTCCTAGGTGCTCACCTTGCATGGATAGGTACTTCAATGTCAATTGCTCAACTCGGTAAGAGTGTACACCAAAGGCACTTATTTCATTCTTGGTTTTTCCCCTTTGGTCGTCCATGTTGTAGATGAGTTGTAAACCCTAGCTTAGAACCACTTGCCACTATCCTCTTGTTCAAACCCCTCTAGATTGTATAAGTGCTCATATACTACAAGAATAAGCTCACCAACATCTCTTGGTTTGACCTATGCAATGCCAAGGAAAAACCTATGGCTTAACCAACACTAGAACGATCATATCAAGGAGAATTGGAAGCTACTCTAAAGATACACCAATGATCCAGAGATGATTAGGGATTTAAAGTTTATAATCAACATGTCATTTTTGGTAGAATACAAGTCAAAAGGGGTCCAAATTATATAGGTTCTTAGCCAGAATCTTCAAAAGGTGCTAAAGGCACAATGAAGTTGTCTCGGGAAAACATGTAGGTTTCCATCGATCGTGCAAGTGATTTTACCAGTAGCTACGACTATGATACTTTGTGAGCCAGGCTATATTACTTCATAGCAAATAGATAGTCACAAGCAAAACAAGGCTCAAGACCCAACAATGTATTGGATATCTACAAAAGTGTGAAGTGACACCTCAAAAGTGACCCAAATCACTTGGAACTTCACCAAACATCTCTAGACGACATCAGGAATTAGCTCATTTGATCAATCATGCAAGATCTAAACATCTATGGACCATGATTTATGGTGCATAACAAATTTTGTCAGGGAGAGATCTCATGTGTTCTTAGTATCCAGGACAAGTACTAAGTAAAATTTGCATGGAACATTCACTTCTTTGCTTATGGGTTGGACACAATCGCATACCTAGACTTTTATGCTACATTATTAACAAAGCTCCATCAAACTACTATCCAAATAAATTTAAACATCCTCTAAGCTAGCCCAGGAAAACTTCTCAATGGTGAGTGAGAATGGGCACTAGAATCAGAAGTGGGGTATGTTATGGATTACAACGTTACCCCTATAATAACAACATGCTATAATGACAACACTGTTTTGACAAGAGGAGAAGTGTCTTGGAGAAAGGATGCAAACATGAGTAGAATATTAGACTGATTAATGCTATTGGCTTTGATAATGCCTTTGTGAAAATCTATTAGTAGCCTTTGGTGCTGAATTTAAGAACCTTGGAAATGATGGGTCACAATTTTGTGGGCCCTCAAAATAATTTGCCATCGGGTCCACTACGTGTTCTAAGGCTAGTGTAGCATTGCCATTTTGTTTCATTGCATTCCAAGCTTGTTTGCTCATAAAAAAAGGCCGATCTAGTTATTGTTTGTTGCAACACGGAGAGTGAGATACATTAGAAGGTGGGAACATAACGCCTGAGGTAGTGTCTGATGTGTTTGGCTTGCCTTTGGTGGACGATTCCCTGATGATGAAGGTGGAAGACCATGTCATGCGCATAAAGTTTGGGGCACCCATAGCTTCAAAGAACTACTACATGATGCATCATTAAATTTGCTACATAGGAGGCATATCAAATGGTATCTTGACAAAATGTGCTTAATGGAAAAAATTACATAGATGCCTTTTAGCCTTTGTTCACATTAGGGAGGAATGTGAAGGGGATCGGGGAGCACCACAGACGGAGAGTGAGAGAGAGAGAGAGAGAGAAGGAGACACACACACGATGTGGGTGGGGAGACTGTGAAGTGGCAGCTCCCCCTATACAGTATACTCACTATAAGTATAGGGTAACAGTGGGCGGGCGCCCATGACCTGGGCGACCGGTCAAGGCACATAGGCCTTAACCCCAACAAGATGAGTCATCAACCTCCCACTTAAAGGCCAATGTGCCTTTAAGCAAGATCTACTAGTGTACAACTAATAGAAGGTGAGAGATTCTCTCAACCTATGTCCACTGACTCTCGATGAGCTAGTGCATCCGGCTCTACTGATAGACAAACATCCCGCTGCGGAAGCCACATAGAGCTAGCTCCAAGCTCTGCAAGTAGTCTACAAGAGCTCATACACTCCTGCAAGTATCGGTCCAATACCTGCAAACCTCCCCTATGCTCTATGCCGAGATTAGTCATCGAACAACTAATTAACCCTGCTGCAAATGCTCCCACTGCAGCTGCTATGTCGGGCCTCGAGATTAGCATCTCGTACATGAGGACACCGAACATTGATGCAACCCTGGAAACCTCTGCCACCTCCAACTCAGAACTCAACTCATGGCAATCCTGTCCCCTATCATAGAGACCATGGCACTCTGACTCCGAGCTCTGGAGTGACTCCTCGTGCCCACCACATATCACATGTGTACCAAGAGTATCCATCTGTCCTAAATCTGCATCAAGCTCTGTGTGGCTTCGGCAGCGGGATGTTTGTCATCTTTGTCATCACCTCTGATGGCTCATCCTGATGTGACTCACTAGAGCTGTCCCACTCTACCTGTGCATCCGTAGACACAACCTGCACAACAAGGTCACTGCTCTGCCTCCATGCAAATCATCCTGCAACCCACAAGCAAAAGAGACTCGCCTGCTCTCTCGCTCTCTACCTGGCTGCATGATCACAGAGACAACACCGTCTCTCCCGTGATCCACATGCAATGGGTAACCTGTACCACTCCTGGCACCTCTCGCAATCACTAGCAAACCCAAATGCATCACAAAATCTCGCTCTCGTAGCGAAATCTAACATCCACAATCTCTAAGCTGACCAATCAAGATCAAACTCACTGTCAAATCTGGTACATAGCGCACATGTCGTAACAAGTAAGATGTACCACTCGGTAATGACAGTCTCACATCTCCTGCACCTGCTATCGCATGCACCGATCCATCGGTCAAACGTACACTGCCAAGCATCCCGCTAGAATAGCTACAAAACCATTCACGATGCGGCGTGACATGAAACATAGCATCTGCGTCTAGCAACCACTGCGAAGGGAGTGCACTATCCACATGTATAGCATCTCGTGCATAGCTCGAGGTAAAAGTGACATCCCCGTCACTAGTATACTCCAACACTACATCTGCTTCAACTGTCAAAGCAACTGAGTCCATGGCATCACTACATACATCTCTGAGACTGCCATGTCTCCTACGATGTCGCATACGACGAAAACAGCGCCGTCTAACGTGTCCAGAATGACCACAATACCAACATGTCACCTGTCGGCGTGCTCGTGAATGTACATGTCTCACACGAGTCCGTGATGACTCAGATCTATCATACATATCATGTAATCTGTGCCAAAGTGCTCTCGAAGCAGTCTCATACATAACAAGAGCATATATAGATTCCGCAAGGTGCAAAGAGAGTGTAGATAGTGCCATCTCCTCTAGCTCCTGCCACTGATTGTCAGACATGTTTGAAGGTCTACCTGCATCACCACTCAATGGTCGATGCAACCCTCGCTGTGTCAATGCATCAAGCATACACTCTCTCCATGCTACAAAGTCTGACCCATCAAACATGCACATTTCGGAGAGATCATAATCTGAGCGATCACCTATCTCTGCCATGAGCACAATGTAGCAAACTAGAAAGCAAAACCACCTCACCAACAACACCTGGAAACTGTCTACAAATATGGCCAGAAACACAATGTAAAACCTGTGAGACACACTCCAAAATAGAGCTCCAGCAATGTCAATACAAGCCTCGTCTGCTCTAGTATCACACTGCAATCTGTGAGCTAATCACCAAGCCCACACTGTGCCGTATCGATGCATACACACGCACAAATCTCCCACCTGCAGAGAACACCGCAAGCAAATGCTGAGTGCAACCCGCAATCTCTACCTAGATCGCATAAATGATGCGCATAAAACTCCTGAGAAAATTTCGCCAGAGTTTCGTCAGTAAAACGGCCACAAAACCAGTAACCAAACTGACTGCACACTCAAAACCATGAGCAACCAAAGCGCATCAAACCGCACTCCAAATGCATGCACCAATCTCCACACTTTGCATACATCATTGTAAACACTTGCAAATCTAGTACACAAATATCTGCTCTACCTGTGACTGCCAAAAAAGATGCTCGAGGCATACATTACCGAGCTCAAAATGCAATCACATCAGTCTCCCTAAGCATCAAACCACATAAGGCATACATCGTATCCTCCCACCTGTGAGGAAACTTGCAACAAATATCACTCTCACATCTGAGAGCAAACCATGTGTGGAATCCTCGACACACAATAAACAACTACTACTGCAAAAAATTCAGAGTTCAGAATTTTAAAATTCTGATATAACGAGCGCATCCGGAGCGTGCCAAAACCCCAAGGTCGACTCTTGGATCACATGTATCCGAGTCCGGGTGTGAAAGCTATGCCAAAAAACGTTGTTTTCGGCCCAAAAACGCAGCAAAAACTTGCTGCTGCTGCAGAAATTTCAGAGGTCAAAATCAGCTCAAATAGACATCACCATTGCGTTCGGAGCGTGCCAAAACCCCAGGTTACACCTTAACCTTGCATAAATCGCATTCCGTATGCAAAAGTTATGCAAAAAACACTGTTTTTGGGGCCCGAAAAATGACCTACGGAAATGAAAATCTGCATTTTTCTTGCAAGTATGGCTGCAAATAATTATACACACTTACAATACACTCTTCCCTGAAGCTTGGGAATGCCCCTCAAGCTTCCATGAGTACAGATCTGGTGGTTGCTCACCGATCTCAAGCTTTCACCGAAAGGGAGCTCATCATAGCCGAAAGCTCCCTTCTCTGTAGCACTCCATCTGTCGCGAAGCCAAAGCTCTGATACCAATTGAAGGGGATCGGGGAGCACCACAGACGGAGAGTGAGAGAGAGAGAAGGAGACACACACACGATGTGGGTGGGGAGATTGTGAAGTGGCAGCTCCCCCTATACAGTATACTCACTATAAGTATAGGGTAACAGTGGGCGGGCGCCCATGACCTGGGCGACCGGTCAAGGCACATAGGCCTTAACCCCAACAGAATGTTCCAATGGACTGGGCCACTTGGGTTTTCCAGAGACTACATGTGTGTGATCAGATGGATAAGCACTAGAATACCCATTTGGGTTGGCTAACTCCATATTTAGCAGGTTTGTATGATTTTGTTTTAGGTGTTGTTGAGAAAGTGCAGAAGACTAAAGTGGAGTCTAGTGTTGAGAAGAAAAGGAGGCTTAGCTGGGTAAAAACACCGCCAAGCAAGGTGTAGATCACTGAGGTAGAGGATATTCCACCAATAACAAAGTTTGGTGTTCCAAATGCAGAGCATACTGACGGGAAGAGGTTAGTAAAGAAGATTAAATTTGTGAAGAAAAGGAAGCAAATTGAGGTTACTGAAGTTCATGTGCAGGAGCCGAATTTTGCTGAGAGTGGGTTGTCTAGCCCGATGTGGGTCATAACCAATGTGGAGGATGCAATGGGCTATCTTTGGTCTATTCAAAATTTCATTTTGAAGCAAAAGCTGGACCTAGAGGCAGCAAAATATAAAGCACAAAAGAATGCTGAGACAGAGAACCCTTCTGGTGGCGGATTAGCAATACAGAGAACTAAGAAGTATGTGGAAAAATTGGAGGGGAAGATTAAGCAGATGAGGGTGTCAAAGCTTGAGTAGTTATTGGTCCAGGTAACATTGGATGAATTTAAGGCTTGGCATGATGGTGTTGAGACTGATGTGATGGTGTAGGTGAATGAGTTGCAAACAAAATTCAAAACGGTGTAGGCAGAGGATACGTTGTTGCGTGATTGGGTATAGGCTTTAAGTGCCCTTGAGAAAGAAGTTTTGGAGGACACTGCAGAGATGCAAGTGGTAGTTCTTATTACCATTGATGAGGTAGAAGAATTGAAGCAGCAATTGTTGTAGGTTGCAGGATGTGGAGTGCAAGAGAGGGAAGGAGAGAAGGGGAAGGGGATGACGAGCATACACAGTCTTGTGGGTAGAGCTCTAGAGAGTGGAAACTCTCTATTCTCCTTATTGTTCTATATAATCAAACAATGTAGATCAACGGCCGGCCATTGCGTGGTTGGCGGCCACTTGCCCTAAAACCCAACAATCTCCCACTTGAGGGCCAATGTGGCCCAAGTGGCTAAAGAATGTAGGGGCTATTATGTAAAACTGTACAAAAAACGTGAAGTGTGATTGTAGCTTCACCCTACACCCATCATCTCTATGCAATGTGCAAACCGCTCTAAGGCTAAGCTCTTGGTTAGAGCATCCACTGGATTTTCATATGTGTGAACTTTGACTAACTCAATGCGTTTGCTAGCCCAAATATCCCGTACCACATGATAGACCTCTATGTATTTCAACTTGGAGTGAAACACAGGGTTCTTTGCTAACGCAATCATGCTCTGACTATCACAATGTAGCACTGGAGTCTGGTGTATACCAAGATCTCCCACTAGACGAGATAACCACGCAACTTCCTTACTGAAATTGGAAACTACAACATACTCTGCCTCAGTGGTGGAAGACAAAGTGCAATTCTGGATACATGATCTCAAAGAAAATGCCGCTCCAGAAAACAAGAAACGTAACCAGATGTGAATTTCCTACTAGTGTCCACACAATACGCATAATCCAAATGAGTGTATCCAACTATGGATGCATCACTATTCCCAAAACATAAGCACTTGCTAACTGAGCCCTTGATGTATCTTAAGATGTGCTTCACTGCTTCCCAATGCTTTCTGTCTGGATTTTCCATAAACCTGCTGACCACCCCCATTGCATATGCAATGTCTGGCCATGTGCTAACCATGGCGAACATAAGACTGCCAACTGCTGAAGAATACGGCACCTTTTCCATCTCTTCCTTTTCAACATCCATTTGAGACAATCATGCTTGCTAAGTTTTTTGTATGCTGCCATTGGGGTACTCAATGCTTTCCCCCTTGCATTTTAAAATATTGCAATACCTTGTGAATATACTCTTCCTGTGAAAGTTCAAGTATACCACATTTGCGATCTCTCTTGATACGAATACCAAGAAAATGATGTGCATCACCCAAATCTTTCATAGAAGACTACTTGCTTAAGGCATCCTTGAGAAGTGCAATCTCATCTTTTGACTTTTCGGCTATGAGCATATCATCCACGTACAAAATTAGAATGATGAGGAAATCATCATTCAATTTTCATGTGTACAAACAGTGATCCTCTTGGCTCCGTACGTAACCCTGGGACTGAATGTACTTGTTAAACTCGATGTACCATTGCCTTGAGCCTTGCTTTAATCCATACAAAGCTTTCTTGAGTCTACACACCAGTTCTTCCCATGTTGGCTTCTTAGGCTTTATTGCAAAACCTTCTGGCTATCTCATGTAGACATCCTCTTCAAGATCCCCATGAAGAAACGTTGTCTTCACATCCATTTGGACCAATTCCATGTCCTCGATGGCTACGAGACCAAGCATAAAATGCAATGTAGTCATCTTGACCACTAGAGAAAAGATTTTATTGAAATCCACACCTTTTGTTTGCTTGAACCCTTTAGCAACCAATCTAGCCTTATACTTAGGCTCGTGATCATTTGTGGTATACTTCTTCTTGTAAACTCCATTTGCATGGCAATGCATGTTTACCCGCAGGTAGCTCTTTCAATTTCCAAGTTTCATTCGCTAAGATCAAGTTATACTCAAATTGCATAGCCTCTTTCCAATTCATGCTATCGTTCATTTGAATGGCCTGTTTGTAGTAGCAAGTGGGTTCACCGTAGTGAGTGACTAGTAAGTAGCCAATCCTTGCTCAAAACGCTCACATGCACTAGATGTACGAGTAGATCTCCAAAGTGCCTGACTGTTGGATTTCGTTCTCTCTGGAGCAACATGTGTGTGTGTGTGTGTGTGTACTAGTAAAAGGTGCATCACTAGCACGTCCAACATTCTGTGTAACTGGTGGTGAGGCAACATCCTCAAACCGTACTCTGCAATACTCAATGTCTTTCACTTGCTTTCTATGCATCTTAGACTCATTGAATATCACATGTGAGCTTTGTATAACCTTCTTAGATTCTGGGTGTCAAAGAAGATATACCATCTCTCCGTCCACACCATATCCAATGAAGATGTACTTGTGTGATTTGGGGTCCAGCTTTTGTCTAAGCACTTTTGGCACATGTGAGAATGCCTCACACCCAAATACATGTAACCTGTCATAATTGGGCTCTTTGCCTGTCTACATTTCCTGTGGAACCTTGTATTTTAGTGGTGTACTAGGTGACCGATTGATCAAATAAGCAGCTGTCGTAACAGCTTCTCCCCAAAATTCTTGAGGTAAGTTGGTCGTAGACAACATAGAAGCGACTCGTTCCTGAATGGTTCTATTCATCCTCTTAGTCACACCGTTTTGGGTGGGAGTGCAAGGTGTGGTAAAATGTCTTCTAATGCCCCTTTTTTTGCAAAAGACCTTAAACTCGGAGGATATGTGCTCGCCTCCATTGTCACTGTGCAAGGCTTTAAGATTTCTACCTGACTTGTTCTCTACCACTGCTAAGAACTTCTGAAAGACACTAAAGGTGTCGCTCTTCTACTTCAAGAGATAAACCCACACCTTTCTAATAGAGTCATCTATGAATGTTAGGAAGTATAACGCTCCCCCTAGAGACTTGACTGGCATGGGTCCTCTCAAGTCGCTATGAACGAGATCTAGAGGACTCCCTAACTCCTTGGTCAAAGGCGCTGATGTCAACCTAGTCTCTTTGCCATAGATACAATGCTCACATAAAGAGAAGTTAGAGTAATATAACACTTTCATTCCCTTTTGACTCATATGTCCTAGCCGGCTATGCCACAACTCTGTAGAGGTACAACTCGCCTACACAAATGGAAGTCTCTTTCACTAAAGCGACATAAAGTGAGTACAATGAGCCAGATTTATGGCCTTTAAGCATGACCATATTTTCCTTCTTGATAGTCCAAGAACGATGAGCAAATATGGTAGTGTAACCCAAATCATCCAGCTGTCCAAACTCTTTGTCAATTTGGGTACATGTCTGAGATTGTGCAGTATAAACTGAGTGCCATTACGCATAGAAAACTTGATGCTACCCACACCACATATATCAAGCTCATAAGAATTTCCTAGCTTCACTGTGCCATGTATGGTAGTGTATATAGAAAACCACTCCTTGTGAGGAGTCAGATGAAAGCTAGCACCTGAGTCCACAATCCAATTCTGTGCATAACACTGGTCAAGAGCTAACAATGCATCAAAACTCAAATTTGATGTGAAAATCAACACATCATTCGGCAAGTCAGAAACTGTCTTAATGGATGGATACTCAACCACATTAATCTCTTCAATTTTCATGTAGCTTTTGGGTTTGTCAGACTTTGCTTTCTCTTTGCCCTTACCACGCTGCATTGCGCGGCAATCTTTTTTCAAGTGTCCCTTTTTATGGCAGAAGTAACACTCAACATTTCTCATGTATTTGCCGTGACTCTTGTTACGACCTTGCCTGCGATCCTGAGAACGACCGTAGCTGCGATCACGCTACCTTTGCTGGTCACGATTGCCACTAGCCACATATGCATCACCGTGCCCACTTGTATCAAGAGATTGACCTCTAATCTCCTCAGTGAGCAACGAACTTGTGACATCATAGAACACTAACTTGCCATTTGGAGCTGAATTGCTAATGGCTGTGCAAAATATGTCTCATGAATTGGGTAGAGAGCATAACAAGAAAATAGACTTGAGTTCATCGTCAAACTCAGTAAAGCCCTGAGATGTCAACTTATTGAACAAGGAGTTGAACTCATTTAAGTGTGTAGAAACTGTGCTACCTTCTTTCATGTTGAGCTTCATAAGCTTTTTCATGAGAAAAAATTTGATGGATGCAATTTTGCTCTCCCATGTTGAACATAAGCTATTCAATAGAGCCTTGGTTGCTGTCTTCCCTATGATAGTGAAGAACACTGACTCGGCTAGATGTAGACGTATTGTAGCCATGGCTTTCGCATCCAAAAGCTCCCACTGAGCCTGCATATATCCATCACCCTATGCACGCTCTTTCAGCTGTTCTGATAGAACCTTGTTAGTCAAAACATCCTTCATGTACTCTTTCCACATGGTGAAGTTGCTACCATCAAACTTGCGGATGAAATATTCCTCATTTTTTGAAGAAGAAGCCATCACTGACAAATGGGTTTAAGAGGTGCAAGCTAAAGAAATTTGGGCAGAGTAACCTTTGTATCAGGAGCAAAATCTCAACCAAAATAGGCTCAAAAGTGCCAACAATGAAAGTCACGACTCGCAAGAAAAATCCGACAAAGTCTCCTTTCTATGAGGAGTCAAAACTCAACTCAAAAAACACATAGAATGTGCCAACGACACTAATTGGGCATCAAAAAATTGAGGTGTCACTACTGTGTGACCGCCAAGTCGGCGTCAAAAAGCATAAGAAACCGTCTAGATACATATCCTATGGCGAGGGTACCGTAAGAGGGGAACTCCAACTACCTGTATCATCAAGGGTATCTCAAATATCGAGAATGCCCTAGCTCAAAGAAAACCTCACGCTATCGACCCTCCAAAGGCTAAAGCAGACACAAAACGATTAGCCATAGTCTCAGAAAGGGCTCTTCCAGTTCGAGTCTCAGAAACGGCCAAGAAAACTACCAAAATAGCCAAAAAAATGTCTCCACACATAGTACAATAGGCAATGTCCGCAACTCAACGTACATGAATGACTACGCTCGAACAGGCGCCAAGAATTGCTGCGTGCAATAATTATTATCCCTATGGGGATATCTGCTCTCAAAAGAGCTCAATAGCACTATGGTGTGTTAAAGCAAACATGCTGTCAATGCATCTACCCACAGAGAAAGTGTTGTCGAAATGAGTGCAAAAAGTGCCTGAAAATCGTTGTCTGTATGTGTCTAGAAACTTGGAGAAACTGTGTGTAAACGGGCTCAAAAGCCCCCTATAACTTGTGTATCGATGTCGGTATGTGCTGATTTCCACCGCCGGACAGATATGCGCTAGTTGAATAGTAGTCAAAGGTGCTCGGAGTCGAAAAAGTATCGTAGAGCACGATCGGTGTCCTCAGTGCCGATGTTGGGTGTCACTTCTGTGTGGTAGAGGCACCTCACACGTACATGTGGCAAGCACAACCATCTGCGAAAACATTGGCATCGAGATCAAATGTCGAAAATCCGCTCGCACAAAGAGTGTCGCCCATGTCGGTGGCAAATTGCCGATGCCGAGGTTCAAGCGCAAATACTTACGCTCTCTCTCTCTCTCTCTCTCTCTCTCTCTCTCTCTCTCTCTCGTTATCGAGGTTGTCGGAGGACTTATGGTGGAAGTGATCCCTTGCACACAAAACCTTAGGAGAGGAAAAAAAATTCTTTAACTATGTACTGTTGAAAAAATCCTGCAGTAGCTGTGTCAGATTTCTGACGAGCGTTGAGGGGAGAATGTGTGGGTGTGTGAATCCACAATGCTACTCGCTTTGGTCGTGCCCAGCTCAACTCGGTCAATGCCTCATCAAACTGCTTGATTGTATGCATTGGGCCCTACTAATTGGTCGATTGCTCTCGATTCCCTTGCAAGCTTCTACCGCTGCTGATTTCCAGCTTCAACCTGCTAAGCTTTGATTTCCCGCTCAAGGGTTTGATTACCTTCTTGCTGTACCTGATTCTGCTGCTCGACTGTCTCAAGCTCTACTACAAGCTACTGCCAAGACTTGCTAATAACGGGCCCAATTCACCTGATCGATTTGCTCCAAATTTGAATTTGCTACCTGATTGTGCTTTCGATTATGCTGCCCCCACAGTCAACCCCTTCACTGCTTGATGCCTTAGCTAGCTGCCTCGTTTGTTTTGCTCGACATTGCTTGATTGTGTCCTTTGCTTACTTTGCCCGATTTCCCTGTAGAGCTTAAAAAGTTCCAAGATTCCATCTCCGATGGAGTCGCTACACATGCAGATTAGTCAGGGCTCGGGATCGGGTGCCCTGTGCTCTGATACCACAAGAGAGGGAAGGAGAGAAGGGTAAGTGGATGATGAGCATACACACCCTTGTGGGTGGAGCTCTAGAGAGTGGAATCTCCTTATTGTTCTATATAAGCAAACAACGTAGATGGGTGGCCGGCCATTGCCTAGCAGCCACTTGGCCTAAAACCCAACAACTACAAGAGAAATTGGAAGAGCTGTGGAATGGTGTGAAAAAAACTCTGTGATTGGATGCAAAATTTGGGTAAAAAGACGTGGAAAAGTTGTTTGTCAAAGTAGAGGACAAGGACTTGATGATGGAAGCAAAGGAATTGCATGCGCAAAACAATCTTTTGAAGGAGCATGTTGTGAGTATGGAAGCAAACCAAGCAGTGTTAGTAGAACAAATAGTGGTTTTAACCACTAGGGTAGTAATTGTTCAATTTTGGATCAAGGATTATGGGAGTCGTGCCAAATTTTGGAAAAGTTTCAAGCCACTGGCGGGCAGTGCCTGTGTAAAAGGCATATATAGCCATTACTTATAAGGTTTAAGTTCTAGATTGTTTTGATATTGATATAGCCATTACTTATAGGTTTAAGGTCTGGACTGTTTGGATATTAATATCCGTGCAACTGTCTTGGGAGTTTCACATGACCTTGGAAGTTACGTTGTTTAGTTTCTAAATAAAGCTTTTGTAATCTTGTTCTACATCAATGAAGAAAGAAGGAGTCTTTTCTTGTCTACTCTCAATCTGCACATATGTTTCTTTGTTTGAGTGTTTTTCTGATTGTGTATTGTCATAGTTAACATGCACTTACCATCGAATAGAAAGCAAGTAGATCCACTATGACTTTTTCATAGCAGTATGCAACCCTATGCCGACCAAGTTTCTAGGGGGCGTAATTTCTTTGTAACTTTCATTGATGACTCTACTAGGAAGGTGTGGATGCATCCTTTGAAACACAAGGATAATGTTTTCTCTACGTTTCAAAATTTCCAAGTATTAGTTGAAAATCAGTCAAACATAACGCTCAAGAGCTTAAGGACTAATAATGGCAGAGAGCATATCTCCAAAGATTTCATCAATTTTTGTACTAAGAGAGGGACTAGGCGGCACTTTATAGCACCTCACACACCTACTCAGAATGGAGTTGCTAAGAGAATGAATCTCATGATTCAAGAGAGAGTCACAACAATTCTTTTTATGGAAACTTTGACCAAAGGTTTTTGGGTAGAAGCTATTTTGACAGATTCTAGAGGATTTGTGGTATGGAAAGAATCCACACTATGATCATTTGTGTGTCTTTGTATGTGAGGCATATGCACATGTGCCCAGAGAGCATTGAAAGAACCTAGACCCAAAGTCACATAAGTGTATCTTATGTGGTTATGGTGCAAATGGAGAAATGAAATATCGTCTCTGGCACTTGGAATTTTGTAAAGCCATTTGTAGTTCACACGTTATCTTTAACAAGTCGGAGATGCACAAGAAGCCTATCAAAGATGCCGAATATAGAAAGGTTACAAAGATGCCGAATATAGAAAGGTTACATTTGAGGACATTGCCTTGAACTTTTTGACAACTCAAAAGACCGGTGATGCACCTTCCACTAGCAATGCTCCACTTGATAGGGCAAAGAGCAATATTCAATCATTGAGACAATCTAGTAGATCCTCACATCCACCTACGTGGTTTTAGCCAGGGTTAGAGTATGCCATGTTGATTGATTACGGTGAGCCATCTTATTACAAAGAGCTTATCAAGGTCCACACTAATGATAACCGAGCGGATGCTCTTACAAAGAGCCTAGCGCTACGGGGCAATTTGCACATTGCATTGAGTTAATGGGTGTAGGGTGAACTAATTTAAACAAGTGTGAAGCTACTGTAGTGCTTTGCGATTGTACATACTAGCTTTAATCATAGCCAACTATGGCCACGTATTAATTACACATATTAATTACAGTGTGGTTCCACCCCACCCTCTCCTCTTTGTCTCTTCTCTTTCCTCTCTGCAGGCTTGCTTGTTCAATGTCCAATTTATTGGTAAGACCTGAGGCCCAAAATGCACCTTAAAGTCGTCTCTTTTTCCTCCTTGAAATTGTGAGGTCTGATGTTGAGGTTGTTGAAACGGTTGTTGAATCTACTCTGCTTTGATACTAAATAATCTTTAATAAGATGTGTCTACCCACAATCTTGTTTTCATAAGGTCAAACTTCCTTTTGTAGTGGTATTTCTATCTAGTTTTATTCCTTGGATGCAAAAAATATTCCGAGAAGGGGTCGTTGAGTGATAGTCATGGGTATATGTCCCCCCTTCCTAGAGATACTCCATGTGGAATAGAACTATGTGATTCTTCCTCTAGTGTGCTTTGGAGGTGTCCCTTATTTTGGCAAGGTTCTTCATGTAAATGCATTATTGGACCATTCACAAGCATATCTTGATTGCCATAGTGGCATGTACTACTTGCAATTTGACTGATCCCAAACTGTGAATATTTGTCTCAAATATGCAATTGTATGAAATAAAGGAGCACCTATGTTGGACCCAAATGTATCTTGTCCATAATTTATAAGCATCTTGTAGATGGGTTCATCATGAGCTATGCATTATTGATCTCCTTGCAAGCTACCAAACTTTATCTAAGTTAGAGACTTGTCATGTACCAAGTTTGCTTCACAAATGTGTGGCCATACCCATCCTCATATATGAGTTTTACATTCCAAGCTTTTTTGAACCAATGAAAAGATTATTTTGAACCTTAGCCCTTGGATTTGACTGAGAGTAGCTTTGTTATCACCGAACAGATTTCACATGTTGTAGGTGGTTGAGCTAGTTCCTTCACCAAAAAATGTCTCTTCAGATGATCTTACTTCAACAACCTTCAATCCAAATATCAGTTGCATTGGTTGTATTTCGAAAACCCTTCACTCCATCTTTAATCCTTCGATGATATTTTCAACAATAAAATGAAAAGAGTTTAGCACAAATGTTGGAAGTGCACTCCTTGTTTAGTCCAATTCACATGGAGAATCTACTATCAAATTTAACGTCTTCCAAGAAAAACATATTCTACTAGCTTTCTTGCAGGCAACACTATCAAATTTAACGTCTTCCAAGAAAAACATATTCTACTAGCTTTCTTGCAGGCAACACATAAAATTTATGCAAAGTAACATAATCATTAACTTTGACCTTGAGCATTAATGATTCGATTTCATGAGTCTTTTCTACTGAAAAGGCTTGACATTTGGAAGTGAACTCCTTGTTTAGTCCAATTCAGATGGACAATCTACTATCGAATCCACACTCCTTCAAGAAAAACCTATTCTACTAGCTTTCTTATAGGCAACACATAAAACTTATGCAGAGTAACGCAATCATTAACTTTGACCTTGAGAATTAGTGATTCATTTTCACGAGTCTTTTCTACTAAAAAAGTCTTGACATTTGATTTCCTCTAGTTTGAATGTTGGTTTTTCTAGTTTGATCCATGTCGCAAAGCTAATGAGGTTTAAAGAGATTCACCCGTCAATGTAAGCATTAACAAGGAGTTTATTGTGTCCCAAGCCTATTGGAATATATGGCTCCATTTCTAGTTCATCATTTCATCTTTAATCCACATGGTCTTGTACCAATTGGGGTGAAGGTTCATTCACAATCACCACCATTAATGGAATTTTCATATCCTTCTTCATCACAAAATTTAGTTAAAGTAGACTCATTAACACCAATATTCATTGTTGCAAGGATGTGATTCCATTCAAATGGTTTATATACGTGCTCTAAAAAAGATTTAATGTATAGTTTTCATCCTCAACAACATCACGATGCAAAATGCAATCTTCATTTTGCAAGCTCCCCTTATTAAATGCTCCACACATCCATAGCTCTATCTTTTAGCTTAGACAAGAGAGAAAATCAATATTTTTCATTGACTTTGAGTAGTCAAATGCCTCAAACTCCACCACATTCTTATAAGTATGTTTGAGCATATTAATGCATGTGATGGATATCACTTGCCTAAAATAGACATAATTGTATCCCCAATCTTGGATCATCTTTAGCAGTCCCATGAAAGGACTCACCAATGTAACTTCATAGTTAAACTTCTTCTCAGAGACTATTATTGCAAATATGTGCTGGTATTCAATACCACATGAATTGAGTATTATTCTCTCCAATAGGCCCAATGATTGCTCAAGTTAAAGTTTCATTTTTGTTTTCCTTATTGCAAGCCTTTCCCATGCTTTTCAAACTTATTTTTTTGCAATGGCTATACATGCCCCACTATCAAGTATTGCAAGAGATTTGACTCCAACATACTCACTAGGTAACATAGTATTTCCTTCCTCACCTTTACAATAATCTTTTGACTTTGTTCATTGGAATAGGTTTGATCTCTTCACGAGGAGATTGTTCTCTTTGAATTCACGTTGTGTTATGGAGTAAGACACTTGATGAGGAGATTGTTCTCTTTGTTCATTGGAATAGGTTTGTTCTCTTCATGAGGAGATTGTTCTCTTTGAATTCACGTTGTGTTATGGAGTAAGACACTTGATTCCCATTTTCTCCAAGCCCTTGTTGAGATCTTTTATCAAATGGGGTCTTAGATTTAGTAACTCCCTCAATGTGTTAGCACATTGAATTGTTATGGGCAAAGATGAGAGGAATACAATGCACAAGTGCAATGTGTAAAGACCTCTACATCCCAAATTTTCATTTGTAGTCCATAATTTTGTGGTTTCCATACTTGAGATCTTTCTTTGTACTCCCATAAGAATGATGGTAGGGTTTTCAAGGACTTAGCTTTTGAAGATTTTGATGTTTCCAAAACCACTCATCATATAGAGATTGCACATGCAAGCTTAAAGGAGGGGTTTCTAGGCAAAGTTCTTCTTCAAAAAGTGCTAAATAGAAAAGCTTGACTGCCATCTCTTGCATCTCTAACTACTATCTAAAGGTGATTAGCCCAATTTTCTACTACGAATGGAATTTAACTCATCCCATATTTAGTTTCAAGCACCAGTGAAGTTGATTGTTTATCTTTTTTGCTCTCACTTTCTCCTTGCACTATTTAAGGCTCCACATCAAGTTCTTGAGGCTTTTCGGTCTTTCCATTTTCTTTGTTTAGTTCTTGTCTTTGCTTTTCCAAAAGCTCTTGAGTGATTCTTACAAAATTCTAAAAACACTTTAATTTAGTTGCTTCCAATGTAGAATTAGGGCAGGTTGTATCTATTTAACAAGAAATAGATTCCCGGTAGCTAGTATAGGCCTTGGTTGTTCCATTCCTACTCTTAGTTTTGGCATTTGAATAGCGTTAGGTGGATACTTATAGGTACGTTTCCCTTATTGCTCCATGGGCATTCATTGCTCATTTTCATCGTACTCAATCATTTGAGTAGTATTTGGTGGATACATATAAGTTGGTTGCCATTGTGGCTCTGTGGGCATATCATGCTCATTCCCATCATACTCAGGCATGTAGTAATACTTGTGGGTTTCATGGTTTTTCCATTCACCTTCTGTGGCACACCACTTAGGCTGATCCTACTGAGCCATAGGTGTCCTTGAGGAGATCCTTGTCCAAGCATCTATAGTGGCATTTATTATTGAAGACTATCCATCAACTAACTCATCTTCCTCAATGCTTCTTTGCACTTTGATATAATGGAATTCAATACAAGTTCCACTTGTGTAGATATAGAGACCTTTGTCCTATCACTCATTATACCTCTCTAACAGTTATTCCCTAGTTCAATGGCACCGTCCATATAAAGCCTCCGATATGGCATGCTTCATGCTATATAGGCTTGCATCTAATTTCTTGTTTTAACACCCCATTTTATTTAGAGTGAGACATGTCTCTCTTTTTCAAAAATTGCTCTATCCGGGAATCTTGCTACATACTACCTCATTCTACTTACACAATCTCTTATCGGTTCCCTATTTTCTGGTTTGAAGTTGTTTACTTCCCATTTCAACCGATGAGTCTATGAATCTTCTAGCTAGAGTTATAAAGGTTTGTATTACTCCTAGATTCTAGAGTTTGGAACCAAGTTAGAGCCTTGCCCTCCAATGTCATTTCCAAACCCTCATATTGTGTGCGGAAATCATGGACGCTTTTAGCTCTTAGCACTTGATGGAATCTTGCTTGGTGGTCATAAGGATCCCTTGACCCATTGTACCTTTTCACCTCTTTCTCAAAAGCAGCCAGTCTCACTTTTCCTGTGTGGTCTAACCTAATCCTGGTAGTATTTGGCATTCTCAATCCTAGATCTTTGAACAAGATTGTATGAAAATATTATCCACTTGGTCCGTTGTTGGTTTGTTGGCCACCATGTATATCTAGTTTTGTGTTGTCGTTTCTTCCATTGTTTCAATCTTTTGGGATAAAATCCTCGCTCCCATGTGTTGAAGTATATGGACAGTGATTGGGATGGCTCCATATGGGCCGACGAATAACCACTCATTGAAGATCCATAATCCAAACTCTTGAGGTATGGCTTGGGATGAAGGGTTGAACACCTCTTGGTTTGCTCTCAAATCCGCTCTTAAAGGTGTTGCGAGATTTCTAACTGTTTGCATATGTAACATGTCTCTTTTGAGCTAGAAACCTGGGTGGTGGGTGATTTGGCATAGTTTAGGTTCACTCTACACTCTCAAGTTTGGCATTGCCTAGCCCACCTTGGCTTAGTACAAACAATGCCTTTTGCCCCTTGTTAGGTCTTTGATAGTCAGATCTTGGTGGTCTCTTTTCAAGGCTTAGGATATCGTGGTTGGAATCCCTAAAGGTTTCAATTTGGGAATACTAGTTAAAAAAGCCCTTAATATCAAAACTAGTTGCTACTGTGACCTATTAGCTACAAGCTTCCTGTTTAGCTATACCTAACTTAATTCTTTAGCTAGACTTCTCTTGACATGTACAATCAACCCGTTAAATCTCAATATGCCACATGAAGGAGCTGACCTTAATTTTTGAACTAAGACTCAACTACTCTCTTGTGCTAGTCTTTTGCTACCTCTTGGTATGATTTTTCATGAATTTGGATAAAAATTTCTCCCAAAGCCAACTATTCTATCAATTTGGTTTTTTCTAGAAATTTCCCTTTGATAAAACCTTTGTGATTAGTCTTCAATAAAACTTCACCAAACACTTACTCTAGGTAGATCTATGAGATGGTAAAGTTTCATGTCATTTGGTGGGTGGTGGTGAATCACGATTCATGATTCATCAACACTCAAGTAATTAAAAGCTGACTTTTCCACCCTCTAGCACTACTCTCTACAATGATGTCTCAAAATCCCAAATGATTTGGACTTGTTCTAACCCGTCAAACATGAGTTCTAGTGTCTAACTTATAGTCTTTGTTTTTGAAGCCTACATCATGGTTTCTAGTTTGTTTTTACCAAATTGGCTCACATTGAATGTGCTTTTAGGAGTGTAATGCTGGTGATATGGCCTATGTGGTACAAATCTCACTATCATGTGTGGTTGCCCATGAATTGCAATCCATGCACATCCAACAAGTAGAATTTTGGCTCCACAAACCTTATGCCCTATCGTTAGACAGGGCAAGAGATTTGTGGATGTGATTTCCCCTTTCAAACTGGAGTTTTTGATCTTGCTATATTGTTTGTCTTTTTAGCAGATTTGTTTTAGGTGGTTCAAAGAGGCTTCAAATGAAAATTAATATGGGGAATATGTTGCTAATGTAAAATGGTATTAGGAATAGGCTACTAATGCTCTCTAGAAGCTATTATGAAAATCTCTTTGTCACATGCGATGGCCCATGGATTGTGACTATGGAAAGTCATGCTACATCAACCTCTCGTCAAACTATGGAAAGTGATGGATTGCAATTCATGTGCATTTTCACATTTAGACAAAACTTTCCTAATTTACTCACCCATGCCTTATGATTCCCATTCCAAGCTTTTTATGCAAAAAGATACCATTATAGACTATGCTTTACACTCTGTTTTTTCTGTTTTAGACTTATAATTTTTTGCCCAGAGTTGTGGCTAGTTGAACTTTTTTATGCCACTTAGAAGCAAGTAGAAAATCAATCTTGATCTACTTAACCTACTTCTAGTTGTGTGTGGATGAAAGAACTTAAAAGAACAAAAAACAAGTGCAAAATTCTTATGGAAATGGACTTGTACCAACATTTTAAAGCACATGACTGAATAGTCCAAAGGATAGAGATTTTTGCAGCTGAAAACCACTAACAAACTCTCAAAACTCCCACATAAGAGAACTAGCAAGCACCACCTTCTCATAGATTCTCTCAAGCATAAAAATCCACTTTTGGCTATGCCATAAAAGTAAAGGAAATGGTACTCTAGCTAACTTTAAGGGTTGCTAAGCTAAGAATAGGCCATTCAACCAACTTAGAGTCATTCCCCGCCAATGGCACCAACGCCAACGGTCATTGTGAGGGATGATGTAGCATAGCTATCTCTGCACTAATATGACAATGTGAATACACAAGCAATCAAATCAGTTGGGGCATTGAGACTAGGTTGTTTTGTTAAGCACAATAAACCTATCCACAATAACTAACAAGATAATAAACAAAAACAATAGATCAAGACCAACAGGAAAATCAAGGCGAATAGACAAGCCAGTGAGACTAGGGTGTTTTGTCAAGCACAATAAACCTATCCACAATAACTAATGAGATAATAAACAAAAACAATAGATCAAGACCAACAGGAAAATCAAGGCGAATAGACAAGCCATTTCAATGAGCAAACAAGCTCACAACGCAATGAAACAAAAGGGGGGTGCTACACCAGCCCTAAGTTAGACCAGTTGCTAGACCTGACATTGAGCCATTTTGAGTATGCACAAAATCATGACCCATGGTTTCCAGGGTCCTCAAAATTAGCACTAAAGGTTACAAACAACTTAGTATTACCTCTTCAACCCTTTTCTAATCACACAAATCATGTTATGAAAGAACTTAAATGAAGAGCATGAGTAGGAGATTACCATTGTGTATTCATATTTGCAAAGGGATGCAATGGACGTGAGAAATCTTGAATTGAATTATTGACAGAGGCTCCCTATGTACAAGGTGTTGCTCAACTTAAACGACAACCTGATAAAAATGAGTTAAAAGTGACTTTTATACCTAGGGCTCTAAAAGAATTGAAGCCCTAAGTTTGTGTGGGCTCAGTAATAACTATAATCTACTCACCTAGGCTCATCTCTTATTGAGCCTGTGTAGTTTTATACAATCATGTCTGCAAAATATATGGAGGAATTTTACAAGTGAACGAGAATTTTTTTGTTCATCTTGAAGTACATCTTAGCAAATAAATTGAATTACTCCAATTTTCTACCCATCTTTGCATCCTTACTCCACTCCACTTCTCTTCTCATCAAAAAGTGTTTTGTTATTGAGTGTTTCCTTTTATTATCATAATTCAGATGATAGAAATCCCGCCTTGGAGCACTCTTAGAGATGTCCTTCTATGGTAGGTGTGGAAAAACGAAATAGAGCCCTTTTAGCTAAACATGCATGTAGGTTCCTTGAGGGCTTTAAAGTCTCAGCCCAAAAGAGCTATTGCCTCTTTTACTTTCCAAATTAAGTATGCCTCAAGCTTTCAAGATGACAAAGAACTCTGCCAACATTATATATACACAATTATAGGTGGTAGGTTTGGAAGGAAAGTATGACACATGCTTATTCAGCTAAAAAGGATTCTCATATCGGAAGGCAAACTACAAGTTGTAATGCAACACAAATGACTCTCTAACCTCTTAAATATTCAAATGTTGGTCCTTTGATTTGGACTTTTATATAAGGAAGACTTTGTCCAAAGTCAAGCCTCATGCCAACAAAAGGTAGACAAATCCTTTGGCACCTATATTTGGTTGTGCTATGTAGTTATGGATGTGTTATGCAGTTATGGATGAAGATTTAAGGAGTCAACTTACCTAGTATTCATTCAATTTATACAATTCTTTAACAATTGATTTTGGGTGCACTCAATAGATAGCCTAAGAATAGACGTCAAGTGGTCCCTTGGAAATCTACTAGTCTCAAAGAAAACGAATTTTGTTCTCCTCATGAACAATTGTCTCCTTTGCAGATGAATATTAGGTCTATTTTAGATATGGTGTCATATTCTCTCTCTCTCTCTCTCTCTCTCTCTATATATATATATATATATATATATATATATATATATACACACACACACACACACACACACACACGGGCTCTTCTATGTAGACGCAAAGGGAAGCCCTTTCTTGAGATGCAATCATATATGATTTCATTTTGAATGCTTGTGGACTTACGCAAGACGCTAACCATTGGTGAGAGTCTCAAAGAAAACGAATTTTGTTCTCCTAACGAACAATTGTCTCCTTATCCAGATGAATATTAGGTATGTTTTAGATATGGTGTCACTCTCTCTCTCTCTCTCTCTCTCTCTCTCTCTCTCTCTCTCTCTCTCTCTACGGGCTCTTCTATGTAGACTCAAAGGGAAGCCCTTTCTTGAGATGCAATTATATATGATTTCATTTTGAATGCTTGTGGACTTATGCAAGACGCTAACCATTGGTGAGAGAATTCGTGAGGTGGTTGCTATTCAAGCATTTTTGGAGAAAGGTGTTGTGCTTGGAGGTACTTTGGTATATATGCTAATCAAAGGCACACGCGGGGGGGGGGGATATGACATGGGAAGGTGAGGGTGAGACAACGACGGCAAAAGGGGACGAGGACAAGGTGACAAGAGGGATTGGTCAAAGGAATCTTTCAACTAATTAATTTTATTTTCAAAAGAGGAAGTAGGGTAAAGGGGTCATCAAAGATATGGGCCCCTATTATTCAGAGGCATGCCAACCCCTTTAAAATAGGCATTTTCAAACAAGAATCACGCAAAAACGTGCATGAGTAGTGGCTAGCAAAATTGTGACGCATCGATTTCTCATTTGGCAGGACAAGGGTCGATCCTTGTTTGCAGTGGCACATCTAGTTTCCCCCTTAGTTGGGTCTTACATCGTGTGATATCAAAAACATGTATCGTGTTATTGCAACAACATCATTTCATGGCCTGATTTTGTTATAGATAGAGCTTCCTTCAGCTCTCGCTCACACTAATCCTTGCAAAAAATTGTGCAAAAATGGCAAACATCAAGCTTGCCCAATTTCATTTCCTCTAAACCAGCTCCTCTATCCTATCTATTTGATCTTCGTATGGAGAGACATCTTCAAGCTCTTCACATGGCACAAAGTAGGAGAGCATGGTGATGCCTCATCGCTCATGGTTAGTACTCTAGGTTGATGGGCATTAGAGATGAGCAGTAATTGTCACCATATGGAATGGGCTATTGTTGGAGCATAGGAGCAGAGATGAGACCCCACAAAGAAGGGAGCTACATAGTTGGGCGCGCACACACACACACACACACACACACACACACACACATAAAATTGCATGGGTCCTTACTCATGCTTCACTACAAAAAATTTGGATTGAAAGAGCATGGCTTTGAGTCTAAAAAACCTCTTTTCCTTTTTTTTCACCATTACGTCTCAATTAACCCATCCATTACATAATCACACAAGCAGCTGTCACAATAATAACAAATGTTTGGACACTCAGCCAAAGGTAAGATACGGTTGATTAAAATTACTCGTAACTCCCTGGTGTGGGGTGTTTGGTTAAAATATCCTCATAAGGGTAGGCTAAAATGGAGATACAAATATATTTTATGATGTGGTAGAAATTGTGCTAGCAAACATAACCGCTCGAAAAATCCACGCTTCATTAAATGTCCCACATAATAATATCGTGGCCCTTACCCTAGGGCTTCCTTTATCATCGCCAGATAGATGTTGTTCCTGAAGTGTTCTCGACCACAAAGGGTCACCAGTGTTACTCTATTTTGATATGTCCACCATTTTGTATGTGCAACTGATGTTCCTAATTGTGGGAATAGAAGACACTTATAATAAAGTATGGTGTTTTTTCGGATGGACTCTCTTGACTGATGCAGATGAGCAAGGGATATCGCTAATACCTGTTCTTGAATATAAACCATAGCTAATGAAATATAAAGACACAACTTAAGACAAGCTATTGAAGAAACTTGTAAATTGTTGGTGAGATAAGAAGTGCCCAAGTTGGTTACAGTGCACTCTGAGGTATAATATGAATGTCTTATATAGACCCACATTACAACCTCTATTCGGTGGTTATCCATGGTAAATGCCCTCCTTACGTGCCCACTCTTCTTGAATCCTGTAACACTTTAACTCATCTTTTGTTTTCATGACATTTGTTTCTCCTAGGAACATACCCATTGGGCCATCCTACCAACATTAGTCTCTTATAAAATGTTGGTACTATTAGTAATTGTTCGTCTGCAACCATCCAGTGTTGGAGTCTTTACCTCATAAGAAGCTTTTTGAGCCGTGCATTGACTATAGTCTAAAGTGTCCAAACTAGCTACTGCCACTCATTTACTATTGCTCTTATTTTCACCACTAGTAGTAAATGATGATGGGATTCATTGTAGCCTCTTTTTTGTAATTTTTCAAATTGGTTATTATTTGCTGCCTATAAACCCTAACCTTTTTTATCTCTTGTATAGCGTTTTCTTACTTATTGTATTACCGCCTGCAAACTGTAACCTTGCCCATACTTATGCTTTGTCGCACGCTACCTTTTGCTTAGGAATGGAGTGTATACAGACTCGTGGTACTGCGCTCACGATTCACGGATTTTGTGCTATTAAAATCCCTGGAGACCCAGGCTGTAAGAGATACCACGATTGCGGGGAAGTCTGGCTAATGTCGAGTCCCATCACCTATAGTTGGACTTCGTCTTCAATAAATCCCACACAGATGTGGATCAGGTGAGTACTAGACTCACTTAGCAGTTGTTATTCTGTGCCTGTGCATTCTAAATATAAGCTGTGGGAACTGCAAAATGCCTAAAATTAAAGAGAAAGTCGTGGTGGAGTTGTCATCTCCTCCGAGTTTACTGGTGCTTTATTTTTGGTGATGGTTGTCACTCAGCTTGATTTTAAGATGGGGCTGACCTAATTTAATTAAGTTTATTATGATAATTGGGATAAACTTGAGTAGACAGCATGCTTGGTGGATTTAGCTCCTACTCATTGGACAGTTTTATGATAGTTTGGAGGTTTTGACTCTAGGTGGGTTTTTTCGCTGAAATCCTTAAAATAGTTGCTTGAATGAGTTCTGGGTACTGAGGTACTGCCAAATGCTAAAAAGTTTCGGAAGGGATAAAAAAATATCATGGCTTTTTAGGTTGTGCGGGGCTGGTTTGTTTAATATGACTGTGAAAAACTTGGGTAAATAGTAAAATCTTGGTATGATTAACTTTGGCTAATTGGACAGATTTAAGATCGAATGTGTTGCTCGTTTTCGGGGGGTTTTTTTCACTGAATTTTCTAAGAAAATAGGAAGCTCACTGTCATATGATTACTAGTTTCTGAGGTGCTACCTTATCTTAAAAAGATTTGTAGTGGTTGAAAAGCATCACATACCCTAATGATGTAGTATTTTTACATTTGAGCTTGATCTCTTTTACCTTCTTACATCACTTACGCATAAGATATCTGGCCTTTTTTGTGGCTCACCACTTGCGTGGTTTGTTGACTTATGATAGCTGGTTACTGCTTGCCTAGTTATGGTTTGGCCCCCGTGCTATACAATAATCTAAGCTTTACTCTTTTAAACTTGCCATTATTTGCTCACATTTTATTTCATTTCAGTGTGTAGGAGGATGATCACTTACCCGCATGATGCGGCTACAAGGAGTATAAAACTGGGTATCTCTAGCTAGTGTTAGATATCCTATATGGGTTGATGGTTTAATGAGTACTCTAGTGTAAGAGATGTCATCGACTATGCTTTTGTTGGTCCCTGCTTTTTAGCCTTACTATAACTTTTCTCTGGTTTTTTATGTGCTGGTTTTGGGCTAATTTTTTTCTTACTGCTTAGACATGCCAGGTTGGTTGTGATTCAGAGTTTTAGCACTGTGGCCTACACTATCAATACATATTTTTTCCATACCGAGAAGAATAAAACTGTCGCTTTCTTTTTTTCAAAAAAAAAGGAGGGAAGGAATTTGTATTATATGTTAGCATGGAATAAAATGGAATTTGTAACAGGCTTTGTAAAATATATGTTGGACATGACATAAGTTAAGAGACATCGGTATTTGAGGATGGCAATTAATATGATTGCATCAGCTCACAAATCATAAAAGGAAAATTGCAAATTCTAGACATATGGATTGTGATTCCTTTGGTCGTTTTACTGGTTTCTAGAGAGCTGAACATTACTGTGTCGGTTTTTCTTTGAGGACATCACCTTAGAAAGTTGAAATTTTCTTTTTATGGCTTTGCTTTCTTTATAATGCTATAGTAAACGTATAGGCTCTGTTAGTGAAATAAAATATGGGTCTGACATTGTTCATGTGTAACCGGCTATCCTCTAACACTTCCTGAGATATGTTGAAATTGATTAGCTGTAAAAAACTAATGCCTACTATAAGATGTTTTGTCTCGAGCCAACTTGTGCTTGATAATATGGGGTAAAATTCTCCCAATACGGTTTTAAGAATGATTTAGAAAGTGTTGAACAAAGTTTGTTTGAAAGAACCTCCTTAAAAAGATTTAAACTTAAAATAGGCTCTAGATTGTTCTAAAAAACCGGGAAATACTTTGATAAATGGTAGCATTTACTATGGGAATCTCACTTTCTAAGAAAGATTTGCAAAATACCAAAGACTTTTGTATAGTAAGAACTTGGCTATAAAATTTCTCTTATTATTTGTATCAAATTAAAAATACATTATGAGAACTATTGTTTTTTTCATTGGGACATGGATAACAATTGGGATGCCCATGCATCACCTGTACACAGTAAAAAATGCTAACTGAGTGTTTTCTTGTTTACTAAGGGTGCAGGTGAGGGCTACCTTCTGTGATAAAAACATAATGTTCGACATGGTTGATGACATGTGGATTATCTTTTACCTTAAAGCAGCATCACCCCTAAATTGGGGATTACTTTTTCCCTTGTTATACTTTGTTTTCTTCACTACCTTCTTGTACAAAATTTATTTTCAATAGCAAATGAATTATTGTACAATTCCATTTACCTAGAATTTTTGGTATGTGAACAGGTTCTGTTCTTTTGCATATATGTATATATTTAGAACTGCTACACACACAATAAACGCAAAAGAGAGACTGACTTGTCTATCTCTCTTAGACTTTAGTTCTAGGTCTTAGCGCCTGTTACAGTATAATTTATTATATTCTAATAGGCAAGGGTGCTATTACACAGTCATAGTGGTCCCCTTTGACCTGACTGGTGAAAGGTTGCTAGCACTACCATTCTATTCTAATTGTTCTCGTTCTCTCTTTCTAACGACCTTTTTGCCTTGTCTTTTCACTATTTTGTATATTTTTGTCCACCAAGATACTCGAAAACTCACAGCAAGAATGAAGGTCTGCTCTGACCCTGTAAAAAAGGCTTTGATCTCGGAGAAATTACGACTTGCTAGAGAATTAGAGATCGTCTTTCCAAATATCTCACTTAGGATTAGGCCCTATCTTCATAGGGCTGTAAAACTCAAAAAGAAGTTACTCTCTGTATAATCTATGTTGGTATGTCTACTCTTCTCGTCAAAAAGGTGTTAATCTAACTTTTGTTATTAAAATCTTTGCAGATTATCTCCTTTTCCCAAGGTCTTACTCTCCCTATGGAACCCCTCTCCTTTGCTTCTCTACTTGTGCTAAAATGTATCCAAGATAGCAAAGCTTCAGCTTTAATTTTTGATGCCTCAAAAGATTCTAGTCTATCACTTGTCCAGCTTATTTTGTTTGACCAATGAGTGAAAGTTCTTGCTCTCCTCGTTAAGAATAAAACCGAGGGTATCAACCTGTTGTTGCTAGAATTTACTTCTAACTTGGCTAGTCTGTCCAAAGCACATACTCAGGACTTAGCTTTCTTCTCTTCTAAAGGCTCAGAATTATCCAATCTCCTCAGAAAATTTTGTGGACCAACTTTGTTACTGGTCCCTCTACTCCAATAGTCCCTCCTCCTAACAGCCTCTTTTGTAGAGATGCTGCGGCTTTGGAAGTTGTAAAAGAATTTCAAAACGACCTTTGTTCACTCAGTGAGGCTTCCCTTTTGGATATGGTGCCGAAAGTCTCTAGAGCCTTTCCTTTTTTACCTTCATGTCAGATTGAAGTTAAATCCCTGAGTGTAGAACACAGACTTTGGTTGCTCTCGAATAAAGGGTTTCTCGCTCCCATTTCTATGGAAACTTGGGTCTTCCTTGCCAAGACTCACTTAGCAGTTGCCAAAACTCACTTAGCAGTTGTTATTTTGTGCTTGTTCGGCGTGGTTGATGACATGTGGATTATCTTTTACCTTAAAGCAGCATCACCCCTAAATTGGGGATTACTTTTTCCCTTGTTATACTTTGTTTTCTTCACTACCTTGTACAAAATTTATTTTCAACAGCAAATGAATTATTGTACCATTCCATTGTATTTACCTAGAATTTTTGGTTTGTGAACAGTTTTCGTTCTTTTGCATATATGTATATATTTAGAACTGCTACACACACACACACACACACACACATAGAGAGAGAGAGAGAGAGAGATCCCTTACCATTGTTCTAAGGTCCAAACGGAGACCGAGAGTAGCCTACAGCCATCAGTACCCCACCACATAGCCACCAAAAGGAGGAGATTATCTACCTAACCGTAAGCATGCACCACGTAAGTAACCTCCAACAATGGAGAGAGAGAGAGAGAGAGAGAGAGAGAGAGAGAGAGAGAGAGAGAGATAGAGTCAAACTTGAACCCTAGGTGCCCATTAGTCAAGGTGAGTAGGGCTTATGATGAGTCCAACAAACCCCATGCACTTTTAGATACCAAAAACAACTCCTCTCCCAACCTCTCAAACTTGATTTTGCTGCACAATGCAACCTTCAACATTCATGTCGACATATCATCTCTCTCTTTGCAACTATCAATGTGCTACGAGAGAGAGAGAGAGAGAGAGAGAGAGGAAATTTTTGACGTGAATCTGCATTGAAAATAAACTTTTTCCTTAAAAAATTACATATGAAAATTGAAAGTTTCAAAGCTTTTCACACTAAGAGCCCTATCCTGCCTAGCTCTTGCATGGGTTGGAAGCACCACAGCCACTTGACAGTGCGATGTGTTGAACTATTGTGCAATGATGCACAATAGTTCAACACTCTGAGTGGAAAGAAACATAGGTGCCTCAATCTGGAATTTTTAGCACAAGCTCACATCTAGATGTAATACATTGTATCAATCAGTAAACACAACTCTAAAATGACAACCAATTTACTTAAGTACATAAAAATCTCCAAAGCTCTTTGCATAAAGTAGGGCAATATCTAAGGTGCGATTCCATAAGGCTTATAGATCATAAACAAGACATCTAGGAGCACACGAGGATATGATGTTTCTCATGTTTCTTGCAACCACTCTACAAGCTAGGTGGAAAGGCCTTAATCCTCTACATTTTGTTTTTACCATCAAATGTTAGAATTTAGTGATAAATCTCAAAATTGGTAGGTGAGATTACATGAAGTCTATGTTTGTTACAAGCATTGATGAAAATGAGCATGCACACATGCTCACAAATGTAGTTTACTTATCTATGAGGAAACTATGAGCCAATTCACATGGGAAGTTGGTTGCCAACTTATGCACCACAAGTTGCAAACGTGGTAAGTTTCCATGAAGGAAATCATTAAAAAAAAATGTGAACATGCTGAGCACAAGTTGCAAGCCTACCCATGCCCATGGAAGTGGAGTGAGAATGCAACCATGAAAAAAGACAAATTCTAGTGAGAAAGAAGGTGTTTTTTGCTTAGCCATTTTGGGAAAATTAGGAGAAAGACAAATGAGAACCACTGCATCCGATCTTCATGTCAACCAAAAAGTTGATGGTTGCTAGTTGCAACCGGACCCCCACGTGAACTAGCTCTATGCAAGGTGCCATTGCATTGAAAATTTTGCATGCGGCTCTCACCAATGAATCTGGGGTTGGGTCTACAATGAATGCATGTTGCAATTGTGGCAAATGAGCCAATCACCACACGAAGAAGGGATAGAGGTTATAAAGTGATAGGGAAAGAAAGAGGAAGAAGGGATATTGTACTCCTACTCCTCTTCGAAGAAAACTTAAAACTTCCCCAAGCTACTCCTTCTTGCCAACTTCTTTTCTCTCACTCTACCTTCTCTAGTAATGAGGCTTTTGCAATGACAACGGTGAGGGCAGGAGAGAGAGAGAGAGAGAGAGAGAGAGAGAGAGAGAGAGAGAGAGAGAGAGAGAGAGAGAGAGAGAGAGAGAGAGAGAGAGAGAGAGAACAAAGCATTATCTGACCAATCCAACAAGGGCAAGAAATACAAGACATAAGGAATCATGATTGATTGTAGAATCCTCACTCTAACATGAAATGCCATTCATCACAGTGCCATTTAGCAATTTTAGTATGAATTCTTGCTTCTACCCATGCAGTCAGCTATTTAGCAGATACATCCACACCAATAGGGTAACCTAGATGTCTAAATATTGTGCCTCTAGCCACCCTTTGCCCTTTCCAAATGAGAGAGTTAAAGTCCTCAGCAAAGATGTCAATAAGATTAGACTTACCCCAATTAATTTCAAGACCAACAACCACTGAATATGTGTACACTCAAGTAAGTCATACATTTACCTATATTAACATTTTCAGCCTATAGAAATGTTAAAGTGTCATCAACAAACCCAAGTGCCACCACCTACTCCTGACCAACTTGCAGCCCTCTCAGATTGCCAGCATTTTTTGAGTAGACAAGAAACAGTACAAGGGATGAGTAGCTACTGCAAACAATAAGGGGCTTAGTGAACAACCCTGTCTAACAACTGATCTGCCTACAACCACTTTGCTAGATAGTCTTCCATTGTCCAGGATGTTAGATGTGGAGCCCACCCCCAATAACATAATGCAAGATGCAATTTTTTTCCGAAATCCTAGTTTTGCCATAACTTTAACTACAAGTCCTATAAAATGGAATCAAAGGCTTCGGCAAAATCCAATGCAACATAACTAGCATCTGGTTTGTTTTTTGACAGGCCTCAATTCCAACATCACTGTCAAATATTGTCAAAGATAGATCTACCCCCAATGAACCCTATTTGTGCCTCATGGATGTTTTCTAAGAAAGGGAGAGATCCTAATGGCTATGGCCTTAGCGAACATTTTATACATAATACCCATCATTGTTATGGGTCTCCAATCAGACAGACCAACAAGGAAAGTTTTCTTGGGCAACAATTTGATGAGCCCTTGTTTCAGCAATGGATCCATGCATTGAGACTGCCAAGTCTTATTGATGACTACCCTTATCCATGGGCTAAGTTTCTCCCAAAATTCCAATATGAATTCCTTGGTAGGGCCACACACCCCTAGTGTTTTGTCATTGCCCAATCTCTTGAGGGCCCATAGAATTTCCTTCACCTCAAAAGGTGCTTCCAATCTTTTGGCATTACATTCCTCAATGCATGGATCCACCACAGAAATCAAGAGATCAATAGCCTGCTGTCTTTCAGAAGACTTATATGCTGGTTTGTTCAAAATCCCCTCAAAATATTTTGTACATTCCTCCATGATGTGAACTGGTTATGATATGGAGTTCTCATCCTCATTGGTGAGTTTGTGAATGCATTCCCTAGCATGCTTGGTATGTAGTTATCTGAAAAAAGTTTTAGATGAACAGTGAACATCCTTGAGCTCATGTTGTCTGCATAAAAACCTAGATCTAGATGCTCTCTTTGCTTCATATTGTTTAAGCATCTGCGTGGAATCCTTAAGCAAATCAATGTTCCTATCACTCAACTGATGTACATCCTGAGCCATGATTAATTATACATTTTTTGCAACCTGCCTTACATCCCTTGTTTTTTCCTTGTCAACCCTCTTCCCACTGAGTCTAATACAGTGTTGCATCTTGACATAAAGCTGTAGCCAAGTTTTCCCTGGTTCATGCATACGATACTGCAACAAAGATTTTTCCAAATCATTGGACACAGCTTGTTTAAGACCTTGATTCTGCAACAACAATGTGTTGTTAATCATCAGAGGCCTGCTAGAAGTTAGCCATGCATCATTCCAATTACTAGAGGTTAATGCATCCCAGCTTGAGGCTTATGAGTGTGACATAATAGTAGTAGGAGAGGCAGTATCCCTACTAGAGCACACCATATTGAAGTCTTCTCCAACAATACCTAGTTGTAGGTGAATAGAATCCAGCCAGTCCCATAGGTCTTTCCTCATGTTATGATTGTTGTCAGCATAATTGTTTACTAAAGCTTTCTGCCCCCATTCAATGTCAGTCAAGAAGATTGAGCATCTACCATCTTTGTTCATTAAATTTATGTTGGGAGCTTATCCTAAAGCCTACTGGCTTGGTTGGGATTATGTTGCCTTGCCTACTAACCTGGGAGGCCTTGGGATTCTAAACCTGAAATACATATGCTGGCAAGAAGGGCCACTCTTATCAAACATATGCTTAGTTTAATTAAATGCTGGTCTAGTCTGGTGTGGTTTTTGATTGGTAAGGCCATTGTCTATTTTCATGGTACTTGAGATATGGGCTAGTAGGACAAGCTCTTCACTACAGCACCATTGAAACTTTGTGGGGCTACTGGTAACATGATGGTGCTTTCTTGTACTTGCTAAATTGGTGTGGGTAGGTAGAGCCAAGTATACGGGTAACTCTTTAGGAGTGGAATCTTGTTTTTGGAGTTTTGTTTTTAAAATGTCCCTTGCTCTGTTATTGGGGAGGAAAGTTCTCACTCTTTTAAAAGAGGAATCATTTCATTGAGCAAGTTGTGGACTATAACAGCCAGTTGGTGGCCTTTTTGGTTGCTAGGAGGATGTACAGATTGGGCAATGGACTGAGGATTCCATGGGGATTGCTAGCAGCTTGCGTATTCAACCTTTAGATCCCTTAACCAGAACTCAACTTAAAGGTTCAGAGATTGGGAACTTCCTCATTCATCAGCAAACTGGTGGACATCTCCTACCTGCACTTTCTAGCAAATGTTATTGTCTACTTCTTCAATACATATCAAATGTAACAGAATATGGGAAATGGCTAAAATTTAGCAATGGTGGATGCAGAGGATACATAGTATATGGAAAATGCATTGTACATTTAAACATATAGTCTTTCTTTGGAGGATTATGACTAGTGTATTACCTATTGGTGTACTGTTAGCCTGGAAATGTAATGAATGGCATGTGCAATAGATGTAATAAACTGGAGTCTATGAGACACTTGTTCCTTGATTGTACGGTGGTCAAACAATGGCAGAAAACCTTGCAAGATTATTGTATGCTTTGCTGGCAGATTAAGATAACTAAGTTTCACTTTGGTTTTGATCGTATTCAATCAAGTGATAGTGGATTGGATGCATGTCTAATGTATGTCAGGATTTGGATGCTCTCCTTTATTTGGCAAATAAGAAATGCAGGTGTGTTTAAAAAGAGTGATCAAGAAATTCAATTACCTAGGGGAATTTTGAAAACCAAAGTATCATCGCCTCAATCCATACAGAGGCAGATGAGGAGGTACATAGATGCTCTTTGAGAGACCAAAAGATGTAACATAAAAATGTAATATAGACAAAGAGGTTTTTCAAAGAGAGAGAGAGAGGGGGGAGGGGATGGGGAGAGCAAGATGGGGGGGCGGGTAGGAAGAGAGAGATAGGGGTGGTGAGGACATGTGGCATGAGAGAGAGAGAGAGAGAGAGAGAGAGAGAGAGAGAGAGAGAGAGAGAGAGAGAGAGAGAGAGAGAGAGAGAGAGAGGAGGGGGAAGAAGGGGGGCGATAGAGAGAGAGAGAGAGAGAGAGAGGGGGGGGGGGGGATGGGTTGGAGGGATCATGAGAGGGGGAGGGGGTTTGATTAAAAGAAAACCCAAGGCACTAGCAAAGTCATTAGTACTAACCTTGTGTATTTTTAGAGAGAGAGAGAGAGAGAGAGAGAGAGAGTTTAATCTATTTACAATATACATAACACGTGAGGCAAACTACAAAGACCAATGTCTACAGTCCATAGTACAAAATCATGTATTCCTTTCGACTGAATATCAAAACAAATACACCACAGTATCAGGCCATATTATGGAAAGAAGGTCCTGATTAGTGTTACAGTATCAGTGTACAGCATTACATCCTCTCAAATAGCAGCCAAGGAAAGGACACCCTTACCTGCATCCACAGTAAGAAAACAAACTATTCGTTAGTTTTCAAACCGCATAACAGGTAACTGGGGTGACCTAGTTGTCATCCATGTCACCTAGGTACTAACAAAGAAGAAAAGCATGCTGCTAAAAATATAGTGATGTGTAACCGCCTTCTCAAAGACCACGAATTCTAAAAATTGTAATCTCTTGTTTGTTTATAAAACAAATCCTCAAAGTGTTAGGTTCAATTATCTGATCTGTACAATCTGTATCCTAATGCGAAGTTATAAAGCAACATTCCTTTAATCAAATGCGAAATAAAGCCTCAAATTTTTGACATAGAATACCACCTAAAAAAGCTCTTAATCCCATAAACCAATCCGCTATCTTAAAATTCATTTAGAAAGCTTATTTTAGTAAGTTAATGAACCACTGAAGTTCCAGTATAACTTAAACCATCACTTGATCTGCAAAAATCAGTTTTCAAGTTAGTAGTTATCATTCCTAACCAGGCAATAACCTCAAAAATCCAGGCAGGCCATATTTCAGTGATCTCATAGATTAGGCCAAAAGAGAGCCCGTATAAACCGGATTACAAGAGATATCATACCGACCAAAAATTAGGCCAAAAAACACCTAGTTACTAATGTTAAATCATAGCCAGGTTCAAGAAGAGCCCATAAATACCATATAGATGAGAAAATGATACTCATAAACGGTTAGAATAACCTGAATAGCATGGATAGACGGCCAAACCAAACCTTAAACAAAGCTGAATAAAGTTCGTTAATCTTAGATGAGGCACATTCCATTAATCAAGCACAAGCAAAATACATATGTACGTTTACCATAGTCTAATGTTGGTAAACCGTGCATCAGGTATGATTAGCTGCACCAAACAACTAGTTAAAAAGCATATATCAGTTTCTAATACCTCCCAGCCCATCATCCCCTCTAAAAAAACACAACACCCATGATTGGGATTAGCAGCAGGCATCTCCAACTGGTATACGTCATCTAAAGGCAAACCTGTGCTAAATGAAGAATCCAGCTAAGTAAACCTATACTAGGCCTGAAAAAAGCCCATATATACAAATTATCCCAATTTCTAGCATGTGAAATACATCTATGATTATTTTGTGTGTAAGCAAAGTATCCTGTCATTAATCCCAACAAACGGAAATATTATCATAAAGAGATAAGCTCGCAAACAGTTCCTCAAGTCAGATCAATTATGAGTTATTGTTAATGATTTAAAAAACCATGTTAGTTTGTAGTAAATTACGGGCCATCAACCTTTCCAGTCAAAACCATGCTAAAGGTCACAATAGTAGGCAACCCCAACCAAGAATATACCATTGAAAGGCTACCTGATGTCATTTATTTCCATATCTACACCGAGAACAGCAAAAAGAATATATATATAAAATCATAAAAGGCCGAAAGATAGCCCGTTAGGACCACCTACTATAATTACCAGTACCAAACCTTAACCCATGATCCTTCTATAAATTTTAGCAAAGTTTCTATTGGTAAAATTGGCAACCACAGACAAAGCAACAGTAAGAGATTAGCCAGCCTCTAGGCCTCAACTCAACCAAAAATATGTGTTCTAGATAATGGTTACTAATACCATTTTAAACCCCTCATAACGTTCGCAAAGATCATAAATACCACCCATTGAGAGAGCAAGAGCATATCATCCTTATTGAAAAAAAGACCAAAGCCTAAGATGTTTTGAAGTAATAAAATCTGACTCACCTCTGTAGATTCCACGGTGATTTTCTTGCTTGGGGCCATAATTTTGAAGACAACGAAGTAGCAGATTGTACACAGAGAGTAACTATGTAGAGTATGCAAACAAAGAAATACACACCCGCCCTTGCTGAATGAAAACCATGTGAGCATATAGCTCACCTTATAAAGCAACGCCAACTCCGCATATCCCGCTCGTAGCTGGCTATAGAGCCTATATATTGAAGTGCAGCTCACGGCAGCATCAGGGTTGTACTGATTGCTCACCATTCTGGCACAATAGAGAACGGCGCTCTAGCCTCATGAACCCCTAAGAATAGTGCATGAGGGGGGGATGCATTCACTACAGTCACGTATCAAACAGAACTATCAAACCACCCTCGCCAAACAGGGCATTACAAATAGGGTTATTCCCTTTTAATTCCCATCAAAATTGGCCCAATATTACAACCATTTTAAGTGGTAGCTCATGCATTCCCCCCACGTGGTGGGGTATGGAGTAATCTTTTTAAGTCCAGTGGTAGTATTCCCCTGTTTTAAGAAAGTATGGTAAAATTCCATTAAAGAGTTATGAGATATGTCAATGTTTTACAAGAGTTAAGCAAACCAGAGGTTTACAATGTGGTAGATACATACAAAGTCCGATCTAATATATATATATATATATATATATATATATATATATATATATATATATATATATATATATATATATAGAGAGAGAGAGAGAGAGAGAGTATAAAACCGGGAAGAAAACCACCTCGCCACATCCTCGGAGCCCACACAGGATGGCCTATATCCGGGAAGAAGGTCCACTGCGGCAGAGCCTTTATCAAACTACGCCATACCCCCACAATTCCGGGCGGCGTTACAGCTAAAGCTTGCCCCAAATAGCGCACATCAGACTGGGGAGAAACCCTTCATTCCAAACCATTATTGCATTCAAGGCTCACCCGTCACGCCTGGCCACAATAAACCAAATAAAAAAACAATAGATTGAAAAAAAAATGAAAAAAAGTCCTTTACAAGGCTACTTTAACCAAGAGGCCCTTCCCTCCTAATCAACCAATGCCATGGTTGGAAGCTCTATGAGAGCAAGACCTCAAACAGGTGAGATATTTTTTGTAGTCAATGATTGCCAAGGGTGAAAGCAAACCCCAGGATAACACCATGAGAGTCTCATATCCTCAAAAAGGATAGAGAGAGAGAGAGAGGTCCTTGGCTACTCCACTAGTGGGAGGAGCGGCAATGGGTGGTGGTGGTAGGAAGCGTCACATTGTGTAGTAAGCTAGCACCACTAACCATCAGTGGTGGAATAAGGCACTGGTGGCAATGGGTACTAAGGGGCAGCAATGGGAGGTAGTGGTGGTGGGATGGAAAAAAAAATCTCGCTCCATAACCATCCCCATGCCTAGCAAAGTGGCAAGACATTCATGCACTGCAAAAGCAACCTAGCCATGTGCAGCTCGTAGAGGCTAGCATCTTGTTACTAGCAAGGCGTACAAGTGGTGGATGAGCTTGACTACTCGTCTACCCACTTGGGTGGAGTTTGAAAGGATGTTGCAAAAGGAGTTATTGCTAGGCAATGAAGAACAAAGAAACGAAAAGTTATGGGACAAGTGTTCGAAGGAGAACAAGTCCCAAACTCAATACATCTTGGACTAAAGAGAGATAGTACCCTAGTTGAAAGGAATTGATGCATTCTAGAATTTGTGAGGCTTTAGCAGGGGCCTCACAAATAATTATCTCGAGTACATTGAGTCTCTCTAGCTGAAAGACTTATCGGAGGCGATCAAATATGCACAAACCTATGATGATATCAAGCGATGAGGTATGCGAGATGGGGCAAGTACGGCTAGGGATAATGAGAAAAAGGGGTCGCAGTAAAGAAATGGTTTCCAGACTGAAGAGGCACGGGGAGAGGGTGAAAAGGGACGTCAAGGTGGGCGTTGGACAAAAAAATTGCAATAATTCAAACAGAAAAGAGATCTGAAAATCCAAAAAACAAAGAGAATCACATTAAAATGTGAAAGAAAAATTGTTGCTTTAGCTGCAATGAGGTGGGGCACACCAAGGCCTAATGCCCAAATCTAGCACTAGTGGTAGTGAGCCCAAGAGAGATGGTAAATCCTCTAGGTAGTTGCCGACGGTACAAAGGCTTCCTCTCAATATTGGAGTATTCAGGGAGGTGATAGTGTCCCTTGTGATGAGTGTCATGCTTGTTCACTAACATCAACCTTGTAGCAGCTTAGCATAAGTCCTCATGAAATGGTGCACATGTATAGCACCATAGGTGGCCGCAGAGTCAACGTTTTCATAGATGATGGAGCTAGCCATAACTTTTTGAACTACTTGTTGGTTAAGAAGTTTAGGTTTACCAAAACCATGAGCGATCATGAGTACATTGTTGGGTTTGCCAACGGTTATGATAAGACGATCTAGAATACCGTACTCTTAGGAGTTTCATTAGCCATGCAGGACTATAAGGCTTTGCTTGACTTTCAAGTCAAGAACTTGGCTAGAAGACATGTGTACCTAGGCAGCATAAAGTGGTTGTATAGCTGGGGCCGTAGTCTAGTTCGGAGTTATTTGCATAACACGCTATAGTTGGTAGGGTCATCTCCGTACAAGGTGAACATAGTGTCCCCTCTACCCCTCTCATTTCTTCCATGGAGCTACACAAAGCAGTCCACAGAGGCAAGATAGTAGAGGTATTTGCTTGCTACCCTCTTTAAAATTCTGTTGTTTTAAATGAAAGTAATAAAAAGCATCTCGTGACTAGGGTGCTTGGCTATAGCCCGAATTTACTTGAACTTTTTTTTTCGTTTTTTAAAAGTCAACGGCTTTTATACGTCGGTCAAGAGTAAGGGCTAGGAGGAGGCCCTTACAAACTCCCCAACAAAAAGAAAGAGATATCCTTAGCTAAGAACAATATTAAAATAAGGTGGTAAATATTCACCCACAAGTTACACCTTTAACTTCTAGGTTACGTTAATTTAGTCTTGTCTAGCTAGATCATATATATAAGGCGCAATCTATTCTCATCTCTTACAGTAATCTTACCTTCATCTTTCTCTCTCTTCTTTTCATCTTCTTGCCAAGAGCTTATTACGATTATCTCTTTTAACCTTTTTTGTTGTCTCTTTGCTCATTACCTTACTTTATGGATAGGTGGCAAGAGCTGGTTTTATATGTGGCCATTCCTTATCTTCAACAAGCAAGTGAATCTGTACGGAGAGATTTTGTGGAGCGGTATGAGTGTTTCTCTTCCCTCACTTGGGAACTTTAGTAGCACAAACCAAATGGTGGATGTTCCATGGCATAACAAGGGTGACACTTTGGGTCGGGATCACTTTTGCAACAATGTTTGCTTGGCTATGGTAATTGAAGCTATGGGGTTGGGTCCTCGATATTACTGCGTAATGAGGTCAATGCAATGGTGGTTTTCTAAACGAGTCTTTTTGCTTCCACAATTCCTTCCTCATCAAAAGATATATCTTTACGCTCACTTTGGTTTACCTCTTGAAGGGCCTTTTAACTTCTGACCTCATACTAGAGAGATCAATGGGATAATTTCATAGTGAATTCTTCCTATGGATGAAAGGCCTAATATGTGTCCTGCTTGTGATCTTTTCTTTTGTGATCATGTGATGGATGGGCTTGTTGACTTGTAAAAAAATCCATCTTCGTTTTATCTTTTAACAAGTTCATTGTTTATTAAGATCTTGGTTCTTGTCTTAAATCCTTCTTTCTTTGCTTTTTCTTTACGGATACAATTAAATTCATTCTTAGTTTCATGTATCTGGTATCTTGTAGAAGTCCTTAAGAGAATTTCGGACATAACTAAATCTCTTTGTGCAATTCCATACAGTGATTTGAGTTACAAAATCTAAAGGATAATACTAATCTCGTTATTATGTAGCAAAAATAGTCGTATTACAAATCGTTGCATTACTTGAGTGACACAAAAAAAGTAACAAGATGGAGCTTGTATTCATCAATTACATCGGCTAGAGAAGATTAATACAATCACAAAAGGAGAAAGCACATTACGAAAGGTGAGGAAGCTGAGAAATAAGACGTTTCTAGTCGTCCGAGGAAGTACCTTCAGTGGGAAAGCCCTCCCACTAGATCAAAACCTCCTAAACCATTTTGTGTAGCATCTTTGACTCCTTCATGTCTGAAAATTTATCTAGTTCCATCCTCATACTCTTCCTTAGTCTCAAGAATGGGGAAATTGTTATTCCGCTCACCAGCATTCAAGGCAGCATTCAAGGCAGCATAGACATTGTCTTATTCATCTATCGCATCCTTTACTGAAACAAAGTTTACTGTTACTGATCTAGGTGGGTTGACTGTTGGCCCTTAAGCACGAAAATGAGTGGTAGGGGGAGTTCTTGCTTGGGTTGGATTTCTTCCTCTTGTTCCAAGGTTTTTGAATTGTCCCCCTTGATTGGGCGGATTCTGAAGGTTAACATGGAGGCTCAAATTACTAGGGTCATTTCCTGTAGGGCATTGGGCCTTCTTATGACCAAAATCCAGGCACTTGTAGCATTGAATTTGCCTTCCACTCTGAGTGATTGGAAGAGCATTCACACGAACAAAGTGCAGTGATTGGGGTTGGGCAATTGGCTTTGGTATAAATGGTACTTTGGTTGCTTGACAGGGTTGATTCGGATAGGATGGAAGTTATCACTTCCTATTGGTTGTAGTGCCTCTCTTAAAAATACTCTTATGCTTTGACTTGGTCCGGATTAGAGCGTCTGCGAGTGAGGTGGGTCATGGAGACTCTACTTCCGGAGCCAAATCTTCTCCAAGCCCAAGGATGAAGCGACTTAGCTTTTGTTCCTCTATCATGAGAGGAGCATGTCATGAAAGTCTCCAACTCCTCATAGTAAGATTCCACAGATCTATTCCCCAACTTGCAAGAAAGAAATTCATTCATCTTAGTGGTGGAGTAGTCTAGAGGAAGATATCACTCCTTGAGATGATCCTTTAACTGATCCCAACTTTGGGTCACCTCAGCTATTTGAGGAGATTGGGAGTTGAGCTTTCACCATGTTTTTGCAGGTCCTTCAAACTTAGCTCTCCCCATTATTCCCTAAGCAACTACATTATAATCGGCAAGAGCAAAGTAGTCATCCATCTAAATTATCCATTCTTCTAGTTGGGTAGGCACATCATCAACCGTGCCTAAAAATGAACGTGGTTGCACAGATTTGAGTAGGGCCTTCAGATCCTTGTCACGTCCAAAATCTTCTAGAGTGTTGTAGCAAGTGACATCTGATTTGGTACAGGAACAGCTTGAGGTGTTGGTGGTGCTTGTGTATTAGGAAGCACTGAATCTAAAGTGTTATCTACAATTGCCTTGACTTCAAAGGAGTAGTAAAACATCAGGTCACATGAATAGGATGGTCTTGGATCACTCGTCTTGCTCAGGAAGTGTCTAAAATGTAAATTGCTTGTTGCAAGAAAAGTCCTGTGTGTGATACATTATTTTGAGAGTCCTTCTTGTGTGTTTTCTTCTAAATTTTTCAAAGTAACTTGCTTTTACCTTGAACTTCAAAAGTAGTGTTCGAAGTGGAGTGCTATTTCAATTGTTTATGAGAGTTAAATGAACATTTACATGTGTGAATTAACAAATCATAGTGCAAATGCCTAAGATTATCCAAAATAAGTACAGCGATAACATTTACATATGGAGAGAACTTATTACTTTGCAATCTTCAAAATTAGCACACAACTTCTTGCCCTTGCCTTTGTTGGGCATATCTTGCAATCTTGATGCACTTTAAGAGATGGCATTTAGGACAAGGAGCTTTCCAAACACCTTTTGTGCTTTCAATAAATATTTGGCCTTTATGTCAACCAAACCACTCCCTAGCTCAACATTGTTTTCCAAGAGCATCTAGTTGATGATGTCATTGTACATTCCTTCACCAATCATAGCCTATTCGACCACTAAGAACATGTGAGAGGTTCTTAGGCCTACCTATATTGGTGGACATACCCTAGACTCAATTGCCTCTAGCAAGAAGCGATCACTTTGCATACTTTTAAAATAGATCATAGCTTCATACCCTTGTCCCCATTGGGAACATGTTACAATCAATGCCCTCCAAGAAATGACAATTAGGACAAGAAGCTAACCAAACATACATGTCGATCAAAGCACTACCAAGCTCAACATTCTTTTCTAAGAGTGCCTTACTAATGATCTTGCCATGCATTTTCCCACTAATGAAAGCATCTTGACAGATGCTGAAGGTTTTCAAGATGCAAAAGTAGGATCGCATTTGAAGTGAGGCCCTCATTTTGCAACCATTAAAAATAATAGAGAGTTGCCATGTAGCATGAGGCATTGCTTGGATAACTTCTAAATGCCTTCACTACTTGCATCAATGCAAAGATCTGTTGTTTTGCCAAACAACAATGAGCAAGCTGCTTTGTTCACTTGGCGCCTGTTGGGTGCAACGCAAGAAAGGGATAGGGTTCATGCGCACACAAAAGGCTTCTTGTTTAGATGAGAGCATCAACCTTCCTGTAGGGGCTTCCTCCTAGCCCTTACTCTTGACCGACGTGTCTAAGCTATCGACTTTTACAAAAAATAAAAAATATTTGAGTAAATTTGGGCTATAGCCAAGCACCCTAGTTACTCATGAGACGCTTTCGGTTTACACCATGGGAACGTGGGCATAACCAATGCATGAGAAATTAGCTTTCTATCTCAAGAAAAATAGCCAGAAGAAAAAGATAAGGAAAAAGGAAAAGATAGACAAGGAAAAAGAAAAAAAAAAGATAAAAGAAAAAAAGTACATAGAAGATAAGGAATAAGGTAAATGAGTAACTTGTTGAAGAAGTTTTGAAAAGGAGGATAAGTTATCAAGTTAAGTAAAAAAAACTTACCAATAAGAAAGATAAGATATCAAGATAAGTGAAGGCACTTATGTAAAGTGTGCATAAAAAGAGGGCTTCTCTTCTCATTTTACACTTCTCGCCTTTATTTTTCTCAAGGTGAAAACTTGAGAGTAAGCTTGAGAGAGTCATAGCTAAGCCTCTTTCACACACACACACACACACACACACACCTCCTACACACACCCCCTCTCCAAGAGAAGCCATAACCAAAACCCTAATTAATTTTGTCAAAACTTGATCTTCTTCTTCACACTACCCTCTCCCTCTCCTCTCTCCTAATTCTCAAGCTTTCCATACCTTGAATTCCCTTTGCCTCTTGCCATTCTCTCATTCCAAGTAGCCAAATTTGTGGTCTTCAAGTGAAGTGAAGTGGAGAGGGAAAAAGCTGACTACATCAACACACTTCTTCAATACTCTTCCAAATCGAGGGGAAGACTCAACCATATACACACCAAGGTAATGTTTTCTTATTCTCTTTAAGCTATTGCACTTTCTCAAAAGTGATTTACTTTCATACTTACTTAAATTTATGCTTATGCTCTCATGCTTTCATAAGAAAGTCTTTCCCTTGTTTGTTTGGAAAGAAGAAATACTTCAATTTTTTGTTTTTCTCTTTGACTATGGTTCATTAATAATCATAACTAACCACGTTGCTAACAACTAACCACGATGTTATTTCAAGTTCTTTAGATTACCAGACTAATATGGCATAGAGAGAGTAAAAAGCACTCTCTTTAACCATATGACTCGAGATCATAATTACCTAAATAGTATGTGTGACGAATGGTGACTAATATTATTCCTTAATATCCCGTCTATTTTTTTAAGTTACTAATGTCATAAATCAAAGGCAATTAAGTATTGGAATTCTTTCTGGAACTAACCTTGTTTTTCTAAGTGAGACATTGTAATACTCTCATGAAAGACTCAGAACTTTTTTTTGATTATGCATTCACCTTCTCTCTCTACATAGTATGTGTGTGAGATTCTTTTTTGGTGTTAGTATCTAAATTCTCTCAAGAGGAAGTTAAGCTTTGAAGAATAATTTTATCATAATCAAAGGAGTTTTCTATGGAAGAAGGATCCGATTCCAAGTAGGGTTATCCTCCCCTCTTGTCAATTGGAAAACCCCAAATCCTTAAACCACTCCTAGCTACAAAATTAATCCTCTCCACGATAGCGAGGTATGCCTAAATCCCATCTCAAAGAAGGATTTGTTAACCATTCATACTCAATTTCATGAGCATTTCCACTACACTAGCATACCCAATCACTCAAAAGACGTTTACGATTGCAATTTGGTTCACTCTAAAGTTCTATGTTTGCGATTCATGGCCCACAATAAATCAAAGATCATCATAAAGAGCATATGCATTGTTATTTTCAAGTTTGTATTCTTTCAAATTTGTTTTGCAAGCAATTGCGATATGGGGGGGGGGGAGGGTTAAAGGGATAGCTTCATGGAAGTGATGAATGTGTTGCTTGAACATAAAACTCCCATCGCTTCCATGGAGATTACCCATGGATGGTAAGTAATGCAAAGGAAACAAATGGGATTCGTTTATGATGGGGTTAACTTGAAACTTGCGTCATGACAAAACTTTAACTTCCAAGAAACTCGTTGTTTTTTTTTTTGTTTTATTTGAGTAGAAATTAAAAGAAAATAGGAACTAAGGGATTATAACTCAAAGAACCTAATGCAAATTTCAACTAGGACTAAAAACTTTACTTAGAAGATTTGAGGAGGTTGCTTTCAAGGGAGCTTTTTATGGAAAATGGACTAGCTGGCAAATTTATTGAAAAAGCTCTCTCTATGAACTTTGTGTTGGATTGCCTAATCTTATGCAAAAATCTCATTTGCCAAATGTTGGTTGATAACGTAGGCCGTCACCCAAAATTGTGTTGCCACATTAGAAGACACCGCTATAGAGTGATGGTTGGGTTGTTGGAGGTTTTAACAATGTGCTTGCGTACAAGCTACAATACATGCATATGAAGACAAGTGTATAAGTCTTACATGCTAGAGCATTATATGACTCCTAATTCCACAAAATAAGCAATAGATTCTTTACCTTGGAATACAATAGAATTAAAATACGAGCATCAAAGTAAATGATGTTGGACATAAATTCTCTGATGCAACATTTGGTCCATTGTACAGGTTAGCCAAAGACAATGCATGTTTCAATTATTGAAGGATGCAATGCAGACGGCCGCGGGGGGGGGGGGGGGGGGGGGGGGGGGTAGAGATGTACTTAACAATTCAAGAGAGAAAATCACACCTCAATTGGCGTGTTGCAGCATGTGTGAGTGTTAGGAAGACCCTTCGTGCTCCATCTGCAGTTGTTTTTTGAGCAATTTCTCTAATATCAATTCTAGACAATGACCTAGGGTAAGGTCATGAAACACTGCTTTACTGCTATCCAACTAGAGTAGCCAATTACTATTCCATGACGTTTTACCTTTATCATTAAGGTTAATAACAGGTCACGTTAATAGCAAGTCAAACGCACGAAAAAGCAACGATCCAAGGGTGGGGCGCTTGCTACTGTTGTGCTCAAGAAAATGACGAGAGAGAGAGAGAGAGAGAGAGAGAGAGAGAGAGAGAAGAGACGAGAGAGGATGAATCAGGATGTGAGAGCTGGGAACTTGTAATTGGTAAGTTCAACTACGAAGATAGTAGAACCACGGTGATTGCAAGTTTATTGAGAAGAGTTACAAGAATACAAAAAATCCACTTAATTAAAAAAATGGACAAGTCCATATATCTCTCTCACATTACACAGATAGGTTTAAAGGAATCAAAAAATTCACTTATTTACAATATCATACCACTTGAGAATAAGCACATCTCTTTGTTCAAAAGAATGTTAAAAGAAACCGTCTATAATGGTTTACAAATACGATCATTGTCCACAAAATGCGAGGTCTTGTTTGAAAAATCTACTTTAAGTCATGGGCCGGTGGATCTAACTCTACAATGTTTAGATGCCGAGATGATGCCTTCACGCTCCACCTCATCTGCTTGTCTCTTGTCTTACTCTTGTATCGCTCTCAGGCGACGGGCTTGCATTTCCAAAATTGTGCATAGTTTGGTAGAGAACTCCTCGTTGCTCTCAAACATTGTCATCATATGGCCCCCATCTGCTTCCCTAACAAACCCAACGCTTCACAGTCTTCTTCGTACTCAACAACACGTCGTTCTCATTTGTATACTACACGAGCAATTGCCATACAAACCAATGCCCACATTCCATACCCCTTGCAGAACAAAAAGATATCAGAGCATGCAAAAATACTTTATTTAGAGATGATCGGTGGCAAATTGAATCTCGCATAGGTGTCCCATCCTCCTCTTTTGTCCAAGCATCCTCCTATAGCGAATCGAACCAGGCATTGTCTGACGGTATGTCAATGACCTCTGATGCCCAAGTGTGTTCCTTTCTCATTGTAGACACCAACAATGTGCACACAGTTCTACTTTCCTTCTTGCATATTGGTGTCTGACAAACAATCACATTCATATGGTCTTCACGCCATCATACAGTTGCAACAATATCCTCTCTCTCCCTCTCTCTCTCTCTCTCTCTCTCTCTCTTCCACCTCTTCTCTCACACGACTCTTTCACCTCTCTTTGTCTCTCTCTCTCTAGAGTCCTCCCTACCTCCTTCCCTTTTCTTTCTTTCTCCAATCCGCTCTATGATTATTTATCTCTACCTTCTATAAGTCCAATTAAGGGAAAACAATTGATTTTTTAAAATAGTTTGATTTCCTCAAGAGATAGATTAAGAGACTAGGAGAGAGAGAGAGACATATGCATTAACCTCAAATACCATACTGTTAAAATATCACAACATGTCAAAAACTTACCTTTAGACTTGGGACTATTAACTTAGCTATTTTCAAAAAACACAAACCATTAAACAGAAAAAAAAAACTTAAACAATAAGCTTTCTTTCACTCTCTCTCTCTCCCCCCCTCTCTTGCTCTCTCTCATCTGCAAGAACAATTGGGCGCTAGCGCTTAGTAAGAGCGTGTCCACGAGAGAGAGAGAGCGGGAGAGGAGCTAAAGTTCAAAGACTCGCCTCTTTTGCAAAAACATAGCAATTCTTTGGAGATAAAAAACTAGCCTGCCTATGCTTTTATATAGGCCAGCAACAACTGCACTCCCTACCTCATGCGCTCAATTACGAAGGGCGCTAGTGCCTAGTAGAGATAGAACCGCCGCGATAAAGTATTTTAAAAACTTTAAGGACTCTCTCTCTCTCTCTCTCTCTCTCTCTCTCTCTCTCTCTCTCTCTCATGCGCGAGGCCTAATCGGGCGCTAGCACTCACTACAGGTTAGAGCATGAGAGAATCCAATTAAACAATAGATAAAAACACAACTAACGAACCTTTTTGCAACCGGTTTAGAAATCAAACTTCATTTTTTATATTCTATTCTCTCTCTCTTTGTCTCCTTTTTTTGGGTCTAAAAAGAACAAAATGGTATACTTTGCACAATTAGGAGCATTACAGACATGTCATGAAAGCTTAAGGCGCATGACCAATTGCAAGCTTATCACTTAGAGCTTGCTAGGTCCTTTTGTGATTGGAAATAGGTATGGAGAGGCAGATGAGCTGATGTAAGCCAACGTCCCGCCGCCTCCCAACAACAGAAACTTTAGCAGCAATCCACACTTCGTAAATGCACCACCGAAGGTTTCGAAAAACTTGCTCTGAAGTCCATTGTAAGGAGAGGGGCCATCAGATCCATGTAAGTCCCAATTGCCAATGGTGTTCCCAATGTCTTGCTGATAAAAAATACACGCTCTTCTCATCATACTTCGTAGGAATTGTTGGCAACCTGGTCAGACAACGAGCGCGTGTGCGGACACGTGAGGTGGGCAATCTCTGGCCAGCAAGCAAAGAGGAAGAAAGGCCAACAACTGTGCTACAAGGCCGAGTGACGCCATTGTCACTTACTCCTTCTGACCGTAGCACACACTCGCACACACAACGGGTGGCGCAGAAGGATGAATGATCCTCTCTCTCTCTCTCTCTCTCTCTCTCTCTCTCATATGCTCATGCTCATGCTCACACCCATGGTGGGCGCTAGCGCTCAGGTCAAGCATGTAGAAGAGATAGAGATAGAGAGAGGGAGAGAGAGCATTGATGTGCATGGCATGGCATGGCAGACCATCAATCGCTCCCTCCTGTCGAGCATGACCTATTTCCCTCTCTCTCTCTCATGTGAAAGCCACAGTGTGAAATAGGTAGTGAAGCAACTTATGAACCACCTCTTTAAGGTCTCTTGGGATAAATCCTACAACATAAAAAATCTCTTCTTCTTGTTCTTCTCTCCCTCTCCCTCTCCCTCTCTCCCTCTCTTTCTCTCTCTCTCTCTCTCTCTCTCTCTCATGTGCAAGCCATAGGCGAGCGCTAGCGCTCAGTTCTCCTCGCCTCGCTGCATTGCTTCACCATCAACGCAGTGAACATCTTCTTGCAAGGAGATGTTTCACCATCAAATCATTCAATGCTTTTGACGTCTCCAAACACGGCTTTGCCAAACCTCACAGGGCGCCGAGCTTACGGGCCTCCTCATTCATCTTGCAAGAAACTTTGAAGGAAGCGTTGGAGCCTGACCTGCTCAAAGTCACAAGAAGATTTAGAAATTTTCTCATGTAGGAAAAGGGAGACTTTTTCAATGTTTTTCATACAATGCGTAACATCATGAGCTTCTGCTCGGGAGGCACTGCATACCTAGCTAGGTACGATTGGGGGCAAGGGACCCCGGTCCCCCCCACCGGGGCGGCGGTCCCTTGTCCCCAGTCGTACCTAGCTAGGTATGTCGTGCCTCCCTCACAGAAGCTCATGATGTTGCGTCAAGTCATGATGTGGGAATTATTGTGAGAATCTGTCCAAAACTTCTTGCTAGTGCGAGCTCAGGTTGACTTTGTTCAGGGTTGCACGCAACAACTTGCAAGGAAAAACGTTGCACCAGGACCACTGCGTTGCATAGGGTTGAGTCCACCCTCATTATCAGCAAAAGAAGCTCATCCTATGCGATTGCGTATGGCTCAGCTCGATCAGACGACGAGCAAAGAGAGAAAGGTGGCACGCGGCGGGGCAGGCAACAGGCCAAGGCAGAGCGTAATGCGCGGCAGCTAGGGGGACCAGAGCTGGAGATAATAAGTTTTTTTCTTGAAGCCTAAAAAACATGCATTAATTACAAGCGGCTTGTCTACTAGTTTAAAGAAATTTATTAAACAAGAATATTCCCTCCCCACAGCACCCCGTCGAGACCTTCTCCCCCTCTTGGGCGCTACCTCCTATCTCTGCACAATCGCCCTCCTCTTGCACCTAGTACGCTTTGACGCCTTGCTCTGCACCCTCCCCACTATAGCCATGCATCCTCCCTCATGCTACCCAACAAGGCAACCCTGCAGCGGTCGCGTGTGCGAGAGAGAGAGAGAGAGAGAGAGAGAGAGAGAGAGAGAGAGAGACGCGAATGACCTCTTTGATAGCAAGTCGAGAGGGGAGAGAGAGACACAACAACCTCTCTGATAGCAATCCCTGCGGGAGGGAGAGAGAGAGAGAGAGGGATCCCAGGCAGACAACCAGTTGCACGAAGAGAGAGAGAGAGAGAGAGAGAGAGAGAGAGAGAGAGAGAGAGTGCTTTCATGCAGACTGGCACTATGAACTAAAATCTTTGACGCTGTTCAAGAAGATCTACCAAGATTCTCCTCCTCATTTCCTTTCCAAAATGTGTATCACCTACTAGTTGGTTAGAGTATTCTCCTTATTTCCTTCGCACCGACTGTGCAGATGTTCGAAACTCATGGATTTTTTGGAGGGAGTTTTACTCCTCCAGAAAGGAAGAAGGTGGAGGAATTTATGGAGATTCTTCGCAATAAGAGTTGGAAGTTGCCAATAGGGTATGGGAGTGGGGAGTAGAGACCGTTTAATTAAAATGGATTAAACAAAAGATTCCCCTCTTTCCTCACCTCACCCTCCTCCCCTTCTGCCTTTTGCCCATTGTGCCCCACTCCGCTCCCCTATTTCGTCTGGCGTACAAAGCAAATGCACAACACCTTTCTTTAACAACGCTTGAATAGGAGCCTCGTGGATTCTTTCATGAATGTTAGCATCTTGCTTAAGGCCATAGGCTTTGAAGGTGAGAAAAGCATAGATGACTATATCTAGAGAAAGGCCTTCCCTTAGCATTTGTGTAGCCCCAAAAATGAGAGAGAGAGAGAGAGAGAGAGAGAGACTTACCTTATGAAAACAGAGTGTGCATGGATGCCTAATTCACATAGCATAGAGGCTATTTGCCTTTGCATGGCTTCACTCCAACACGGAGGCCCTTCACAAGTGACATACCATAGGCTTCGTAATGAAAGCTTTGGGACCTGTGGACAATTCTATGTCGCTTTGCATGCTTAAACTACCAGCTCCTTCTTTGTTTGAAACCTCACATGAGTGAACATTATTAAACCTGCTGTTTAAAAAGCTTTTCACCAGTCATTCCCCTCCTTCAACTTCACGAAAACCTTACATGAGTAAACATTAGTAAACCTGCTGTTAAAAAAGCTTTTCACCATTCATTCTCCTCCTTCAACTTCAAGAGGCCTACTAAGGGAATCCTGTGAAGATTCTCCTCTCAACTTCTTTCTCAAAATGGGTCACACCTACTTTTATTTTATTTAAAAAATCCAATAATTAAAAGATTCCCTTCTATGGTATCATCTCCCCTACCTTGCCACCGTCTCTAGCCGGCACATGTCATTGTGTGTGTGTGTGTGTGTGAGAGAGTGAGAGAGAGAGAGAGAGAGAGAGAGAGAGAGAGAGAGAGAGAGTCTCTTCAGCCGCTACATGCAGTCATGAAGCTCACCCTCCCAAATTGCCACAGTGCTTCCATTTGTCACTCATATCAATGCCTTGCGCACTGCCAATGTAGACCGTCTATGAAATTTGCTCACATTCCTATGGCATCTTGTAGAATCATCTTGCCACGTTTGCGTTTTTCTATATGTGGATGTGATCAGGGCTAGAAAAATACATATTTCCTAACTGAAGAAAATAAGGGAACTTGAAATGCTCTCGGTTTTTAGGCCAAACTTGAGACTGCTGGCACGTGGTGTGCCGCCATGCATAGAGAGAGAGAGAGAGAGAGAGAGAGAGAGAGAGAGAGAGAGAGAGAGAGAGAGAGAGAGAGAGAGGCGGGGGACTCTACACAGATTCTCCTCTTCCAATTTTGAAAAAAACATGCAGACATACTCGCTAGCAAATAAAAAAGTTACCTATTGACTATTATATATGGGACCTCCTCTATTCTCATTATATACGCTCGTTAGGTGTAGCTAATTAAATGTATTTTCCATGCTTGTTAAATTTTCTCTTTAGAGAGGGAGGATCTAAAGGGTGTTTGAATGAAGAGAGATAAAAAGAGTTGAGAGATGAGAGAAGAGAGAGAGAGAGAGAGAGAGAGAGAGAGAGAGAGATAGATAGATAGAGGGGAGAGAGAAGAGAACAATATAGAGAGAGAGGGATAGAGACATATTACTTTAGTTTTTTCTTTCATGTTTGATGTTTTCCTTCACTATTAATTAAGAGATTAGTTTGTTGAGTATATTGTCATTAATGAGATTTAAATTTTAAAAAAAAACTAGTTGGGAAAGACTAGATAGCTAACAACAACCATCTTTACTTGCATCTTGAATGCATGGATGATTGATTACACAAGACTTTACGTGGGTGAAAGAACTAATGTTGAGATTGCTACTAGGGACTATTTGAAAAAGATGTTATGCTTGGTAGGGAAAAGAGAGAGAGAGAGAGAGAGAGAGAGAGAGAGAGAGAGAGAGCATATGCATGTGTAGAGATGAAGACAAAGAGAAAAAGACACAAGCACTAGGTTTAATCTTCCCCCATGCAAAAGTGAGCCTATGTTTATTTATAGGTAATGTTTCAAGCTCATAATAGATACAACCACTTTGGATAAAATTAGAAATCATCTACTGACTCTATTAGAGGAGCAGAATGGTTTCCATGATTGATGTGCATCCTAGAGTTGAAGCCATTTCTCATCTTGCAATTACTCAACTCATTAGATTGTTGTACATCAACACCATGCAATGTCATCATATTATAACTAATGTAACCAAATCCAAATCAAAAATCTTCAAAAATCCAAATACGCATTTTCATTGAATATCCCAAGGTTAAGAGACAATTATCCATTGAGTACCCTAGGGTTAAGATAGGATTGTTCTCAGATGTTACCAAAAACAAACCCCAGGGTTAAGAGACAATTAGTTTTGACCAAAACCAAACTAAGGCAATGATGGCTAGCCAATCGTACTATGGTCTTGTAATTGGTGTTACCTAGATTGGCAAATCCACACCAACAGGCAGGTTACCTAAATCATGGATTATGTACTTGTTTTTGCCTAAATTGGAATATTTTCATTGTGGATTGTGTTTCCTAAACTGGGAAACCTACATTGATGTTGCCTAAACCGGAAAATTTACATTGTGATCATCCTAGCTAAACCAACAAATTGGCACTGAAAGGGGATCATTGCCTTAACTAGCAAATTTATGACCCTAGGTGTATGATATGCAAGTATCAAGCAATGGTTGTGTGGGCTTATCAATTTTTGTGTTATCCTTTAGGTCAATAACTGTTTTGAGAACCAAAATTTTTTAACATACTCAAGAAGGTAGAAGTCATCTACCATAGGACATTTAGTTGTGGTCATCTAGAGGCCGATGAAAGAAGTTCTAAATAATGTAATGCGAAGGCATACCCAAGTGAATATCATTCTTATCAAAGGATAGGTTTACGCTTGAGACATCGGCCTTTTAACATGGTCTTTGAGAGATGACATCTAGGTAGAGATTTATGTGGTAGCCCCAACATATGTCCTAGAAGGTACTCATATCCTATGTATTTCTTTTCAATCTTATATATGTGTTTGTCCCCAAGTAAACTACAAGTAGTAAACTATAATTGCAAGCTAAGAGTTGATTGATTTAAGAGACCACAGGATAAGTAGGATGGATCACTAATATCAAAAAAAGTATGAGTTGCTTCAACACATGTATCAACATAATAAAAGCCAAGTCAATTGAATGGTACATGCTTGAGAAGATGTTGTTATGTTGAGATAATACAATAATGCATTAGTACTAAGGGTAAAAGATGTAAAGTTAGTCAAAACATGATATGAAAACTAAATCCTAACATAAAAACAAGAAAAAAATGACCTTTTATCCAAAATTTTAATGATGAAACTTGTAATTATTGTGCATTTGAGAAAAGTACCCATTCATATGTGCGGTTCTTTTAAGAAATAATAGTTAATGTAAACATAGAATCAAATTACTAGGATCATCAACTAAGAGGATTGAGTGTATAGAAATTTATCAAGCACTAGTTCAAAGATGCATGTTGTTGCTTGTGGATCAAGAAATGAATTATCATATGTACACAAAGAAGGTAATCTTGTGTATAATATGAATGGGAGATTTTTGAGTTGTTGTGGATAGCTCCCTTACACAAATTAAGTACCATAGATATAAGTTGAAGGGTCTTGTGGTTTTACAATGTAATACCCTTCATAGTCTTGTGTATAAATGTAGTGACCTTGAGTCCATTGCATTGGAACCACATGACATTGCGGCCAACCAAAGCCTTAAGTTTTCATAGTTCTTTTGCCCCACAAGCATTGCAACTAATTATTGGATAATAAAATTCCATGTATCTCTCAAGGTCCTGTTTGGCACAAGATCTATGCATAAATTAAACAAATCTAGAACCCTTCCCCATAGGTATCTTCATGTAAACCAACTCACTATGGGGGTAACCCTAGCCATGTGTACATCCACTTCTATATTGTTGCTTTATACCCATGATCCATGACACCAATGACACATAACACATGGCCTTAACTCCTATCTATAGGAATGCATGCACATGAAGCCTACATTTAGGCACTCACGAGTCCTCCAACATCTCCTCCTTACCTCTTACCTCAAGCATGACATCAACTTCATCTCTCCTCTTAAGCTCCATAGGAGAGCATGTTCGTGCATGTGAAGCCTGCATTTAGGCACCCATGAGTCCTCTAGCATCTCCTCCTTACCTCTTACCTCAAGCATGACATCAACTTCATCTCTCCACATGAGCTCCATAGGAGAGCACGTTCATGTATCTCTTTTAGTTAATATAATGCAATGTTGGCTAACTTCTATTAGCTCATCTTGTGTGCTTAATAAGCTTACTAATTAGGGTTTAATCTTTTCATATTATGAGCATTGGATGCCACACTTAGATCTTTGGCAAGCTCCTCCCATACATCCTTGCAATCGTGCATACACCACGTGCTACAACTCAAAGTTTGCCTTTCCAATAGCAAATTTGCAAAGCAACAAGGGGTGAACACCCTCACATTGCTTACTGAAGCAATTGAGCGCTCTTGAGCTCAATACTCCCATTGAAAACTCACCATAGCCTTAACAACCTACCCACATAGTTTGGACACAAGTGCTCAACCAAACAAGGAGCTAGCATCCTTGCACTAATCGACATGTTTTTGTGGAGAAGAAAAAGCTTCAAAGTTGAATTTTTGAAGTTGGGGGATATAATAATTGGGGTTTAAAATGCTCTTTTTCCATCATGCGCAGAGGCTTAGCTATTGTATTCTCTCACAAACAAGAATGGGACGCATCTACAAATATCAAAACGAGAATGGGACACATCTAAATATCAAAACAAACACTAATATGAGAGAATGAGATAATGAGAATGAGAGAGAGAGAGAGAGAGAGAGAGAGAGAGTACAAGTGAGCATAGATGTGTGCATGTGTAGAGACAAAGATAGAGAGAATCGACATGAGCATTTGGTACGACCTCCTCCCATGCAAAAGTGAACCTCTTTCTTCTACATGTATTTATTTATAGATAAGAAATCAAGTTTAAAACAAATACAATCCACTTGTTACAACAAGAGTAAAACAATCGCAATAATTGGTGTAGGTGATCAACATCCTAGACTCGAAGCCATCACTCATCTTGCAACTAACCACCAGCTCACTAAATTGCTATAAATTAACACCATACAATGTCATCCTATCATCATTAGTGTACCAAAAATATTACCAAATCCAAACAAACAATATTTAAATATTCATTTCTATAACAATAGGCACGACATCAGTGGCTATAGAGGTTGTTGGTAGAGCTAGAGGTACAAGTGTGAAACCTCATGCCTAGACTAGTAGCTAAAATAGGTACCGGTGCTAGAGGAGGGACCACTCAACATGTGCATGTAAACTTGAAAATAGTGAATTTTTGCATTTTATCTCAAAAATAAAAAGTAACCAATCTATTTGAATCTATTTAAAACAAGATCAAAGTGTGCTATTAAAAAATGGAAGAGTGAACTGGCATGGAAAGGATAAAATAGGGGCCTACGAAAACAAAGTTGTGCTTTGCAACACACGTGTGATTTGTTTTGGTGTGAAGATCATTTTTTGTGATGTTGCTAAACTAGTTGATGTGAAATTGCAAGCAAAGAAAGTAAATTCCAATAAGGATGAAGTTCTTGGGCACACTAAGATAGTTTGGTATACGAAGGAGCTACAACCAAAAACTAGTGTCATCCAAGCGGTTAACCTAGAGAATAATGGAACAACAAATGGAAGGTTTATGAGTCAACTCCATCTAAGGATGTTTTTGATGGGTTGTTATTGACAAGGTAGCTTGTATGAGCTCTGACCACAAGCCTACCACCAATAGCTACGGAAGAAGCCCTTAGAAGTCTTTGATACTAGAATTCTTGGTGCCCAAAGTCTACCACCAATAAAGATGAAGATGGCATGGTATCTATCGTTTGGCCAATGTGGATTTGAATGCCCACTTTTATGGATGGTTTTGTGCCTAGATAGAAATGAGCAATACACAAAAAAGCCTTATCACCATGCAAAATTTGTTCGATAATTTTCACATGCAAGGGGGCCACAATAATGTTTGACTAAGGAAGGTCAGGATACTCTAATCTACACTTGCAGCATTTTTTATGCATACAAACTTCCAACCCTTTATTGTGTTGCATCCATTTCGGTGGCAAGTGAATGGGATCAACTTGCTTTTTATGGCTTGACAGTATTGCTGCAAGTAATGCGGGTAGTGGGAAGTTATCCAAGTGATTCTTTTTTGTTGTAGAGCAGCTCTAGGTTGTTTCCATTGGATGCAAAATGAGGGATTCACATGCAAAGACGTTTTTGTGCAAATACCTTCCTGTTGTCGAGAGCCAATTTTCTTCTAAACACAGTGTTATTTTGTGTATAAGTATTAGTGTTAAAACAATACACACACACACACACACACACACCATAAATGCTACAGTCACTATTCCACCTTAACTATTTTGTGTATAAGTATTAGTGTTAAAACACACACACACACACCATAAATGCTACAGTCACTATTCCACCTTAACTCCTACAAGTGGTACCAGAGCCTGAAGGAGATTAAATCATGCTAGTTAATCATCAATAGTCACTCCCTCTCTAGCATTCTAAACCTTTTGTGCATGCACACTTGGTAGTTAGTTAGCTCTGTTCTTTTATAATAAATTGCTAATTAATATTGTGAGGCTTTGTCCATGGTCCACTACTCTCACATGAAGAAAATTAAGCGTTAATTATGGTGTGGTTAGGTTCACAAATTTTATCTCTTGTTTAGCACACAGTTAGTTTCTTTGACTTGCATTTTGATCCATTTTTTTCTTATTACATCAATAATCAAAATTTGCACCTAATTTCAAGCCCCAAAAAATGTGTGTGTGTGTGTGTGTGTGTGTGTGTGTGTGTGTGTGTGTGTGTGTGTGTGTGTGTGTGTGTGTGTGTGTGTGTGTGTGTATGTGCATTAGCACGTTTGCGCTTGAGCTTAATCTTAATTTGAGATTGATTGCATGATTTAATTATCATTACATTTATGTGAGTGTAAAGCATTTTAGAATTTTTCAATTGAGCATAATCGCATTGGACTTGGAGTTGATTTTTGTATGCAATTTTCTTTGCAAAAATGGGGAAACTCTCTTCCTACAGCAAAGCAGAACCACCTCATACATAGACATTTGTGCGAGCAACTCTTAGAAGCTTTGAAGTCTGTATCAACAATCCTTGTTGTTTAGCAAGCAACAACATGCTAAGTCTACAAATAAGAAGCACCCTGAAGTTTGAAGCCTTTTCTCACCAAACCACAATCAACATCATAATCAAGAAGCCACTCCATTTTTTCTCACAGTAAAATAACATATACAATAAGAGACATTGATTTGACTAGTTCAATACGCATAGAGAAGACCTCCAAGCAAAGGTAAAAATCAACTCCACAAAGTCTAGCACATTGATCATCACGAGGGCAAAAGGATAAGAGCAAGTGACTCATCTCAACTTTTGGTTGGCAAATCCAAGAGTTGGTAGCATCCAATCAGAAGGATATTCAACAACATTTACTTGGTAGATGTTCATCCATGTCTTATAGCCAATCAAGTGTAAAAGAGTCCGTAGCACTCTTATCACGAGACCTACCTTTCTTAGCAAGCATCTTGGCCTAGGTTGGCACCACCTCTAGATTCATCCACACATATAGTGCTCACTCAATTCATGATAGCAACATTGAAAGCGGTCTAAAATTCACAACTTTGTTGAAATCTTTCAAAGCTTTCAATTTCAAGTAAAGAGTCCATTCACACTCTTTAGAGCATCTTGGACATCACTCAATTATAAAAAGCAAATTATATTGTCAAGCCTTCCAAGAGAACATTGATACACTCAAAGGCCATCTTCACATAAACAATGGATCACATGTTAAAGAGCATTATTTCTTTGGTAGACATGAAAGACACACAATTTGAAGGTTTTTTACATTGAAGATGACTTTTCGAATTAGTTTCAATTTGTGCTCTCTCACACACGGACTCGAAACCATTCATATTATTTACACCATGCTATATATGCCATTTTTTTTAATAAAAAGGTGGTCATCATCAAGGGGAGGAAGTTGGCGGCATGTGCCATTGTGGAAAAAGTCAAAAGACAGACAAGAAGTGTTAGGTTACCCTTGCAAAATCAGAGGATGACAAAGGCAAGGAGGAAGTGGGGAGCAATCTCCATGTTACACCATGCAGAGTGATTGTAGTGACAATGATGTACTATAGAGGATACGGGTGATCCTCAACCTCTTCATTGAGTTTTTTTTTTTGGAATAGCTTGAGAGCTTGGTCCTAGGTGATTCATTGTATGTGTGATACCATGATCCAATGAGAATCCTTTGGTAGTCTGAGTGATTTTAGTAGCATGTGTGGCATTATAGTCTCTATGCAATTTTTTTCACTAATCAAGAGCTTAAGGGGAGGTTTGTTGGGTTTGGTCTTTGGCTTATGCATCAACTTGTGTTGTTCACCATCATCCCTTGTCCAATCATAGCCTATGTGGCATAAATGATGTGATAGTCCATGTGTAGCTTTCCACCTAGGATGATGATGATGTATATGGTGGGGTTTCACTCCATGATATCACCCTCTATGAATGCCTCTATAAGAGGCTTGTAATCTCATTTTCAAATGTATAATCAAGAGAGTCTACATCTTGTAACTACTTTACTTGATTACACACACACACACCATGAATGCTACACTCAGTAGTCCACCCTAACTCCTATAGGTTTTTGATTATCTTGAAACTTTAGAGTACAATCATAAGAATTTGGGAGGGGCACATCTTCTAGAGGCAGCTAGAATCCTCTCTCTTTTTCAATTAGATGGCACACATTTCACTCTATTTAGAAGAGGTTTCTTTCCCTATACTTTTCAATGTATTGAATTTTTTAGTTTTTGTGGTGTTTACTTGTATATTGTTTGTTAGATGTAGCATTTAGGCTTGCTACTTATTTGCATAATGTACTTGCCCTCAACATTGGCATTATTCGGTTCTTCAAAGGTTTTCAAACTAATAAAAATCAACCTCATCTTGTTCTTAAGAAATAAGTGGAAACACCACACACACACACACACACAATGATTTTACTCTGCTGTGATTGCTCATCCAACTACAATAGTTGTGAATTGAAGGTTTAACACCTTAAAAATCTTTGACCCCTGTTTATTTGGCTTTGGTTGTAGCCTTTGATGCTCTCTTGATTTGAAGCTACCTAATCATTGACATGGTTGGATAACCACCTACCTTAATGAGGATATCCCTTTGGGTATTGCATTTCTTGTGGCTTTTCAAACCAGGTTTCTTTAGTAAAAGTTTAACGACTTTAATTTTTCACATTGTTGCAATGAGCTTGGGAACTATGCATGATACCCTAACTTGCATTGTTAATATTTCCATAAAATCTCACTTGCATTAGGTGTGACCCATCTCTTGGGTGTCTTTCAACCTTAATACTTAGATGGTGGTAAAATTAATGTGGATTGACTTTTTATCTCCCTTTCTACTTGACTTGCATATTTTGTGGATCTGCTGATTGCAGAATTGTGCTCCCCTCTTTGCCCGATGCTACACTGCATGGATTATGCAGTGTAGCATAAGCCACTGCATGGCTTATGCCTCTTTTACCTTTGTATGGTGATTCCACATCACCCTTAGGGTACCTGAATTCTCCCCTTTCCCTTTGATAGGCTAATGGGCTCGTCCTCCCATTGCACCAATGTGATTTCCTCTTAATGAAATAGTGCTACACTGGCTTAGGATGGTGCTACACAGGCTGTCCTTCTCTATTCAAGGTATGGCCGCATCTAATTTTTTTGCTCTGAGTGGATTCTTGTTCCAAAGTTACACATACACACACACACACACACACACACACACACACACACACACACACACACACACACACACACACACACACACTTCATACATGCATAAATACTATAATATAATGCCAGGATATGCTTTGTCATGATGGATTTTGCTTACTCTCTCCTACCATGTTGATGCATGGACATCCTCTCACTTACTTTGGCAAAGGTATTAACCTTGGTTATGTAATTGGGTCTTCCGACTACCTACCCTCATCATTTTCTATTACCTTTTAACACAGAGGTAAGGTATTTACGTTCTGCTTCCTTTCCCCTTTCCCTAATTGTATAAAATGTTGTCTATAGATTTTTGCTTTTCAACATTGTACTTTCATCTTAAAGTGGTATTCATTTTCAAAATTGACCAATACCTAGCTGGAAGCATTAACATTGGTTCTTTGACTATGATTATTAAATGATAGAGCTAGTTATGCTTGACTTAACTTGGTGGAGGTGGATGTGAGCCGATAAAACTGGTCCTATCCTTTCTTCTATTTAAGGTGAGGAATTCTCATCCCTCACATAGATTTTGGATTTCATGGTTTACATATTATATGAAAAAAGAAAGTGAGAGAGCGAGTTGAGTTAGTGCAAAGTAAGAAGTTGGGTCTATCCACTATCCTCTCTACATGGAAACCATGGAGTCTCCCTCCTCTTCATCGATTCTCCTCTAAAATTTGACTATGGCTGTGGTTTTCTTTTCAAGGATTTTTTGTACTAATATTTACCCACTTCTGACAGCAACAGGGGTTATGCATCCAACGATGAGGGTCAGCCACGCGGGCTCGAAAGATGATGTATTTCTAACTTTAACAATCATAGGTTATGGGCCGATGTGTCTTTAGGATGATACCATTGATATTTTCCTTCTAAGAATATAAGTATTTGAGGAACAGGGCTTTGAGGTAGTGCCTCATTGTGGATTGGTGGAAGTTATGAGTCATTTTTCCCTTTTCTATAAATAAAGAGAATGTTGAAAGGGTTTAAGCCAAAGAGCCTTTAGGATTTTTCTATCATTAGATGCTTAAATACGAATGCCTTGCTATGGCCTACAATGGTTCTGATTGATTCATACTTGGGTTTATTCTAGCAAATTTAACTTCATGATGCTAAAGATTCAGTTGGATGAGTACTTGTAGCCACATTATTTTTTCACATACTTTATGATAACTCTGGCTTTTTACTAGTTCTTTGTATTGATTACCACATGGTATTGATGGCACGATATGCACAATACTTGGTTGGTTGTGTAGCCTGACTAGCTCTTCATAGCTTGATATTTGTAAGACCTACAGTAGTCTTGATGTTTCATAAGGCTACTGTATTGACTAGATGAAGCATCTTTTACTGGTTTTGCGATCTTGAGGTTGTAGATGTAGAGGTTGTAGATGATGCTAGCATGGGATGCTAGCTTAGAGTAGTTTGGGGGATCCTTAGAAACACCTTAATGCTTAATTGGGGATTATTGGTCAGCATACCTTGTGGGTGATACTATTTTTGTTCTGCTCAGTTGGGAGAATGGGAAAAATTTGTCGAGGTCTTACTCTCTCTGTATATTGGAAATTATAGGATGCTCAATCTTGGGGCTTGTGTGATTATAAAGAAGCTTTACTGGATTTTTATTTCTCTAAATCTTGTTGTGAGTATGAATACTAACTTTGGAGATTGCTAAGCTCCTAGCTTATGCTTGATTTTTTTGTTGACCTTGGTAAAAGACCTTTGACATTTTTGCTGATAACATTGGTCTTCCAAGCTTGAAATAATTTTGACATTTTCTTTTTATGGTTTGCCAGCCTGGCTGTAACTCTGATTTTACAATTTGGTAGCTACTTCGACTTTCATTCTAGTTGCTTGTTTTGGTTTTACAAATTGGTTGTCACTATGGTTTACAATTTGATTGCCACTCAGGTTTCACTAAGCCTTCTCTCCCTTTTGGGAGTTGTGGCACTTATTGGGGATAATCCATTTGGTTATTACAAGTCTCGGAATGGATCTAGCAACATGTTGTTACAGTACTACTGGGACTTTTGCTCCTTATACTAGTTGCTGAAAAAAAAAATTACATTGCTCCTAGGACTATTTTTTATTATTTTTGACCCTACACATATGTTGGATGGTTGATCGGCTTGGAATACATCCTTGATCTAGCTTTGTAGTTTTTGATATCATATTTATTGAATTTGGTTTTAATCTATGCATCTGATTGTTTGAGAGCATCTATTGAATGTTTGACTTGCACCTGGAGTTTTCTCTCAATCTGGCCTCCTATGGTGATACCATAATCAATGAATACAGTTCTTATCTATGCATGCAATTGCTTTAGAATGGTACTTCCCCTAAGTTATAATTTGACTTTGTGAGCTCATCAAAAGGTTTAATTAAACTATTGGCTCCTCAAAAAATATTTCTCTATGTTATTTAGATATGCCTTAACACTTACACTATAAAAAGTTTCTATTTGTTTTGATATTTGGGGTTGCTATCTTGGTGTTGGCATTCTTTGATTGCCTGCTGATTTAATACGGATTGCATATGTGACACTTTACTTGACAGTAAGGATATTGGGTCCAGTTCTCAAAGGAGATAGCATTTGAAAATTTTGATTTTGAATATTTTATCTACAAGGAGTTTGGTACCTCTTGGGTGGTTTGAAAAAAATTGGGCTATGAAATGTTGCCATGTATAGATGGATACTTTGATCATTACATTGATCATCCTCTTTTTGACTCAAAAGATACAACTCTAATGGGTATTAGTGGCTTAGTCAGATAAACAACTAACTCCCTAGTTTAGGAAACTGAAAAATGGCGCTTCAAGACAACACAAAATGGAATTATTGTTTAATTTGCTAAACATTACTTATGTAAGTTAAGAACACTAAAACTTTTTTGACTAGATCTGGTTTCTTGTTTTTGAGGTGGCATACCACCTTGATGTCTAGTCCATGATTATTCTTGGTAGACTTAATTTTTGGATATTTAAGGCATAGAACTCATTTTTATTTTGATTAGGCTGGTGGAAAAGGTTCAAAACAAAACAATACTTTCAACGAAAATTCAAATCATTGCTCAATTATAGTTATTTTTTGAAAGAGAGAAAGCAAGTGATAGCCCTTCATACACGTGTACTTGAATCACTAGTATATATTTAGGCTAGTAGCTATACTGAAAAATTTTAAGTAAGACATGTATAACAACAGATAAGTTTTTTGACACCTACCATACATAGCCAAGTTTAACAAAAAATGTTTTCTTTTCTATATGGATGCAAGTGAGAACTCTATCCTTGCTTAAAAAGGTTTAGCTTTGCTATGGTCCGACCTCAAAGATGAAGGCGTATTTCATCCTCATAATATGGTTTAGTCATGATGTATAGGATAACTAGAATGTGATGTCATTCTAGTCATATTGTACAAAAATTGAGTCAAATTAGAATTGTTTTGTGCAAACCACCTTCCTACTATCCACCAAAGCCAGTTGTCTTTTAGAATGTGATGTCATTCTAATCATATCCTTTTGTGCAAACCACCTTCCTACTATCCAAAGCAGTTGTCTTTTTTAACTTAATGTTCTTTTGTGTATAAGTAATATAATAATGCAACAACACACACAAAAATATGTTGTCATACCTCAGTGCTCAAGCAAGGAAAGGGATGTCACTAGATATTTTCTTCCATGAATCAAGGGGTGGCCCTCCACTTGACTTATCTCTAAGATGTTAGTATCAGCCAGGTCTCTAATGTGGGAGTCTATCTTCCAATGTTAAATGCCACCAAATAGGTTATAAAATAACTTGTCCAAACCAGTTCTTATCCATGACTTTTGAAAAACATAGGTTCTCATAGATGCATCCATGATAAAGAAAATCTTTGAGAGATTAGTCAATTTTTAGATGCCTTTACTTCTTCTTACTACAAAATCACTTAAATACAACTTTTGGCAAGAGATAGTTAGATAATTCATAGCATTTGATTTTAGGAAAGTTTTATGAATAAGAAAAATCCTTCATTTACTAGTTCATTTGCATTACCTCGCATTGAGTCTTCTAGCAAGGGATATAAACCATTTTTGCTTCATAGTTTCATACATGTGGAGATGTCCTCCTTCACTCCATCATCGCCGATTCAATGAGCTCCTAGCTTGATGAGTATTGCCAAACAAGGACTCTGAATCCTATCAAGGCTTTGGTTCAATGTCAAGGTAGTTGCCCCAATGCAATTCCCCAATCATCATTGGTTACTGTGCAACGTAGGAAGACCTATAATTACCTTAGTGATTAGCCAACATCAGTCACCCCTTTTTAATCTCCCACTAAGAATTTATCCTCCGCAAAGTCAAGCTCATTGATAGTTGCAAAATCAAATCAAACAAGCAATAACTTTTTTTGTATTAATGAAAATACTATCAAGCACCCTTTTGCTACCAAGACTCATCATGTTTCTGCAATCAACCATCCCATCTACACAACTTCAAAATCATGTATTGTCATCAGTTTAACAAGTATTCATGTGTCACGTTGACTTTTCACTCCAATCCCCAAATTGCTTTGCCTTGTGCAGACCTGAAAAGAAAAAGAAATCCTTACGTGTCTAAGAAGGACTAAAGGATAAGTTGATAATGGGGAGTGTGGTGGTTGTTGGTCACCACCTTATTGGAGTTTCTCAAGTGAGCTTGCAAAATACTATTGATAACACAAGAAAGGGGGAGAGTTATTGGGAACGATCTCGATTAAGGAGTAAGGTGGGAAAACAAATACATCTAGGATATGCTCTTTAACTACTTGATGAGAGACTCGAAAGCATAAGAGCGTGATAGTTTACCAAGCCTAAAGAGCATAGGACATGCCATTGGTGATGAGAGTGAAAATATTTTGGGAGAGGTGTAATATTTAATAAGGAGAGCAAGAAGGCTCTCTCTCTCTCTCTCTCTCACACACACACACACACACACACACAAAATTTTCTATCTTTTGCTTGATATTCTAAACTCAAAAACCATCTTCATTATATACTTGAATGTTAAATAAGTATGGAGATACAAACATACACAACTACTTGTATGTGTGTGTATACACTTGTGTGTGTGTGGACATGAGAGAGAGAGAGAGAGAGAGAGAGAGAGAGAGAGAGAGAGAGAGAGAGAGAGAGCATACTACACACCTTTCCACAAATTCCTATCTCTCCCATTGCTATCTCTCAAACTATCTTTGATATGAGAGCATATGAGCTAGGGCTATTGTGTATTAACTAGCTAGCATACTAGCTAGGGCTATCATGTAGGAGTATAACAAGTGATCAATAATGAGAGGTAAACCATGGTTGTGGTTTTAAGGAATTTGGAAATTCTTGGTTCACAAACAATTGTTTGAAGACTTTGAAAGAGTACAACAATTGATTCTAGCAAGAACTTGATTAAAGATGGGAACAATTGATGCTTCTTATTCTAACTTTGAAATGTAATTAGGGGGATAGATTAAGAAGTTTTCTTTAAAAGTTTGGGTGTGGGAAAAAAGGTCAAGACTTTCGGTCGAGTCTTAGTACTTCCCAATTCCCAAAGCTAGCAAAAATTAAATAAAGGTGTAGTGCAATGGGGCTTGCTGGTTGAATCTAAAGCACAGGACAAATTTTGGCTACCCAAGTCAAATCTAGCTAGGTAGTATAAAGAAAGAAGCCACCTTCTTATATTATTGGATATATAGGTAGACAGAGTTTACAGACCAGGCAACCCACCGGCTCATTAGATATGGGCCTACTTCCTTAGTAAAAGAATAAGTAATGCAACATCAAACTTGACACCATGTAATTCTTTTTTACTCAGAGCATCCGTTATGGTAGAAATCAAAACTCTTCTATGGAATCCTTTAGCTTGAAACTTCCTAATAAGGACCCCCGTTTCTTCTATGGCTGAAAATACATTAGAGGAAGAGTAAATAATTAAATGAAGAATACTTAAACAAGTATATAGAGCAATTTTTAACGGTTTGTTGCTCTTTTTCATTACAAACTCAATAGCAATAAGCTTAAGGTGATCCCGTTTCCAAAAAAACCTAGTAGAAAAGTTACCATCAGAGTAAGTGTCAATATTCAGTGGACAGATAGTTAGTATGTTTAGTGAAGGCGATATCGTTGATAGTTTCTTGTTCTAGAAAATTGGGTTCAATCACTAGACAAACACCTGATGGGCAAAGTTGGGATTATTAATACTTAATAAGTCATCCATAAATCTAAACGTGTGATTACATTGTATAAGCATAGAGAGCCCTTCTGCATGGGAAGTTTGCCTAAGAATCCATTTATATTCAAAATATAGTAAATAAAGGTTACACATAGCAAGAGAACAAGAGAATCCCATAGGAATGCCACACATTTGACGAAAGCAGTTATTACCAAGTACAATATAGCAGTGGTTCAGAACCCACTGAATCATTATTTGAAACTGAATACTATTCATGTGAAGAGGGGAGGCCTTGCTCACTTTCTTAACCCGCCTGGCTGACTTGACAAAGGAAAGGCCAAAGAACCCTTCTTTGGCTTTATTAGAGAAGGCCAAGTCTACGAGACAATTCAATACATTTATGAGATCATATTCACCTACTAGAGGGATATTTTCATAGCATTGGGTAATATCAAATGTATATACTAAATAAATGGCAGATGGAAGGTTCAAGAGGACATCAGACGAGTTACCAACTACCCAAAAAGGTTGGATGTCCACTCTTGAGAAGCGCCTTACATCTTCTCTTTTAATAGCACATATGTTTTTGAGCTCTTCACATATCAAATTGAGTCCTTCGGTGACGTGTTTCGTAATATCAGAAAAAGGCAATTGGAAGCGTCTGAGATCCATTGAAATTTACTTTTATGACTTTTAAAAGTTGGAAACAGGATAGGAAGTTTGGTAGTTTCCTCCTGAAATTCTAACTCAGTCATACTTTTACATGTTCTTTGGATAATAATATCCAAGTCTTCTTCAATGTAACACAACTCGCCACCTTTGAGTCGGTATTCAGCCGCTTCAAAGGCAAGCTTTTTGCAGATGACAGATGTCGTGTTAGATGCTTTATCTAAACCCACAATGAACCATTTCGACTTAAGCTTGCAAAAGGTTAAGGAAAGATCAGTGGTGAGCCATGTAGACTCATTATGTAACCACTCATGTGGATTTGTGAAACCAGTCTCGCAAAGAAACCAAAGTTTTGTTCAATTCATGTTGAATTGATAACTCCAATTGGAGTTTATTGACCAAGTTGGCCAGACATTCAGTAAGTGCTTTTAAAGCAATATGAGGATTAAGTGGGCGAGGAGGTATGTGATTGAGGCCTTTGGAAAGGAGGCATTTTACAGAGCTATTCTCAATAATAGAGAGATCTGTGGTACATACATGCATTAGAAGAATGCCAAATTCCATTGTAAACCCATCCCATAAATGACAATCACATGACAAGGGTTTCCCTTTCCTAAGAAACTCATTAGAGTATACCAGATGTAGTATAGGTTCAATAAATCTCCACCCTATCCTAACTTGGCTTAGTAGATCCAAATTACCAAAGGTAGAGATAAAGCATTTGTTAAATATAAAACGAGGTGAAAAGAATTCTACGAGTTTGGCGAAGATGCAATGAACAAAAATTCCATGCACACTTTCCTCATGAGATACAAGATGCATTCTGCCAACCCCATTACACGATACTTGCATTTACAAATCCAACAAGTGTTTGACAGGATGCCCTCTACCTCTCCCTCTTATCATGCTTATCGCTTTCCCTTTACCTCCATAAGACTCAGCAGAAGAGGAGGCTAGAGTCAAAGAAGATGTGTACAAAGAAGTGGGGGATATTAGAGAGTTGGGTCTTTTCAGAGTAAGGGAATCCTCAGCATCTATATTAGGTTTTAGCAAGCCAAGAAGAGTTTTAATACCAAGATAGTTACCATAAGTAGTCAAAAGAAGCCCGGGTTTTTCTGTAGCCAGCTCTTTGAGAAGAAAGAGCATAAGGGAGCGAAACTGAATAAAATCCATCTGAGCTAGCACAAGTTCCTTGGCCTGGCCTCCAAGCGAAGAGCAAAAAAGGGAGAGGTAGTGAGCTGAAGGAGTGTCGCAAAACAAAAGATCCAATTTGTTGAGGGCATACCATATAGCATTGTGAAACCAAATAATGCTTAATTCACAAGAGGCCTTAGGGTCAAGAAATCGACAAGCGCATTTGACATAAGGCCTGTAAATGTTCCAAATAGACTCAGTGTAGTACTCATAGTTACTTTTGGAGAACTCCATCAAGCCCTTGGTACGCACATACAAACCAATGTTTGAGCCACATTTCTTTGTATCAAGAAACCGCATAGTGAAAGGGGCTTTAATAAGGTCACCTTTATCAAGAGACTGAACACCTCTTAATACTTTAAGTCGTGCTTCTTCTATTGAAGATGTCGGAAGATTGGCTAGAAAAACCTAGGTTTTGATAGAGATAGGAGCTAAAAAGTCTTTGTTGGGAATGGCCGGAAGGTGATGGTCCAAACCAAGGGATTCGATTTCAACTTGTTTGGATGGAAAGAAGGGAAAAACCCGAGAAACTTTAGGTAACATTTCCATAAGCGATGTCTCGCTAAGAGAATACATCTCTTTCTGAAAGGCTTTGACAACGTCTAGGTCAAGGGGTCCCTGCAAAATAAACTGTTGGATACTATTTGTATCGGAATGGAAGGAGCTGAAACAAACCCAAGGGTGAGACCACATAATTTTCGTAAGTAATAGGTCAATTCAGCACCTTCAGAAGAGAATTTGGCTAACTTTCCTTTGCGAGCAAGTGTTAGAGTGGGAATGTTCTCTATGAATTCAGATAGATCTACTACCCTTCCTTAGAGTTGTTGACAAGTTGGACGAGGATATGGACACACTTATCAAACAACATGGTTTGAACCAAGGAGTTGGCTGGATTAGTAGAAGCTCCTGTTATTAATTCAGATGCCATAGGGTCATGAATGCATCAAGTACTTGAAGCGAGGCTTTAGAAAGAGGCTCAGTAGGAAGCTCTAACCCTTGAGATAGTGTTAAGCTTTGTATGGTCAAAAAAAATGTTAATTAGAGAAATATACGACTAATGGTAAGAACTGGTAGCCTCTTCAACCTTCAACCGACCAGGAGAACCTATAAGGGCCAAATTACGAAAGACACTAGAAACTATGTCAATGAAAAGGTGGTATAATTCCCATTCATAGTACAGAACATACTTCATACACAAGTACAAGAGAATCAAGAGCTTGAAGATATATAGATTCACCATCTTCAAGCCAAGGAACTTTGAAACCCATAGTTGAGAAGGTAACCCTCACCTGCACCCATGGAAACAACACAACTTTTAGTTAGCATTGGCACTGTATGCAGGTGATGCATGGGTATCCCACATGTTATAGATGTCACCCAACTAGATTGCTTTCAAAGATAAATAATAAGAAAGGTACAGCTAATCATATATTCAGAGACGGTTTCATTTACAAGGGGGAAAAACATTTGGAGCCCCTTTTGCTTTGCAAGGTCTCATGAGATAAGGCCGAAGACAAGTTTTATGAGGCAATTTAGCCTCGAAGTGGGCCACAAATACCTGTTTCTTGACGTTATAGAGTTTGGCATTAATTGCCGCTATTTTTTATGGGTCAATGACATTGCTCATACGTGCAATCAATCTATACTTTCGAGTCACCTGTAACATAAAAAGATGTTAGTAAGTAAGTCCTACACCTCCCTAGAGGGAGTCGAAAACCACATGTAAGGTAGTAAGTATGAGCGCTAATCCCCTAAATCATAATACATATAGATGGGATATTCCATAGTTCCTCATTTATTCCAAAAGCAAGGGGAGTGTGTCGCCAAGGCCCATAACTTTGATGCAATAAGCAACCATTTACGGCCTCATGAGTAGCCCATTTACAACCATATTCCACAACCCTTCATAACCATATTGAGCCACAATCAATCTTAACCATGTTCACAACCAACCATTCATAACCATATTCATCCAATTTGAGCAAGTTTGCCAAAGATCTATATACACAACACTAAAACAGCATAGACCATATCTGAGCAAGAATGGTAAGCTCGATAACAAACCCAGAGACACATCATCAGTAGAATAACCGTTGCAGCAGCCTTAACAAAATATACCAAGCCGCTTGTCTTACACCCCACAAGTAGGTCAACCCTACCATATAGGGTCATTCACCAAGTATTAAGAAGACTTCTATCATTACTAGCTAAAAAACAAATTCAAGACAACATTTATCTAGTATTGAAAGAGGATACCACCTTTTAAGGTTTTTTTTAATACATCCCTATGACAAGACCGTAGATATGCATTGACAGATATCCCTAAACTCGAAAGGGACTCACAAAACCAAAGCCACAGACACCAAGAGTGTGCTCATATACATGCTTATGACAAGTCATTCATAAATTGAGAGCATTTTCTAAACCTGAAAGGCGAGTAAAAAAACCAGTGCGGTAGATACAAAAGGTTCAGTAGAATTTTTTATTCATGTACATATTCCGGTATATGCATGAGAAATTTTACCATAACAACAAGTGAATCACAACACATCCAAACAGTTAGGACATTAGTCCATATCAATGCCATAAGTCACCTGAGATTGAGTCGGAGCAGCCAACTCCACATTAGCTTGCTTATCCTTGCCTTTTGCCATAGAGCTAACCACTTAACGGTACACCCTTTGCGGGTAAAACCCTCACAATCCCAATGTATAGACAACTACTCACAAGTGCACACAGACACATAGAGACACCACAAAAGCACATAGTACCATTGCTAAGTGAGCATGGACGCTCACCTTTTATAGGGTTTGGTGGCATTGGCCACATTCCTTCACAGCAGTATGGAGGGTCCAGCTTCAAGAGGGAGAAGATACAGTAGCGCCGCCTTGTACACACACACACACACACACACAGAGATGTAGCGTAGACCCACTAGGCGGGAGCCACCGTGACACTAAGGAGAAGAGGACAGAGTTTACGGAGCCAGGCAACCCGCCCAAACCTCATTAACTACTGAGGGTTAGGTACCACCTACTAACATCTTTTTAGAAATTTACCTAGAGATTTCCAGCCTTTTATTCACCAAAGGTTTCCCAGGTCAACAATCCCCAGCTAATTATACCAAGGAAATAGCAACGTGCCACTCCTATATACTCGAAGGATTTTCTACCTCGTATAACTAGCCATGTGTGTGTGTGTGTGTGCGTCTATATACATCTCACTGTGAGACAGACACACGATTGCGACGCAAAAATAGGTTGGCCAATTTGGATTGCTCCCAAGAACGATAAGGGCAGTCATACAAAGGCGTTATGGGAAGGGCCTTCTATTGTTTCATATGGCTTTCTCAAGAGAGACACCTTGCTCATACACCTGCTAACATCGAGTCTTCATCAAATGCCTTCCCCCCCACATTAAACCAACACACACACCCACACCTACTCCTAAAATGTAGCGGACTCTCTAAGCGGTAAGGGAAGCACTGTCAAAATCTGCTAATCACATCTAGCCTTGTGCATGCTTTACTCTCATTAGGGCTCTCATCAACAAAACTACTTGTTGAAGCCTATCACTTCAAACATTCCATATTTGCAACTCTATAATAGACACAAAGTAACATGAATCTAGTAACACTTACATGAGAAAAAAAAAACCAAAATTCAGGACATGAAATATAAGGTGGTCAACTACAGATGCATCCCAAAAAGGTAGACCCCTCTCATATGTAGAACATGCATGAAAGAGATGCATCAAAGGCCCATCCTGAGTATACCTTGCAAAGAGTTTTTTCCAAGAGACGACATCTTTGAGCATGGACTTGCAAATTACATATGTTTGCACGTTGCAACTCTTATTTCCATTTAGCAAAAACAACCCAGATCTTCCACACCATGCCCCTGTTTTTGTACCAATTGCTTCCTGTTGATAAGGCACATCTAGCAAGCGATGCAATCAATGATATGTGTTACCATATAAGTGGTAGTGATGTGTGTGAACACACTAGGACCACCGGGGCATTTTTTCCCTCTTTAGGAGGTTTTTCCCCCTGAGCATTGTATATACGCCCATCACTCTAGGCTATCTATCTTTCCATTGCACACTAAAGTAACACACTCTATATTGTGTGCCTTGAGATTCCTTTGTCTTCTCCAAGCTGTGTGTGTTTCTCTGCAACCCTAATTCCAACAATTGGTATCAGAGCAAGTTGCATCCTCCCACGCTTTGTCGACCAGCATCTCCAGCACACACCTGCTCATTTTCTTGAACATCAGTGAGCTTTGGCGAGTGTTCGTAGGTCGACAAAAATTTTGAGACAGCTAGTACAGCTTAGTCTGCTCAGATTTCTGATTTGGGCTCGTTTCGGCCTCCGTTTCCAATACAGGCAATACTGCACATGCTATTTCGTCATTTTGTGCAAAATTTTTGTCAGTTCCATTTTTTGCATAACACGTGCCTTGTAGACTTCTATGGTTTGTGCTATATAGCACGTGTTTTTCCCGCTTTGTTTCTCCTCTTTTCAGGCAGTTTTCACATCAGGTGCAGCATTTACCATGGCTGACAACAACACAGATGTGTTCAACATGTTTGTTTTGCTGAGGACAGGTTGGATGGGGACAATTATCCTATGTGGGCTTCATGCTGCAACACGTTCTTGTGTCAAAGGGAATTTGGAATATTGTGGAGGGCATTGATGTAAGTCCTGGTTCTGAGGATGTAGACGATGTTGAGGATGTTGCAGGTCTTGCTGCAAGGATTGCTGCTATTAGAGTTGTTTTGCCTACGGCAGAACAAGCTCATTGGGATGTAAAGGATGCGCAGGCTCATGCATTGATTGCGTTGTCTGTAAAGTGCACCATTGTTCCTCACATTCGTTCGGCAAAATCTCCAAAACAGGCTTGGGATATTCTAGCAGGTCTTTATGCAAGCCGCAATGAGGCTAAAATTTCTTTGCTGCGTAACGAGCTAGAATCGAAGATTATGCATGAAGAAGATGATATGGAAACTTTCCTTGCTGGTGTCAAGGATATCAATGAGTAACTTATTTCTGCAAGTGAAGTCATTTCAAAAAGTTCCCTTGTGCAGACTGTTCTTGATGCCTTACCAGATTCAACCTAGACTTTTGCTAGTGCTTGGAGACTAATGACCCAAGGAAATCCTGAAGTTGTCAAGTTTGATGCATTATGCACATTGCTATTGCAAGAGTCACTTTCCAAAAAAAACAGGACTGGGTAGCGTGCAGTTGAATAGGCTTTTATTCCTTCTCAAAGAAAGGGTGGTTACAGCAATGCAACCACTTCTTATGGTTCTGCTGCGAGTGGCAAAACTTTTGTTCCTAATGCTTCTGCTGGCAGCAATTTGTCTGGAAATTCTGGTGATAAGGGCAAAAAGAAGATGCGTTGCCATTATTGTAGAGCTAATGATCATTTGATCAAGCAGTGTCCTAAGTTGAAGGCCAAAGAAGCTAAGAAGAAAGAGGGTGGTTCCATTGCAAACGCTGGTTCCACTCAAATGTAGCCATTGTTGAGTCTTCTATGAAAGGAGACTGTGATGCTGATGTTGATGCAGAATGGGCTTTTAGCACAGAGTGTTTACCTCTCTCGAGTCTGTCCCTCATGGGAATTTAGTCACTTGTGCCAACAATGCCTCTTATCCGGTTTAGGGAGTTGGAAAGATTGTACTTACTGCTGCAAATGGCAGTTCCTTCACACTTGTTGATGCACTTTATGTACCTGGGATCAAGAAGAATCTTTTGTCTGTATCCGCACTTGCTAGACTTGGACTTGTAGTCAAATTTGTGGATGACAGATGTACAATTCATGATCTCAGTTTTGGTGATGAAATTGTTGCATCTGCCCTTTTGTGTCGTGGGTTGTATAAGCTCACTTTGTATGACAAGTGTGGACAAAATTTCGCAAATGCAGTTGCAGATTCAAGGACTATTTTAGATGCAAAACTTTGGCATGCACGCTTTGGTCATCTGAACTTTGCGAGTTTGTTGCGTTTGCAGAAATCTGATATGGTTGCTTCTTTGCCACCTCTTGAAGCACATGTCAAACATGTTTGTGAAGGCTGTATTTTGGGTAAGATGCAGCGTTCTAAGTTTCCAAAGGATGGTTCAGTTCGGGCCACATGCAGGTTGCAGCTTGTGCATAGTGATGTTTGTGGGCCCATGCAAACTCCGTCCTTGGGAATTTACCTTTACTTCGTGACTTTCATTGATGATTACTCCAGGCATGCATGGGTATTTCCTCTTAAAGCGAAGTCTGAAGTTTTTATGTGCTTCAAACAATTTCTGGCTATGGCTGAAAATGTCTCGAAATGTACTATAGGCACCCTCCATTCCGATCGAGGGGGGGAGTATATGTCTCATGAATTTAATGCATTTTTGGCTAGTCGTGGGATAAAACACCAATGTACATTTCCGTATACGCCTCAGCAAAATGGTGTTGCTGAGAGGAAAAACATGTCTCTTACGGAAATGGCAAGATGTATGGTCAAGAGTCAAGCTTTACCACATTCGTTTTAGCTTGAGGCTGTCATGTGTTCCACTTATGTACTCAACAGGTGTCCTACGAAAGCATTGCACTCTATGACTCCATATGAAGCATGGCATGATAGAAGCCCATCTATTGAGCACATGCATGTTTTTGGTTGTTTGGCTTATGGTTTAGTGCCACAAGTGCAGCAGAGAAAATTGGATGATAAGGCTGTCAAATGTATTTTTGTTGGTTATAGTGCTGAAAGCAAAGGTTACAAGTTGTATCATCCGCAAACAAAGTGTATATTGGTTTCACGGGATGTAGTGTTTGTGGAAGATTCTATGCAGCCCTTGCTGTCATGTACTAGAGACAGTAATGTAAGCTCACATGACATTTATGAAACTTTGTTGCCTCTTTTCAGTGGTGGAAGTTCGAATGTAAATTCCAATGAGGCAAATGTACAGCCTATGGGATCAGGCTATTACTGATGCAGATGTACATGATGTACTTGATGAGGAAAGGGCTGAAAATGAGCAGGCTAGAGGTATGCCAAAAATGGCTAGTGCACACTTTGCGTGGCAGTAAATTGGATGCACCTTTGTCTAGTCGTACTCGTTCAGGCTCTCACCATGCATCTTATGCATCAGATTGTTATGCTTTGGCTATGTCTAGCTAACATGATGTTGAGGAACCTCTATCTTTTGATGAAGCACAAAATTCAAAAAATTGGATAGCTGCCATGCAATCAGAATATGATGCACTTATAGAAAATGACACGTGGACTTTATATGATTTGGCTCCTGGCAAAAAGGCCATTGGTACGAAGTGGGTTTACAAGTTGAAATGCAAGCCGGATGGTGAGATCGTTCGCCATAAGGCTCGAGTTGTTGCGAAGGGTTATGCACACCATAAAGGCATAGATTATGAAGAGACTTTTGCTCCCACTTGTCGTATGACTACGGTGCATTTTCTATGTGCATTGGTAGCTCATTTTGGTTGGGATGTACATCAATCAGGCATTTTTACTGCTTTCTTGAATGGTGACATATTTCAGGAAGTTTATGTAACGTAGCCTCACGGTTTTGTCAAGAAAGTACAAGAGGAAAAAGTGTGCAAATGTAACAAGGCTTTGTATGGGTTGAAGCAATCTCCTTGTGCTTGGTATGAGAAAGCTGACACTCATTTGGTCAAACAAGGCTTTTGTAAATAGTCCAACAGAAAGCACAGCGTATGTAAAGCGTGAGGGTGATGTACTTCTCATTGTGGTTCTTTATGTAGATGATTTGTTGATCACTAGAACAAATGAGAGACATATTGCTGAATTTAAGGCTGATTTAAATGCTACTTTCAAGATAAAAGATTTGGGGTTTTTGCATCATTACTTGGGCATACAGTTTAAGCAGTGTGATGGTGGTATTGCCTTGTGTCAAAAAAATTATATAGAGACATTGCTATGTAAGTTTGGACTTGACAATTACAAACCTATTGCCACTCCCATGGAAGCAAGTTTGAAATTGAGTCTACATGATGCTGGTGATCCTGCAGATGTCACTCTTTACCAAATTGTTGTTGGATGCCTCAATTATCTATGCAACATGAGGCCAGATATTTAGTTTGCACTCTCACAGGTCAGCAGATTTATGCACAGCCCAGCGTCTAAGCATTGGCAAGCTGTCAAGAGGATTTTTCACTACCTTAGTAGCACTTTACCTCTTGGCTTGTTTTATCCCAAGGGGGGATCATTGCCGCCAGACTTACATGCTTTTTCGGACTCAGATTGGGCTGGTTGTTTTGACACGTGAGTGTCCACAAGTGGTTTTTGTTTCATGCTTGGCAGTTCATGTATATCATGGTTGAGCAAGAAGCAACCTACTGTGGTCACTTCTAGTTCTAAGATGAGTACAGGGCAGTCTTCACAGCTACGGGTGAGGGTGTATGGCTCGGATGCCTTATGGCTCATTTGGGTGTTGGACAGGACACTGCCAACACTATCTACACTGACAGTCAGAGCGCATTGGCAGTTGCAAGGAACCAAGTTTTTCATGCTCGCACAAAGCACATTGAGGTGCATTACCACTATGTGAGGGAGAGGCTCTCAATAGGAGAGAGCAGCTTGGCTTATGTGCCAACACAGGACCTTGAAGATCTTTTCACAAAGGCATTGTCTCGTGAGAAGCTTGAAGCTTTCCGCAAAGCTTTGGGCTTACTTCCCTTTGTGGACTGATCATGTCCTCAGGACATGGCACTTCCCTTTACTCATGTGCTAGCTCTCGTTCACCGCATCACTCTAGGGGGGGATTTGTTACCATATACATGTGGTAGTGATGTGTGTGAACACATTAGGACCGTCGGGGCATTTTTTCCCTCTTTAGGAGGTTTTTTCCCCGAGCATTGTATATACGCCCATCACTCTAGGGCTATCTATTTTTCCATTGCACACTAAGTAACACACTCTCTATTGTGTGCCTTGAGCTTCCTTCATCTTCTCCAAGCTGTGTGCATTCTCTGCAACCCTAATTCCAACAATATGGCATTTTGTAGCTGAATGCTTGGGTCCATATTTACTAAAAAGAGCCCAATTTTTTAGCATTACCCATGTCGAGCCTGAATTGCAATTAGTGCATCCCAAGAGAGATGTCCCAAATAGCAAGCTCTTCAAGAACAAATTGCACTTAAAAAAATACATCACCTCTAGCATGCATGTCAATCAAAGAATTTTCAAGTAACATCTTTCAATAGCCTATATGAGGATTAGATCCCTTCCATCCCCTACCAACATTGCAAGAGGCACTATCACCACTAATCTATTGATACTTGTTTACTTTTGTTGCTTAGATGTCAAAGACTTTTAAGGTTGTTCTAGTTCTTGGCATGTGATGAGAATGGCCATCATGCACCTTGTTAAAAGGTAAATAAAAGTTGTTGTGGCTTCTCCTAAGTCTAAAAATGAAACCAAAGTGTCTACATGAGGGCACCTACAACGAGTTGCTTTCTTTCTTATCCACCTCTGGAATCCAATTGAACTCATCCATGGATGCAAGCATTGCACATTAACTTTACACTTCACCATTATTGATCGAGACCATAGCTACTTCAGTTCGGCTTTGTCTTCTCCTTCTTGCCCTCTACTCTTGCTTATGTACCATACAACATAGTACATCACTCAGTTGGCGGCACTAACAATCTGCACCTTCTCCATTGTAGTGAGACCTCCATTGCCTACCCATACGAAGATCACCAAATGGCCCATGCACATCCTCTAACTTACCTCGTATCTTGAGCTTTGGTGTTAACAAATTGCTTAATGTCTTCTTGCAAAAGATGCCACATTGGAATAACATTCAGATTTGAATTTACATCCTCAATAACATGCAATGCCCGTTCTATGGTGAAATTGATTGGAATCAGCCAATATGTTGCAATTGTTTGCATTGAAGTAATTGCCAAACTTCTCAGCCCATGAATCTCATGGTCAACACATCGCTGCTCCCGCAACAATGCAAATGGAGAAGCCGAATTTACTATAGCTCTTGAGCAATCCTCCTCGGTCATAACTACTCTTGGTACAAAGCTATTGTGCATCTCCGAAGCATGCACCACATCCGCACTGGAACTCTCTGCAACAAATTTGTTGATGGGGTGACTCTTTACCCATCCATCTCAAAGATGGCCATCCCTAGCAAATTTGGTGATGGTGTTGCAAGTAGCGTTGAATGAATACACTAAACAGAGTGCGTAAAATATCTTGGAGCTTCCACATGCATAGCCACCATCATCTAGTCGCACGGATGACCACTTATTGAATAAAGAAGGTTTTTAGCCTTTCCATGGAGTATCTTGATGAGAACGGAAATTTGGTGGTGTTATGTCGCTCAGAACATGCATGGAGCTTAGTGAGCTTAGTACCTCAAAATGGGTACTACGTTGACCATACGGTCATGTTTCTTTGCAAAACTACATTCAACTTTTACAGTGTTGTTCAGGTGAATGAATTACCTACTAGGTATGTAAGATGGTAGAGTGTCTCCAATATAACTCGTAATCCCCACATATGTGATGCTTGAAAATAGTTATACTCCACAAGATTGGGGCATTCAAATTTTATCGGTGTCCTAATTTGAACCTTATCATGGATTACTTCATCGATAGACAATGGCAACGCAAAACACATGGCTCCCCTCGAGGAGGTATGCCTTATGTCCTTGACACGTTACGTTCACTTTGAGAGTATTTGTCTTTTCAATTTATTTGGCCTATATTTTGAATATTGCTATCTTTGCAAGCGGCTTGGAGAGAAGTCTGGCATTACACAAGAAGTTACTCTCTCTCTATACAAAGAGATGAGAGAAATGTAGTATTGCAAATCTATGCGGGGTGTAGACTTCTTGCACGTTTGGTGCTATGGATGACCCAATACGTAGTATTGGTAGATCAAGAAGCATCAGTGGAAGAATTATAGCATGTATGCAATGGTAATTTAGTAATGACTTTAAGAAAACTTGTCTAGCAATTGATCGACGTGAAGATACATTACATTTCCTTCTTATTATGCCAAAAGAAAACTCATTGTGCTTGATGTGAATGGCGTCCTCTTGAAATGTTGGCAATGGGGAAGTGCTCCTTTCCACGCTGCAAATATGCATAATATAGGGCACATGGTTGTGTCACTGCGATCGGGCCTATTGCTATTGCTTAGAGTGATGTTCGAGATTTTTGATATAGGGGTGTGAAGCTCCATAGAAGAACAGAATTTGATCCCAATTATGTTCATGCTAAACCAAGGCAAATCCCTCGATGTACTAGCCATGTAGGTCAATTCAACCCTTCAGGCACTAGCCGTGTAGATGAGCCCAACAAAACAAAATAAGATCTAAATGGCACCCTCGATCCTAGCATAGCCAAGGTTATTGCCCCTTTTCATGGACTATACAATGTAGGTATCCCTAGTCTTGTATCGAAGTTATGAGAAACATTACAAATGACTCCAACAACCTAGCATCTTGTATATAAACAAACAATCCTTTCCAAGACAATCAAGCTATACAGGGTCTCTATGCTTACGTTTTTGACATAGTCCATCATCCAAAAACCATTTCATAATCTAAAATGAAACCATAAATCATAATCCATGTACACAAACAATCCTTTCCAAGACAATCAAGTTGTACAGGGTCTCTACCCTTACTTTTTTGACATAATCCATCATCCAAACAACCATTTCATAATCTAAAATGAAACCAAAAACCATAATCCATATCCCATAACATAGGTGAGCACTCCACCCCACTTTGGGTGATGCACAACCATCGTTCAATCCACTTTAGCACATCAAATGGCTGCAAACTCAGCAGCACAATCATACCCCAAAAAAAATTCCAAGAGTCACACCAGCTACGACAACGATAAGCAAAATCACAAGAGAAATCTTGGTTCTTGACCATAAACCATAACCATCACTGAACTCAACGTCCACACTTAGAGTTTTAATTGTACTCATTGTTGACAAACTTACCAAATATATGTGATTCTTAAAGATGGAATTTTAATGCATAAAAATTTTCCAAGCAGTGAGTAAACATCATTGCAAACCATCAATTGAAAGGGTTTTAATCATATGCAGATAGCATATCACAATTGTACATCATCGCCCTTCGTTATTGAGCTAGTTTTGACCCTGAAAGATACAAAGTAGTATATTCATGTACGTGAGACATTCACACATGTCTTCTAAGATTCCACGCACAATATAACGTCGTTGCTTGACCATAACCATGATAAAAAACAACCCCATCATTTTGGATAAGCATATGCCATAATTTCCTTCATATGTGCAAATCCACTCTTCCCTATTTATAGATGCATGCATGACACACAAGAGAGAGTATTTTCTCTCATTGTGGTTGTGAGCATCCGTATATATCTACATGTGCAGTGGTGCTTATCTGTGCTAAAATCTGGGGCAAATTTTGTAAAAAGACTCCCTCTTTCCTCTAAAATCATGGATTGCTTTTAAAAGTTGCTTCTTGTCCCCCCCCCCCCCCCCCCCCCCGGTCCAAATTTTTGGCATAAATTTACTCGAATCAAAAAAAATATTGGCAACTAATTTAACCGTAGGTGAATTAGACCTTACTGCCCATGCCTTGACATAATCTTGATGTTGATCATACTACCTCAACATATTTATGGTGCCACTTTTAATAAAATGATCCTTGTAAAAACCCATTTTAATCACATTTCTCAACGGTACATTTGTTCTACACATATGGATGGCCAAAAATAGTGTTTTTAGATTTAGGTGATATTAAAAAGATTATTTTTTTTTTAAATCATCAAAATTTTTAAAAAGCATGAATTTTCTTTTTACAAATTGAACCATCGCTTCACCTAAGCTACCAAAATTGTGAAAAGTCAGAAGGAACAAAAATTTTATTTTTTTTAATGTGAAAAAAAATAATTAATAATGGAACCTTGGATTTCCTTGATCGCAAAGTGACCAAAAGCACAAAAACAATTTTAACAAAATTGAACCTTGGCTTTGTTGGAATTAGGGTTGCAGAGAAACACACACAGCTTGGAGAAGACGAAGGAAGCTCAAGGCACACAATAGAGAGTGTGTTACTTAGTGTGCTTTGGAAAGATAGATAGCCCTAGAGTGATGGGCGTATATACAATGCACGGGGGAAAAAACCTCCTAAAGAGGGAAAAAATGCCCCGGCGGTCCTAATGTGTTCACACACATCACTACCACATGTATATGGTAACAGATCCCCCTTGGAGTGATGCGGTGAACGAGAGCTGGCACATGAGTAAAGGGAAGTGCCATGCCCTGAGGACAAGATCAGTCCACAAAGGGGAGTAAGCCCAACGCTTTGCGGAAAGCTTCAAGCTTCTCACGAGACAATGCCTTTGTGAAAAGATCTGCAAGGTTGTCCTGTGTTGGCACATAAGCCAAGCTGATCTCTCCTGCTGAGAGCCTCTCCCTGACATAGTGGTAATGCACCTCAATGTGCTTTGTGCGAGCATGAAAAGTTGGGTTCCTCGCAACTGCCAATGCGATCTGACTGTCAGTGTAGATAGTGTTGGCAGTGTCATGTCCAACACCCAAATCATCCATAAGGCATCTGAGCCATACACACTCAACCGTAGCTGTGAAGACTGCCCTGTACTCAGCCTCACAACTCGAAATGGCCATAGTAGGTTGCTTCTTGCTCAACCATGATATACATGAACTGCCAAGCATGAAACAAAAACCACTTGTGGACACTCTCGTGTCAAAACAACCAGCCCAATCTGAGTCCGAAAAAGCATGTAAGTCTGGCGGCAATGATCCCCCCTTGGGATAAAACAAGCCAAGATGTAAAGTGCCACTAAGGTAGCAGAAAATCCTCTTGACAGCCTGCCAATGCTTAGACCCTGGGATATGCATAAATTTGCTGACCTGTGAGACTGCAAACTGAACATCTGGCCTCGTGTTGCATACATAAATGAGGTAGCCAACAGCAGTTTGGTAAAGAGTGACATCAGCAGGATCGCCAGCATCATGTAGACTCAACTTCAAACCTGTTTCCATGGGAGTGGCAATAGGTTTGCAATCCTCAAGTCCAAACTTACATAGCAATGTCTCTATGTAACTTTTCTGACACAAGGCAATACCACCATCACACTGCTTACACTGTATGCCCAAAAAATGATGCAACAGCCCCAAATCTTTCATCTTGAAAGTAGCATTCAAATCAGCCTTAAATTCAGCAATATGTCTCTCATTTGGTCCAGTGATCAGCAAATCATCAACATAAAGAACCACGATGAGAAATACATCACCCTCACACTTTACATACAATGTGCTTTCTGTTGGACTGTTATGAAAGCCTTGTTTGACCAAATGAGTGTCAGCTTTCTCATACCAAGCACGAGGAGATTGCTTCAACCCATACAAAGCCTTGTTACATTTGCACACTTTGTCCTCTTGTCCTTTTATGACAAAACCGCGAGGCTGCGTTACATAAACTTCCTCAAATATGTCACCATTCAAGAAAGCAGTAACAATGTTTGATTGATGTACATCCCAACCAAAATGAGCTGCCAATGCACATAGAAAACGCACAGTAGTCATACGACAAGTGGGAGCAAAAGTCTCTTCATAATCTATGCCTTTTTGCTGTGCATAACCCTTTGCAACAAGTCGAGCCTTATGGCGATCAATCTCACCATCCGGCTTGCGTTTCAACTTGTAAACCCACTTCGTACCAATGGCCTTTTTGCCAGGAGGCAAATTACATAAAGTCCATGTGTCATTTTCTATAAGTGCATCATATTCTGATTGCATGGCAGCCATCCAATTTTCTGAATTCTGTGCTTCATCAAAAGTCAGAGGCTCCTCAACATCATGTAAGCTAGACACAGCAAAGCATAACAATCTGATGCATAAGATGCATGGCGAGAGCCTGAACGAGTACGACTAGACAAAGGTGCATCCAATTTACTGTCACGCAAAGTGTGCACCAGCCATTTTGGCATACCTCTAGCCTGCTCATTTTCAGCCCTTTCCTCATCAAGTACATCATGTACATCTGCATCAGTAATAGGCTGATCTAAAACATTTTCAGAAACCCCCATAGGCTGTACATTTGCCTCATTGGAACTTACATTCGTATTTCCACCACTGAAAAGAGGTAACAAAGTGTCATAAATGTCCTGTGAGCTTACATTACTGTCTCTAGTACATGACAGCAAGGGCTGAACAGAATCTTCCACAAACACTACATCCCGAGAAACCAGAATACGTTTTGTTTGCGGATGATACAACCTGTAACCTTTGCTTTCAGCACTATAACCAACAAAAATACATTTGACAGCCTTATCATCCAATTTTCTGCGCTGCACTTGTCGCACCAAAGCATATGCCAAACAGCCAGAAACACGCATGTGCTCAATAAAAGGCTTTCTATCATGCCATGCTTCATATGGAGTAATAGACTGCAAAGCTTTCATAGGACACCTGTTAAGCACATAAGTGGCACACATGATGGCCTCAAGCCAAAAAGAATGCGGTAAAGCTTGACTTTTGACCATACATCGTGCCATTTCCGTCAGTGACCTGTTTTTCCTCTCAGCAACACCATTTTGCTGAGGCGTATAAGGCACTATACATTGGTGTTTTATCCCACGACTAGCCAGAAATGCATTAAATTCAAGAGACATATACTCCCCCCCTCGATCGGAACGGAGGGTGCCCATAGTACATTTCGAGACATTTTCAGCCATAGCCAGAAATTGTTTGAAGCACATAAAAACTTCGGACTTCGCTTTAAGCGGAAATACCCATGCATGCCTGGAGTAATCATCAATGAAAGTCACGAAGTACAGGTAATTGCCCAAGGACGGAGTTTGCATGGGCCCACAAACATCACTATGCACAAGCTGCAACCTGCATGTGGCCCGAACTGAACCATCCTTTGGAAATTTAGAACGCTGCATCTTACCCAAAATACAGCCTTCACAAACATGTTTGACAGGTGCTTCAAGAGGCGGCAAAGAAGCAACCATATCAGATTTCTGTAAACGTAGCAAACTAGCAAAATTCAGATGACCAAAATGTGCATGCCAAAGTTTTGCATCTGAAATAGCCCTTGAATCTGCAACAACATTTGCAAAATTTTTCCCACACTTGTCATACAAAGTGAGCTTATACAGCCCACGGCACAAAAGCCCAGATGCAACAATTTCATCACCAAAACTGAGATCATGAACTGTACATCTGTCACCCACAAATTTGACTACAAGTCCAAGTCTAACAAGTGCGGATACAGACAAGAGATTCTTCTTGATCCCAGCTACATAAAGTGCATCAACAAGTGTGAAGGAACTGCCATTAGCAGTAGTGAGCACAATCTTTCCAACTCCCTGAACTGGATAAGAGGCGTTGTTGGCACAAGTGACTGAATTCCCATGAGGGACAGCCTCGAGAGAGGTAAACAATTCACGATGTGAGGTAATGTGCTTTGTAGCACCACTGTCGAAATACCACACATGTGAATCTGCAGCAACTGACAAGCATGCATCATGGACAGCAGGATTGTAAGTGCACTCTGCGCTAAAAGCCCATTCTGCATCAACATCAGCAACACAGTCTCCTTTCACAGAAGACTCAACAATGGCTGCATTTGTAGTGCAACCAACATTTGCAGTGGAACCACCCTCTTTCTTCTTAGCCTCTTTGGCCTTCAACTTAGGACACGACTTGATCAAGTGATCATTGGCTTTACAATAATGGCAACGCATCTTCTTTTTGCCCTTATCACCAGAATTGCCAGACGAAGTACTGCCAGCATAAGCATTAGGAACAGAATTTTTGCTACTCGCAGCAGAACCATAAGAAGTGGTTGCATTACTGTTACCACCATTTCTTTGAGAAGCAATAAAGGCCTGTTCAACTGCACGCTGCCTAGTCCTGTTTTTTCTAGAAAGTGACTCTTGCAACAGCAATGTGCATAATGCATCAAATTTGACAACTTCAGGATTTCCTTGGGTCATCAGTCTCCAAGTACTAGCAAAAGTCTGGTAGGAATCTGGTAAGGCATCAAGAACAGTCTGCACAAGGGAACTGTCTGAAATGACTTCACCTGCAGAAATAAGCTGCTCAGTGATATCCTTGACACTAGCAAGGAAAGTGTCCATATCATCTTCCTCATGCATAATCTTCGACTCCAGCTCTTTACGCAGCAAAGCAATTTTAGCCTCATTGCGGCTTGCATAAAGACGTGCTAAAATATCCCAAGCCTGTTTTGCAGATTTTGTTGAACGGATGTGAGGAACAATGGTGCGCTTCACAGACAACGCAATCAATGCATGAGTCTGCGCATCCTTAACATCCCAACGAGCTTGTTTTGTCGTAGGCAAAACAACTCTAACATCTGCAATCCTTGCAGCAAGACCTGGAACATCCTCAACATCGCCTACATCCTCAGAACCAGGACGTACATCAATGCCCTGCACAATGTTCCAGACACCCTTTGACACAAGAACATGTTGCATCATATAAGCCCACATAGGGTAGTTGTCCCCATCCAACCTGTCCTCGGTAGCAAACATCTTGAACACATCTGTGTTGTTGTTGTCAGCCATGGTAAATGCTGCACCTGATGTGAAAACTGCCCGAAAATAGGAGAAACGGAGCGGGGACAACCTGTGCTATATAGCACAAACCGTAGAAGACTATAAGGCACCTATTATGCAGAAATTGGCACTAACAAAAATTGTGCACAAAATGACGAAATAGCCTGTGCAGTACTGCCTGTAGTGGAAACGGAGGCCGAAATGAGCCCAAATCAAAATTCTGAGCAGACCAAGCTCTTCGAGCTTGCCCAAAAGTTTTGTCGACCTGCGAACGCTCGCCAAAGCTCACTGAAATCGGAGAAAGTGAGCAGGCGTGTACTGGAGCAGCTGGCGACTAAGCCCGGGAGGACGTGACCTGCTCTGATACCAATTGTTGGAATTAGGGTTGCAGAGAAACACACACAGCTTGGAGAAGACGAAGGAAGCTCAAGGCACCCAATAGAGAGTGTGTTACTTAGTGTGCTTTGGGAAGATAGATAGCCCTAGAGTGATGGGCGTATATACAATGCACGGGGGGGAAAACCTCCTAAAGAGGGAAAAAATGCCCCGGCGGTCCTAATGTGTTCACACACATCACTACCACATGTATATGGTAACAGGCTTTTCTAGAGCTAACAATAAAAGGATTTGGCTGTATTTTTTGCTAAAAGCATCAAAAAGCACACAAAGCAAGAAAAACCATTTTTTTCCAGAACTAGTCCAAGTGCCCGTAGCAAAACTTGGAAACAACCTCAATTTTCTTTTTGAAACACTTCAACATTGCATAGCAATTCAAAAAATTCAAAACTATACAAGGTTGGTAAAGGCACATTGCAAGAGAACCATCAAAATGAATGTATGAGCTCCTTCTTGAAGAAACCACAAAGTCTACCTACAAAGAGGTATGAGTGAGGATGAAGCAACATAGGTATGGCATGGATAGTATACCACAAGGAAAGCCAAGGATTATATTTAGAATGCTTTTCAATGTCCAAGATTCAGAGCCAGCATTCTCATGGTCAAAAAACAAGATAGATGCATGCTATACATGGGTAGAAATGGAAAGAGGGAGGATGTATCCCTTTCAAATCTTATAAAAGCCTACATGAGACAATAAGACCTACAAAAATTACATGAGAGTAAGTGTTTCCATCATTTGCATATGGAGAAGTGGAAAGGTTATGGCTTATAGAGGAAGAAGGGAGGGAGAACATCCATTTCCTATGCAAGTCACTGTGTTGTAGGGGAAACACAGAATGGGATGGAAGAAAAGACTTCCTAGGTAGGCATCATGACAAGAAAGGCAATAATAGTTACCTTCCCAAGGCCAATGAGAGTTAGGTGTATGAAAAATAAGGAGTAGTTCCCATTGCTTTCCAGCACCTCCTCAAGAGGTTAGATAGGTTTGGATGGTTAAACATCAAGAGGCCATCCTCATGGGTCCTTACAAAGGAAGAGAATGGTTGGTAAGTACTTGGTTGGATTTAAGAATTCATCTAAAATGAAGATTTTAATCAAGAGAAACTCCCTTGGGACCTTTAGAGTGGTATGCTCAAAAAACCTTTAGCAGGGTCCAAACCAGATGCAAAATCAAATGGAGACCCCAACTAAGGATGGGGAGAATTCACACTAAGATAACCCCATAGGGAGACCTTGAAAGCATTATTTTACAAAGGGATGTAATGGTTAATAAGGACTATCACCAACAGGAATTTAGATGTTGTGTTTTTTAAAAGATATAAGCTTTAAGACTCGAGAGACTTTTCCATGAAATAGTAGCCTCTCACATCTTATTTATAGTCAAAGAGGTGATCCTTTGAATGGCAAGTATCAACAAATGGTGAAGCAAAGTTTTTAAAGGAACAAGAGCTCTGAGAAAAAATCCCATCAAGTAAAACAAGTGTGTGTGTGTGTGTGTGAGAGAGAGAGAGAGAGAGGTGAGTGCAAAGCTGTGCATGCAAGCATGTGGTAACTCAGCAACACGCAAGTAGGGCTGGCAACGATGTGTGTGGTCTCTATTGGAATGTGCACCAACGCTATGTCCACTGCAAAGGTGGTGTGTGCATATCAATAACGAAAGATGAGCATGAGACCACCATAGGCAAGTTGGTGCTGGTTGTCTAGTCAAGTTTGATTGCAAGTATACAACAATAGGTCATTGTGCAACAAAGTGCAAGAAGCAATATTATAGGACTAACAGCGGGTGGATATATGATCAGTTGTGATCATAAGTAAAGTGCACATAAAAGGTGCATGGCTTCAAGAATAATTGGCATTGTTTTATGTACCCACTATGAGGGTCTTTTGTTCATTGAAAGATGATGGGAACATTGGATCTAGGCACTCACACAAGTGCAAAAAGGCATTGAAGACCTTTGGTATGGATGCTATTTCTCTCATCAAAGAATGCTTGTATGAGGATTTTGAGGATGGATGCAAGGCCTGTGACAGTCCTGCTCTTGACAAGGAAGTGTGTATTCTTTTGCAAGAGCTCATGGATCCAATAGTCCAATACGCCCTTAATGCAATGATTTTTTCTTCCCAGGCAAGATGCCTACCGCACAAGATGTGGGCCAATGGGTTGATTTCTTGCTCGAGTGGTAGGTTGTACATGGAGTCTACTATGGATCAAGAAGATTCTATGAAGTGTTGTTAGCTGACATGGCAACCCAAGAGGCCTTGATTTCTATGTCTCATTTATTTTTCAATATGCAAATGACTCGTGTCATGCCATGGGCTCTTATTAAAGATTATCACAACCTTATTTATCATAAGTGCCAGGTATGGGTTGAGGTGGTGAACTTCTCTCACACCTGGCATCATCTTCCTCCCCCATTGGCTACCTAGTTGGGCAAGGTCATTTGCCCTTCCAAATTGGATGCAAACACTAGTTGCTTTTGTATTTTTAAAGACACAGACATCCCCACATCTATAGGTATCACGATTGATTCTCGTCATCCAATGGTAGGCAAATGACCCTTCAAGCTCAAATGGGGAAAATTTTCAATTGCTTTCACTATGGAAAATTCAATCATATTCACTCTAAATGCCTTGAATGAAATTTGTAGCCACCACGCATTGTAGTCTCTTGCACCTTCAAAATCAACTTGCACTCCAAAACAATGGAGCCTCAACTTCTGTGTCTACAATTGCGGTGCATAAAGGCAAAGGGAAGCAAGCACAAGCATCTACAATTGCTACTTCCACACTAGAGAAAAAACGGCAATTAATAGGTTTCAAACATCGATGCCTGGATAGTTCTTAAGAAAACTATTAGCATCCACACTCCAACATCTTCTTGCAACTATGTGCCCCCATTGAGAAATATTCCCCAAAACTTTCGTGTCGACAATTGCGGTGCATAAAGGCAAAGGGAAGCAAGCACGAGCATCTACAATTGCTACTTCTACACTAGAAAAAGAAAAAGGCAATGAACAGGTTCCAAACATCGATGCCTGGATAGTTCTTAAGAAAACTATTATCATCCACACTCTAACATCTTCTTGCAACTATGTGACCCCATTGAGAAATATTCCCCAAAAAATCATTCGATCAATGAAAACAACTTTCTGGCCGAATCTTCGGACAAGGTTGTTTGTTCATACAAGGAAGCGGTTACAAGGGAAACCTCTTCTTTGTAGGGTGTCCCCCACTCGAGTACTTGTGAGCAATGCCCTTGTGCACCTCTTCATGTATCCATAGCTGATGAGGATGGGCCAATGGGCATTAGTAATTAAGTTTCTTAGTTTCCCTACCCATTGCATATACCGCATATGATGCACGATTCTTTAGAGTGTATTTCATATAATGTGCATGGATTATGTAATCTTGATAAGTGGCAGCTTATTTGGGACTATATACATACATGCAGAGTGGATGCAATTATTCTACAGGAACATAAAGAGTATCCATTTATCAAATAGACCTCTTATTTGGTTGGCTACTTCATAGCCTATGCAGGGTCAGCTGGCTATTTGAGAGTCCTTATGTTTGCTTGACATGAACTGCAACCGACCATGGTCTTTAATAATCATTGGGAGATGGCTGGTTATTCAATGTATTGTGAATGGGTAAGGAAGTCTGCAGAGTATATTATATGCATTCACCACATTTGCAGATAGGGCACGGTTCTGGAGTGACGTATCTTTACATTGTTGGCATTCAAATGCATTTCTCTTCAGTGATTTTAAGAATGCATCAAATCCCACGGATAACACTATTGGACACTCGCACATGATCCGTGTGGAACAATAGTCCTAGGATCATCTAATCCTGACATGTAATGCATTAGTTTTGTGGCCTATTTACATAGGGATGCTCTGAGATTCACATTTTAGCAAAATATTCAATCCTCGTATCGAGCCCGCTTGGATCGCTGGTATATTTTCCACATGGAACAATATGATGACTTTGTATGAAAAATATGGATTGATTATGCACCATGCCTCTTGGATCATGCCGCCCCCATATGTCTGACATTGCGATTTGGGTCATCCTCAGCCAATGTTGTGTTGCACAGTGCCTTTTGCATGTCAACCATGCCTATCTCAAGCATGAGGTATCTTGTAATATGATTGTGGACATTCTCCCACCATTATTAGTGACTATGGAAAGCATTGTATGTTGTAGCCAAGACGACAAGTTTGGAAAGACTAAGACACTTGTCACATGCAAAATCAAGATATTGAAAGGGTCAAACTTCCCTATGAGGAATGAAAAATATAGGAACTTTCACACACCCTAGTGGCTCATTATGAGATGCTTTTTGCCCTTCCCACTCCCACACACGAGATCCTCGACAAGCGTTTCATCTATTTTTATTGCATATTACTCATATACTCTCGGTGCAACAAACTCAAGATTTGGAAGTTTCCTTCATTGAGATGGAATTACATGCAAGCTTTCTTAATTTGGGTTGTTGGAAATTTCTTAGCTGGTATGGACTTACTGTGGAATTCTTTCTTGTCCTTTTGGGACTATCTCAAGGCACCAATACAAGCAATGATGAATATGGCACAAGAAAAGCAAGAGATGCCATCCTCTTGGAAAGAAAGCTTACTCAAGTTGATACCCAAGCATGCACTATGATAGGAGCTCTCTTGTTGGTGGCCAATTACGCTCATGCATGTTGTCTATAATTTGCTGGCCAAAATGATTGTCAATTGTATTCAATACTACTTCATGAAGGCATTCATCAATGTCAATATGGTTTCATTCCACAATGCCAGATAACTAATAATCTGGCAAATGTCATCATTAACATGGAATATGAAAAATATATTGAGCAAGATGTATTGGTCATGCAGGTTGACATTGAAAAGGCATTTGATTCTATGCATTGGGACTATATTGCTGACACCATGCAGCGACTGGGATTTGGGCCTAAAATATCTCACGCGGTCTTTAATCTATATGCACAAAGCAACTCTGCGGGTATTCTAGATGGATCTCTCATAAACAAGCTTGTCCTCTAAGTGCCTTGCTCTATGCAATTGCTACTACTCATCCTTTGCTTATGCATTTGGAGTGCCTGACCTCCATTGGTAGCTCACATGGTTTGAAACTACCATCTAGGAAGCACTTTATAGGCCTAGCCTCTGCGGAAGACTCCTTGTTTATGCCCCAAAATCAATTTAACAAATTACGCATGCCCTTCATCTGTTTGGCCTCACAGTAGGGCTCAAAATCAACTTCTGTAATTCCAAGCTTCTGTCTCTCAATGAGTACGATTGGCACAAGATATTTTGGCCGTGTGAGATTGTTCCTTTCCACATCATAATTTTTCATTGGGGCTACCCACTGGGCTGGAATGTCCCAGCCATTCATAAATCATATTGGATTAACATCTGCATTTCAAGCTACATTATTGGAAATTTTCCACTTGGCCACTACATGTGCGCCTCAAGATTGTGCAATGCATATGATGGCTTATTTGTAGTTTTTCCTCTTTTATCATGGCCTCAACAATGGTTGCAGTCCCTTATGTCATGGACACATCTGCTCACAAAAAGGGTTTATAGCTTATATCGATGGACAAGTTGTGTATTCTCAAACGCTTGGGAGGCTTGAATAATTTGGATCTGAGAAGGCATGTTCTGGCTCAAAAAGTTATGTTATTGCCAATCCTGGAAACACAACAATGGACTTGGACTCTCACAGTTATGTGCACATATTGATACTCCTTCCTTTGGTCATTGGAACCCCACATATTAAGAAGTCACTTTTGGGAAGCTTGAGGGGCGTATTCTAGGGTGTCCCTTTACTTCTTCCCTCACTGCTGACTAGAAGATTGTCACCTCCTACTTGTCATGGCACAGTCAACCGCCCCCTCAAGGGAACTCCATCCACTTGGACAGTTTGCATTGGAGCAGTGCACTCTCTTCAATGTTGGTTCAATAGTCTCCTTGCCAAGCCTACTTTATATCTCTAAAGGGATTATGCCAGATATAATAGGTAGTGGATGGCACGGGGCAAGCTCCTTCATTTCCTAGTGCGACATCTCGCTTTATGCTAGGACCACATTACCAGCATCTTTGGTGGTAGATTGAGCAAATCAAGATTTCTCTCGTGTTCCTCCTAGAATGTTGGTACAATGTTGCGTGATAGCCCTATTATGGAGATCAAAGTGACAATTTGTGAGAAAAAAAAAACTTATAGCAATACTTGATACCTGTTGGCAACGAGGTTGCTAGAACTATGCCAGTTCAAGGGGATTTACAAACAACTAGCCATCGAGACATTGTGATTCATTGTCAAGTGTGGAAGGTTGCATACAATTTCAAATCTACACAGGTCATACATGCCGCTATTGTATGTTCTTCTCTTGCCTCGGGGAGAAGATGGATGGCATATCACGCTCCCTTATGCTGATGCACATGGCCCTTCGGATGCCTTGAGAGATCCACAATGTGTCATTTAAAGAGAGCACGATGCATATTGGCAGTAGGTTTGTGTTGATACAGAACTATGCTTGTTTCGTGGTGGTCGTTTACTTTAGTAGTTTATGGTTAATGCATATTATGCCTTTGAGGAGCATCGTCTTGCATAGGTTCGTATCAACCAACTGACATTGAGGGAAGAATTATACGCAGACTTGGTTGGCATGGTGCATTTGTGTGAGAGTGGTGTTCTCCTTGGTCGAAGAATTTTCTTGCCCTTATCTTTCACATGTGACACTCGACACACCCATACATCGAAACAAGTTGCTAAAAGGGAGAACATTGATGAGATATATATGTACGTGGATGGGCACTATGTATCCGCATCTGTGGAGGATTTTTTATTTTCATTTGCAGAGTGATGGACCAATTGTCCAAACATCATGTGCTCAAGAAATCCATTTGGTGGCAAGGTGGTACTTCTTGGGGGAGATTTTAGGCAAATCTTACTCATGGTGAAAGTGCACGGTGCATGTGTGTGTGTGTGTGAGTGTGGGAAAGAGACATGTGTGGGTGGAGCTTCCCTCAAGCAAGAGAGTGGGGAGCTCCTTATTCTTTTGGTATGTGAAGAATAAGGAAAGGATGTACACACAGTGGGATCGACCGCCCCTCATTTTGATAAGCTGCCGCCGGTCGTGGGTAGGCATAACACCTTTACCCCAACAACCTCCCACTTAAAGAGACGATGCACCAATGAGTGGCTCCTACTAGCTAAACTACTAGTCTGTACAAGAAAATAGGTGAGAGACTCTCTCAACCTATGTCCACTTGCTTGCTCACTCAATCTACATGCAATCGTATATCTGCTCTAGCGATAGGTGAGTGTGTGTATCCACGCTAGAGCCTGCATACGAATGCCGGAGACAACTTTGTATGGTGTGCATAGCTCCACAATGCATCATGCTAGTGTCAATCATCGTACGACTGATAATCCCTATGGTTTACATCATCATGAGTACTTATCATGTATAGATGTATCATCATCAACATTGAGATGGCTAGATTCCTCTCATCCATAGGCAAAAATATGGGTCACAAAATCAACTCATTAGCCTCTAGCATGAGCATATCAAATAACTCCATGTATGTTATCTCTCTCTTTGTGTGTCTCTAGGGAGTTGGTATACACTAGTGATCCGCACTGCATTTAAAATGACTGCTCTCTAAGGAATACCTGACACCCACAATCTGCTAATTGTCTCACTAAGATCAAACTTTGTCTCAGTTGAGGAACATAGCGCACATGTTGTAGCATATAGAATGCACCGCTATAGGTAATGAGAAGCACACATCTCCTACACCTGCAATGGCAAATGTTAAACCATTGGCCAAGTGTATACAACCCAAGCTCCCACTAGAGAAAGTACTAAATCACTCATGATGTGGTGTGACATGAAAGAACGCATCCTCATCTAGCAACCAATGTGGAGAAGTGCCACCTCTTGAAGACATGTAAGCAGGAGGAACACTAAAGGTGAACATGACATCACCGTCATTGGCATATGAAGCCACCACTCTGTCGTGTGCCAAAACCGTCTCTTCATCTCACAGACAATGCTGCCACTACCTCATGTGTCAAAAGCAACAATGCCTAATGTGCCGTGTGTGACCACAACGCCAACATCGCATATATATCAACAACTACGTGACCGCCGTCTCTCACGAGTCATCAATATTGATTTTGAACTATCACACATGTCTACTATATGGGTGCCAAGAAATCAAAACTATGGCGAGGAATCTTGGGAGAAATTTGACAGAGTCTCCTTGTAAAGTGAGCAAAAACTCAAACAAAATCTCAACCATAAACCGTGCCAAAATGACAACAAAGTTGGAGATCACTCAACCACTACGTCAATCATAACCATGATCAACCACATAAAAACAAGCTATTGTTTGCATGTCCATTAGCATCTCATTTGGAATCATTTGTTTTCAAAAAAGACATTGAAAATATCAAAGTTAGGTGTTGCCTTCCGTTCTAGGTTTTTATATTTGTGAAAATCGTGCTTGAATAAATTGTAGCCTTTATTCATGCCTTTTTTTCTTGTTGTGTGAGAATGGGACAACTTTTCGGCTATAAATGAGTGAGCAGAGCTAAAGTTTTATTATAGATTTAAGAGCTTCAATGGCATTGATGGAATACTCTTTTGCTATGCACCAACACGTGGGTCACATACTTTATATTTGTTGTCTATGCACTTTTCATTGTCATTGAAAGATGATGTTAGATTATGATTGACTAAACGATTTAAAGAAATACAATATACGATGGAAAATCATTTTTACCACTTAGGAATATTTGTAATCTCAACTTTACAATGAAGCATTCGTGCATAAAGATTAATTGCATGTCACTTTAGAGGAGGGGACCGGGATACCAAGATCGTAGCATACTTCTTCTTGGCCGCAACATCTCACGGGACGCACAATAATTTTTGGCCTATAAAGCCCTTAGTATCCATATGGATGAAGGTCGTTCAAATTTTGTTGCTTGACATGTGTCCCTCAAAAGACCCTTAAAAACTCTTTAAGAGAATTGAAAACAAAGAAACCATGTCCTTTCAAATGATATTTCCCAAAACCATGTCTTTTCAAATGATCTTTCCCAAAAGATGCATTCAATTTTTCATTTTTTTTTGGAGGGGATGCAACAAATGATTTGAAGTTTGAATATAATAAGTTTAAAAGAACTTTGATTTTTTATGTACCATTAATCATTCTAAAATTAACTAATTCCATAAAAGCATGGCATATTGCATATAGGCAAGGCCACTCCTTTATATAGAATAAAAGTCTTTTGATTTCCCAAATGCAAGAAGCTTTTCATTTTCTACACCCTTCACTTTTGCATTTTAGATGGAGTTTTTATTTTTTCCAAAGTGTGGAGACCTAATCACTTTAGAAACCTACAAATCTACATTTGTTCTAGCCACTCGGTCCTAGACCCCAAAAATCCATTCATTTCTCAAATTCGGACCGGATCTTTGAATCCTAAAGGAAAAGAAGCCTCCCCCTGCCTCGTCTGCACAGAGCTTCCCCACCTCTCTATCTCGCCCCCTCTCTATCTCTATCTTCGCCATTGACTTCACATAAGCTGTTTCTCTCTGTGTTTTTGCCATCATGCTCGTACATATCAATTGTCTCTCTAACTGTGCCCTTAGGCTGGGCCATGGCTCTCAACCACGCCCTCAAATGCCAAGGCTCTCTGTATCTTCCACCACAAAGAAGAGTTTTTTTTCCTAATGAGGATGCCTAGCATCGCATCCTTACAAAGCCATTAAAAATTGGAAAAATTGGTGATGAAGCACCATCGCCGAGGACCCCCTGTATCCAGATGACTGCGATAGCAAAAAAAAAACTCTCTCTCTCTCTCTCTCTCTCTCTCTCTCTACTCACTTTGGCTCTTACACACGGCATCAAGATGGCCGCGATAGCAAAAAAAATCCTCTTTGTCTCTTTCGGTCTTAACCCTGACATACGTCATCTCTCTCTCTCTCTCTCTTTCTCTCTCTCTCTCTCTCTCTCTCTGTGTCTCGGTCTTGACCCTGACACATATCATCTCTCTCTCTCTCTCTCATGTGCCATTTCCTTCCATTTTCTCTTGAAGCTTTCATAGCATCTTTGTAGATTCCTATCCAAACAAATGGGTTTAAAATTGAGCAAACTTACTCACTTTGAAATTAAGACATTTGGTGAAGGGTTTTGATTTTTGATTGTATCCAATAGGTCTCTCCAATCTTAGAAAAATAAAAATCCCTTCAAATAGAAAGTGTGGATAGATTGGATGGTTGAACAATATGGTGGAATTTGAAAGCTTGAGTGGTAGTGATGAATGGTTTGCATGGAAGACAAGGAGAAAGTTGTTAAAGATGACTTGAGTTTGCGATCGGCACTGGTTGATCACAAGTAAATGTTCTTGTTGGGCTTGCAAGATTACACATAATGGAGGGTGGCGCTAGGTACCATATGTGGGCTCGTAGTGAGATCGGAACAAGAGGGTGATGTGTCTTGATGGTACCGTGACTGATCCACAGTCATACACTCTCTGTGTTGCCCGTGATCACACCACGTTACGAAGCTGGCCTCTGACAATAACGACGTCGGTAGCAAGCACATCGCCCCAACCGTTTGCCTTGTCAGGGCGAGCAATGCAACAAACGGGTAGCGATGGTGCAGAAGAAACGGTAGGAAGTGAGTCCCCCAAGCAGGGAAGAGGGCAACATGTCTACAGTCAAGGGCAGGGAAAGATGATAAGATATCACCCAGGTGGCAGCGGTAGAGTGCAAGATCTTAGGTGTTTGGGTAGGGTGATGGCCAGGACACTCTAATGAGAACAATGCATTGGAGGTGAGCGCGTGCGCGAGTAGGTAGTGAGCAATGAGCATTGAGTGTGTGTGTGTGTGTGTGTGTGTGTGTGTGTGTGTGAGAGAGAGAGAGAGAGAGAGAGAGAGAGAGAGAGAGAGAGAGAGAGAGAGAGAGAGAGAGAGAGAGAGAGAGAGAGAGAGAGAGATGCAGAGTCAGAGCATGTAGTGATCAGTATTGTACTGCCAATCAACGAGCACTGCTTGTTACCTTCACTCAGGGTTTGAGCGAGCCAAACCGACCATTGTGAGTATATGATTTGTCGGATAATTCAAACGTTGGACGTTGGTAGTTTCGTAATGTAATTTTTAAACCAAACATCCTTTTAAAGGGTGTTTGGTTAGGGTGATGGCCAGGACACTCTAATGAGAACAATACATTGGAGGTGAGCGCGTGCGTGAGTAGGTAGTGAGCAATGAGCATTGAGTGTGTGTGTGTGTGTGTGTGTGTGTGAGAGAGAGAGAGAGAGAGAGAGAGAGAGAGAGAGAGAGAGAGAGAGAGATGGAGATGTAGAGTCAGAGCATGTAGTGATCAGTATTGTACTGCCAATCAACAAGTACTGCTTGTTACCTTCACTCAGGGTTTGAGCGAGTCAAACTGACAATTGTGAGTATATGATTTGTCGGATGATTCAAACGTTGGACGTTGGTAGTTTCGTAATGTAAATGTTAAACCAAACATCCTTTTAAAGTAGATTTTTAAATCTCTCTATCTTTCCCATATACATACATACATACACATATACATAAAGTCATCTCATCAAATACATTAACCAGTTATGAAAGAAATATCTTTGATAGATTTGGATGTGAAAGAGTACTTTAATATAGTGACATGCATGATTCCTTAAGGCTCCAATCTCCCTCCATAGCACAAAAGATAGAGTAAGATGTATTGTAAGGACGCATGCTTTTAGATCCCTTTTAATGAGGTTATCTAAGAATGCATAGATAAACAATTAATATCTCAAAGTCTTTTAAAATGTGTATTTCTAAGCTTTGCAAGTGAATTTTCAATTAAAAATGATAAGCATTCATTTCTATTTTTTGTTTCTTGATTGTTATGGCTAAAGTTTGTGTACTTTTAATCATAAATAGCAATCAAAAGCTTAAATTATGTAAATCTATCTTTTCCTCTTTCTCTCGCAGTATTATTATGAGTTTTAACCTTTTTAATATAAATTTTTAACTCTAGTGACCCCTCGATAGTTACTTTTTTTTTGGTCGATCTGAAGGCCCATGTGAAGACTTTGGACTTAAAATTAGACGGCGCTGCCAAAAAATGTTGAGGAGTCGAAAGCTAAATTCTGTTCATTGCCCTCGCTTTAAGTAATTCGACCTTCGTTGCGTCGACCCGACACCAGGTGGTGTGTACAAGCTGCGAGGGGTAGAAAGCTGTGCGAGATGGCAGTGATGCAGGACGTGAGCATGAAGGAGTCGACGGAAACTGCAGATTTGCAGCCCTCTTCTGCACCTCTCGGCGCGCCCCTTCTGCAGCGTAATATTCCTGCCTAGTTTCTTAGGGTTGCGAGGAAGTGTATGTCCTCGATGAAGGTTTTCTGTGTGGGTCTGATCACAGAGCTGAAGATGGTGGCATCATTAGTGGAGAGGGGCGTAACAACCAAGGAGGTGCGCCTAGTAGGTCGAGCAATACGCCTCATGATGTCGCTTCGGCGGCGCTTTAGAGGATCTTCACTGACCATTTTTCTCAAGCACGTGCTTCCGCCGGCTTCTGAACCACTTATGCGCCTCCTTTCCTTTATCTCAAAGGTCAGTTCTCAATGACCATTTGGATTGCAAGTAGTATGTGCTGCATTTTTTCATTTGTTTCCTTTGCAGATTTGTAGAAACTTCTATCACTTTCAGTACTTCACATGCCAATTTCCCAGCCTGTTAGATGTAGTGGTAGCAGACTTTTTTTAAATTGGAAAACTTTTCTTTTTAGTGTGAGGACCTATCACTGTGCAAGATTTTGTGAAGTATTATGCTGTTTGGATGATGCTCATTCACTTGGATCAATGTGTGCATCTTAGATCTAAAGAGAAATTGAGTGAATAATTTAAGGCCAGTGTGCCTAAGGGATTCTTCTTGTTTCGACACCTTGATGTGAGAAATTGTGTTGGGAAGAGACCTCGCTATTAAGATGTAAAAGCTTTTATGCTGCGAGTGTCATGTACATCACAATAATTGTCAATGCATGTATATTAATTTTAGAGGTAGGAGTTTCTCGTACGTGTTGAATGTGAGAGAAATGGTGGTTTATTATAGCAAGCTTCAATTAGGAACTAACTCTTTTTAATCTTGCATTTGCTTTCGGGCACTGACGACTTGAGTAGCGTGGTTGTAGTGATTGTCCATGCTCTTGGCAACTTGTTGTTTGGTTAAGATCATACATCAGCATGCTTTTTTCTGTTTCGTGAAGAAGAGATGAGAGGAACTTACATGTTAACGACAAACATGAGCAAGACAAAGATTTTGAAATCGAGTCTGAGTATTGAGGCAGCCAGAGCGAAGAAGATAAACTGAGCTTGTTATCGTTCAGAGGTGAGGGGAGAGACATGTATAGTGGAGAGCTAGCAGTCACACCAGGTGGGAGCGACCTTGGTAGGAGGCTGAGGTCCCTCTCAAGAGAGCTCCTCCCGGTAGTTGTACCTATTAAGATCAATATAAAAGAAATACCAAAAGAGGCGCCAGGGTTTTGGATCAAGTGCATTTGGGAGTGGAACTTGGTCACTCCCCCTCTATTGTGTGAATTCTCTCTCTCTCTCTCTCTCTCTCTATCCCAAGCTGTATTGAACTGGCAAAGTCTGTTCCATTTTTGTTCTTTTAGCTGGCACGTGGTGCCCTCAGTGGCTATAGAGGAGCACCGTTTTGTGTGGTTTGGTTTCTTTGGGCTCTTCATACTAGCTTTTGGTGGTGTGTGTTTGTGTGTGTGTGCGTGGGTGTGGGTGAAGTTCGTTTTTAAAGCATACTTTCTTTTGTTTGTTTTTTGTTTTTTGTTGTATTTTCTACTTTTCTTTATTTATTTTTATTCTTGGTTGGTTTGTTTTGGGTTGTTGGCTCGTTGGTCTACTCTCTGCTCGCTCTACCAAGTTTTTGCAGCATCTTTTCACATGGTTATAGTCATCATAGTCTCCTTCATTGTCCCTTTGGAGTTCCCTCTTCAGCTCTGGTCTTCAAGAGCCACCTTTAGCAAGTGGAGTGGTCTCCATACTGGCTTACAATTTCTTGTCTTCTCTAGTGTAGTGCTTGGCTACTCCCCTTCTGGCCTTCTATTGCAGTCTCTTGGTGATGTCAGCTATGTCCTCCCTTTCATCTTCCTCATGTATTGCTCTCTCGTCTGTTTATCCATTACCTTTTGATGTCAGATCATACCAGTTGGTGGGCATGTGCACGACGTCAAGCTCTTGCGTTGATGCTTCGTTGTTTTTTTCTTAGGTCCCTCGACAGTCGCCCATAAGTTGGGATAACTTAGTAGTTGAAAAAACTTTGATTTTTAATGTCCCGGTTCATGCCACATCATCAATATATGACACCTTGTTGGTATTTCTTTATTATTTAGCTTCAACGAGTACAATGTCCGAGGGTCCTTGCTTTCTCTTTGTAGCGCTCCCACGCAAAACTGTCAGAGGAGAAGGCTCTGGCACACTTATATAGGCCCTTGGCCAACAGGAGTACATGAGAGCAAGTAGTTTAAAGGCATCTCGGACTCAAAAGCTAGCGCCCTATGGGCTTTCCATACGTAGTTGCCACGTCATCACACTTCTGCGAATTCCGCCGCAAATCGTGGATGCCCATACAACCTGCCACATCACCACGCGCTACTAAATTTTTCCTCTTGTTGTTGGTACAACTTATATGTGAGATCCTTTAAAATTTGGGCCTCTTGGTTGAGCTCCCTAAGTTGGTCAAACTTCTGACAGCTCTTTCACTAGGGTTCTATCCCTTTCTGTCCGGACTTCGTCCTTTGGGCCATGCCACATCATCACTTTGTGACATACCCCCCTCTTGAAAGAGCTGTAATCGCCCTCAATTACGCCTGCAAAACAGACATAGGACAAAAACTATTTTAGCAGACTGACTGAAACCGGCCCGTAGGGCGGTAGACATAGGCTTTCACCCGAAACTTTACTTTAGACTTTATGACACAGAGAAACTTCACAAAAGAAAACCTGTAACGGGAATTGATACCTCAAACACACATGGCTTGGAAGCTAGAGCGCTACCAAGCAGACGTCGACACCTGTTGGCCCCAAAGATTGTTGCCCCTTTCGGTATTTCTTTATTGTATTAACAGAGGGAATAAAATCTGTGATTTCCTACGAGTTGTCCCGTACAATCCGGGCTGAAAACCACTTGTTCTGGCCCGATTTCGGCATTATAACTGTACTAGAACGCGTCAAATCACCTCTATAGCGGTCCCCTCGCGTCCCGACTCGCCGTACCTCTTGGGTGTATTAGGGACAGTTTTTAGGGTCGAAACCCTAAACTTGCAAAAATACACAGCAGGCTGTATTTCCCTGTTTTGGGCTACATTTCGTGAGCCGGTCGCATCTAGCAAGTCCTCGAGCTCCCGCACCTCTAGGGCTACTTGCCCTTTGAATCGGACGAGATTTCTCACGTGAAACCTCTCCAAATTCACGTGTACCTGCGGGGGATTAGCAACTAGCTAATCCAGTACCTGTGCAAGATGCTCTTGCGTCGGCAATCGCGCATGAACCCACACAACTGTACATAGGTTAAATGACAAGCCCTCTTGTGGGGCATCACATAAGTGCACGGAGGGGGGGGGGGGGGAGAGAGAGAGAGAAGTGAATGCTGTGCAAGGCTTCAGCTCTTGCATTTCACTGTACATAGAGGGTAGGCAAGCACACAGTAGCTTTGGTACCTGCAACAATCCACCATACGGCTGAAAAATGTAGCCCACGCTTTTTTTATGCTTCTCTCTCTCAAGTTTGAAAAATGCCAAAAAATGTACCAAGTGGCACTCATGCACTAATTCCCCGCTTTGGACCTTCTGGTCTAAAAATATCTCATTCGGTTGCTCAGTTGACTTAGCGACAGAGTAATGAAATGTTCCTCTTGTCATTCCGGAGCTAATGACACGAATAGATTTCATGGCCCAGAATAGCAGTTCCGGAGATGCTTCCATTGGACTCTCACTGATCGTCTGACCATCTTTCACCACTGGGAGCACATCCAAAAATACAATGTAGCCCAGTTCTGCGGTGATTTTCTTTGGGTGACCCCACCTTCTCACTGTGCCTCTATGGAGTTAATTTCCAAGTATCCACCAACTTATTAAGTGCGGCGAGGGGACCTAGATGACTTTGAATTGAGCCTTGATATCCTTTTACTATAGGAGTTCCATTGCCGACCAACTTTCGTTTGCGGGTGAAACTATCGTTCACATTGGCCATACAATGTCCGACCATTTGCAACTCTAAAAAGAGGGTCTCAAAAATTAAACAAAAATCATTGGAAAGAAACAACAACTAAGGTTAGCAATTACCACGTCCTCGTGACATAGTTAACAGTTGCCACGTTCTCGTGACATAGTTAACAGTTGCCACGTCCTTGTGACATACCTCCCTCTTGAAATCGCAAACGTCCTCTATTGCATACCATAAATACATGTTAATGAAGATCTTGCGTTGTTAGCACTCTTTTATCATCGCATGTATCTGCAAGAAAGGTCGTAACATGTAGATACAAATGACTTAATGAGACCTTCATACTTTTGTCATTTCTATCTATTACACTGAATTCATATGTACATATGATGTGCTAGCTCTATCATTACCCCTCCTTTGCACACGTTGGGTTGGGGCATAAGTAGGTTGTAACCCAAAGGCCTCAAGGTAAACTTGCAGCGTAATCGCGAAACGTTTCACCTTGAAACGCGGAGTTTCACCACGAAACGTTTCAGTCCAAAATGAGAGCACAGTGAAACGTGAGACCGAAACATGCGTTTAGCGACTTTGACACTAAAACTATGGTAACTTGTTGTTAGTGAAACGGCTTGTGTTTCACTTGGTGAGCGAAACGTTTTAAGGCCCGAAACGTTTCACCTATCCTTACCTGCCGAAATGCGTTTCATGGTGACACTGAGGTAAAGCTGCAATACATTTGGTGACTTTGACAGTTCATGCTCTTTCATCCACTTTGCATCCATAGGTGGATAGTTCTTGAACTTCACCAAGTAGCGTCTTGCAACCTGTCCTTTAACTTTTATGTCCTTATGTGCCAAAACTTGCTTAGGTACCAGGATCTCATCAAGTTCCTCAACTTCTGGCTGATCCTCATCTGGCATATCTTCTGGCACATCACCCACGAAGGGTCTTAGAAGACTCACGTGAAACACATTATGAATCTTCCACGCATCAGGCAATTTCAGCTAAGCCACATCGCTGATCTTATCAAGCACTTGAAAAGGCCTATAGTAACGCATGCTGAGCTTAGGAAACAACCGTTCCTTGCCCTTCATCTTCTCTAACCTTGCCGTGTCAAACCTTAACAGAACCCAATCACCAGGTGACAACAATTCATGACGGTGACGATCAGCAACCTTTTTCTGCTTTGCCCGAGTCTTTTCCAAGGCAACTTTAATTTTCTTGTGCATTTCATCCATGTTGTCAACATATTGATATGCCTCAAAGATTTTGTCCTTTGTATGTAAAATGGGAGGAACCTTTTTGCCGCCTTCAACAATCTCAAAAGGTGCCTTGCCAATCGACGAATGCACCGATTGTTGTACGCATACTCAAGCACAGGCAAATACTGTTCACACTTGCCCTTATTATCTGACACATAGCATTTGAGCAGATCTAAGACAATAGAATTAGCCTCTTCTGACTGTCCATCAATTTGTGGATGAAACGAAGAAGAGAATTTGAGCGTGGTGCCCATGTTCTCAAACAATCTTGTCCAAAACAAACTTGTCATGCGAGGATCACGATCACTAATAATCGATTGTGGCATACCGTGGTACTTAAACACATTGTACATGAACAAGCGTGCCATCTAATCAGATTTTATCTTCTTCCTAACAGGGATAAAATGGGCCTGCTTGCTAAACCTGCAGATAATGGTCCATATACCATCCCTTGTCGGCGTTCTTGGAAGATCAAAGATAAAGTCCATAGCAATGCTTTTCCATGGCTTACTCGGATTCGGCAATGGTTGTAACAACCCTGGTACCTTTTGCCTGTCAAACTTGACCTTTTGGCAAATCGGGCATGCTCGCACAAAGGCATCCACATCTCTTCTCAAAGTAGGCCAATAAAAGAACGTCTACCGCTTTAACTGTTGCATCAATACCACGATGTGATGCCCTGCATACGGTGGGACATGACTTTCTAGCATGACCTTATGTCGCAATGGCCTGGTGACACAAAGTATGCCATGCATCATCATAAATCATCTCTGAGGAGGTAGTGTGTAACAAATTGCTGACGTGTCAAAGCCCTGAAGAATGGAGCCAACTTACAGATGCCGGTTGAGGGGCCTAAACCCTAAGAAGAACAAGTAACAGAAGAAGAAGTCCTACCAACTTATGGAGACCCATCCGATGGGGCCCCAAGTGACATAAAGGAAATAAAGCAGGACACACACACACACACACAAGAACTTGCAAAGCAGGTTGATGACGTGGTAGATTTCCGAAAATCACGCTGACTGATGAGGTGGCAGGACTGTACGGATTTCTGTAAATTGCGCTAGCAACTTTTTGGCTTTGCTTTTGGACCATATGCTTTTGAGTTTGAAGGCTTTTCACTGTAATTGCTTTTTAGGCCAAGGGCCTTTAAATATGAGCTTAGGGCTCATTCTCTGGCATGCTTCCTGGAGAAGGTGCAGAGTCTGGAGTACCTGTAACCGGCCTGTATGAGAAGACCGAAACCGGCCTGTTCAATCCAAAAAGGGCGGTAGACTTTACTTTAAACCTTGATTTAGCTTTCACCCATTATTAGTCGTCTATTTTACCTGTACTTTCAAGACACAACAAAGGGGAGAGGGATATAGGCTGCTAGATTGCACCTGTATGAGTAGACCGACACCAGATTGGCCCCTAACTTAGGCGCCCCTTTCGGTATTTCTTTATTGTTCAAAAGAGGGAATAAACGCTGTGGATCCCTATAAGCTGCCCCGCACAACCTTGGCTGAATTTTGACTGTTCCGGCCTGATTTCGGCAGCATAACTGTACTAGAACCCTTCACGGTCAGTATTCCCACGCATTAAATGACTTTCCCGATGCATACGGGCACTCTGCAAAACCTGGCGAGAATCTGCAGCACGCTGAATTCTCTGTTTTCAGCCCTGAAAATGCGCCAGATCACCTCTACAGCGGTCCCCTTGCGTCCCCGAACCTCCTGGGGGTATTAGGGTCCGTTTAGGGCCAAAACCCTAAACCTGCAAAAATACACAGCAGGCTGTAATTTACTGTTTTGGGCTCCGTTTCGCGTGCCGATCGCATCCGTAGCAAGTCCTCGAGCTCCCGCACTTGTAGGGCTACTTGCCCTTTGAATTGGAGGAGATTTCTGGCGTGAAACCTCTCCGAATTCACCTGTACCTGCGGGAGGATTAGCCGCTAGCTAATCCAGTACCTGTGCAAGAGGCTCTTGCCTCGGTAATCGCGCATGAACCCACACAACTGTACATTGGTCAAATGAAGAGCCCACTAGTGGGGCATAACATACTGCCAAAGGGGAGAGAGAGGGCAGTGCGTAGCGTGCAGGGCATCACTCCTGGCACCGCACTGTGCATAAGAGGGAAAGCAAGCACTCCATAGCTCTTAACCTGTGACAAAAGCTGCAAATGAGCCTCTCCCAGCTTAAAATTCAGCGCCACTTCCTTCTTGCATTGGAAACTGCACCAGAATGTGCCACTTGGCACATTTACAAGCATTTTCCCGTTTCGGGGTTGCCGCCTAAAAATCTCCCAACCGGTTGCCCAGTTGACTTCACGGCAGAGTAAGAAAATGTTCCCCTTGTCATTCCGGAGGTAATGACGCCAACACATTTTCAGGTCCCAAAATAGCAGTTCCCTAAATTTTAGGAGATACTGCCATTGTATCTTTCTAGGTCATCCGATCCTCTTTGTACATTGTGGCCACATCTAGAACTGAAATGTAGCCTCTGTAGCAAAGGATTCCACTTTGGCTAGTCAATGACCCCACTTTGGCTAACCATAGTCTTTGTCCAACCTTAGTGCTCTCTTGCCCTCAGGCCTGGACTCCCTCTGGACAGTTCCACACTAGCTATGCAATGCAGGGCAATTAGATTTCCTGAGGGGTGTTTCCAAAAAGTGAAAGTAAATAGATAATAAGAAAGAAATCAACAAAAAGGATAGATAGTAGTCACACGCTGGTGACATACCCCCCTCTTGAAATCTGAAACGTCCTTGTTTGCATCTATGTCGTTCATGCTCCTAGTCAACACTGATGTATTCAACACCTGTCGACACATGTACGACACATACATGCTCATTGTCAACCCTGGTGTATTCAACACCTCGTCGACTCATGTATTGCCTGCGTGTGAACCCTGTCCCAATGACATAGTGGTAGCTTCGCACTCTGCCATTGCTTTGAGTCACTAACTTTCCAATGACAAAATGGTAGCTGCACATTTTGCCACTGTCTTATAGTACACGTTGGATCCCGTAACACTTTCGAGCATAGCTAAACCAACAGTTTAAGAATGCAGTTACACATGTACTCTTCAATAGAAGCAATTACTGTATCCTTGACAAACTGACAAGAAATACTCACTTCTATAGCACTAACCAAACTTTTGGACATTCCATAAGAGCAATTGCCAAACTGACAATCTGTACAGCTCTAACACTCATGTAACAGGTATTTCATTTGAGCTCACTTTAAATACCATGTACATCATTTGTTTCAAAAGCCATTGTCACACTGACAATCCATGTAGCTCTGAACTCAAGGGGTCAAGGTAGGTTGCAAATCGAAGGCTTCAAGGTAAAGTGATAACACAGTTGGTGACTCTGCAAGTTCACCTTCTTCCATCCACTTAGCATCCATTGGTGGATAGTTTCTGAACTTTACCAAGTAACGCCTAGCAACCTTGCCTTTCACTTTCCTTTCTTTGTGTGCCAAAATCTGTTCGGAGACCAAGATCTCGTCAAGTTCCTCGACTTCCGGCTGATCTTCAGCTGGCATATCTTCTGGCACATCACCCACATAGGGTCTGAGAAGACTCACATGAAACGCATTGTGAATCTTCCAACTGTCAGGCAATTTCAGCCTATATGCAACATCACTGATTATGTCGCATACTTGAAAAGGCCCATAGTAACGCATGCTGAGCTTTGGAAACAGTCTTTCCTTGCCCTTCATCTTCTTTAACCTTGCCTTTTCAAAGCGTAAAAGCACCCAATCACCAAGTGAATATAGCACTTCACGACGGTGACGATCAGTTGCTTTCTTTTGCTTTGCCTGAGTCTTTTCTAAGGCCACTTTGACCTTCTTGTACATTTCATCCATGTCCTGAACATACTTATCTGCTTCAAATATCTTGTCCTTTGTATGCAGTATGGGAGGAACTTTCTTGCCACCTTCAACTATCTCAAAGGGTGCCTTGCCAGTTGATGAATGCACTGTATTATTGTATGCATACTCCACCAATGGCAAATACTGCTCCCACTTTCCTTTATGCTCTGACACATAGCACTTCAGCAGATCTAGGACAATAGAATTTGCCTCTTCTGACTGCCCATCTGTTTGAGGATGAAATGACGAAGAGAATTTGAGCGTGGTGCCCATATTCTCAAACAAGCCTCTCCAGAACAAACTTGTCATGCGTGGATCACGGTCGCTAACAATCGACTGTGGCATGCCATGATACTTGAAAATATTGCTCATAAACAAGCGTGCCATCTGATCTGGCTTTATCTTCTTCTTGACAGGAATAAAATGAGCCTGTTTGCTGAATCTGCAAATAATGGTTTAAATACTATCGTTTCCTGTCTGCGTTCTCGGAAGATCAAAGATAAAATCCATAGCAATACTTTCCCATGGTTTATCTGGAATAGGTAGTGGTTGCAATAACCCTGGTGCCTTTTGCCTGTCAAACTTGACTTTTTGGCATATTAGGCATTCTCGCAGAAAGGCATCCACATCTCTTCTCAATGTAGGCCAGTAGAAGAATGTCTCAACCGCTTTAACTGTAGCATCGATACCACGATGCCCTGCATACGGTGGGACATGACTCTCTTCCATAACTTTGCGTCGCAATGGCTTTGTGACACAATCTGCCATGCATCATCATGAACCCGTCTTTAAGAAGATAGTGTTCATGACGTTGTCCATCCATTAGCTGCTCGAAGACCCTTGCAAAATCTTCATCATTTGCATACTGTTCTCTCATATCATCAAGTTCATGATGATAAGGAATTGACACAGCTGAAATTTGTGGCTTCCTTGACAAGGCATCAGCCACAACGTTCTTCTTGCCTTCCACATGCACAATCTGAAAATGGAACATGGACAAGATATTTGCCCATTGCATATGCTTCTCAGATAACTTTGTCTGTGTCAAGAAGTATCGCAAGGTCTGATGGTCCGTTTGGACAACGAAATCTGCTCTTAGCAGGTAGTGTTTCCAACTTAAGAGCGCATGAATCACAACCAATAACTCTTTCTCATAGACCTGCATGGTCATCTCTGGCCCTTGCAAAATTCTGCTCTCATAGGCTACTACCCTGCCATCTTGCATTAGCAGTGCACCAATGCTACTACCACAGGCGTCGCACTGGACCACAAATGGCTTCCTAAGATCTGGCAACACAATGACTGGATCTGAAGTCATCTTTTCCTTTAAGAGATTAAAAGCTGAAATCTCTTTCTGTGTCCATCTAAAGGTGACTGCCTTCTTTTGAAGAGCATGTAAAGGTGAAGCAATCTCAGCGAAATTTCGGATAAACCTTTTGTAATAGGAGCATAGTCCCAAAAAGCTTCGGACATCGTGCACCGTCTTCAAATTTGGCCATGACTTGATTGCTTCAACTTTTGCAGGATCCATTCTGACACCATCCTTTGAGACAATGTGTCCCAGAAAGTGAATCTCTTCCAGAAAAAACTCACTTTTCTTTGCATTGATGAGCAACCTATGACTGCGTAGCTCTTTGAACACAATGGCCAAGTGATGCCTATGCTCCTCTTCATTCTTTGAGTAGACTATCATATCATCAAAGAATGTACCAACAAACTGTTGGTGTGGAAGGAAAATTCTGTCCATCATCCTATTGAACGTAGCAGGAGCATTTGTGAGACCAAAGGGCATCACTAAAAATTCGTAAAGGCCAAACGTTGTTCTAAAAGCAGTCTTGTGCACATCCTCTGATCTAATGCGGATCTGATGGTACCCACTCTTTAGATCTATCCTGCTAAACATAGCTGCTCCTTCTAATTTGTCCATAATATCATCAATTCTAGGTATAGGGAACCTATTCTTGATGGTATTCTTGTTCAGTGCACGGTAGTCTATGCACATACGCCATGAGCCATCCTTTTTCTGCACCAACAACACTGGAGAACAGAATGGAGATGAACTGGGCTGAATCAGCCCCTTTTGTAACAGCTCCTGCACTGGCCCATTATCTCTTTCTGCTGAGCCGCACTAACCCTGTACAGAGGCTTATTTGGTGGGCTATTGCCTGGCACCAAATCTATCGCATGGTCCTCGGGTCTCTCTGGCGGTAATTGAGACGGTAATGAATCGGAAAAACAGTCACTATATTGTTGTAAAAACATTGACCTTTCTTTATCTAGCATAGATAAATTTGATTCATCACAATCTGACACTTCACGTGCAAAAACCAAGTACGCAGAAAGATGCTTTTTCATTACAGAAGTAATAGTAGAAGCTGATACAGTGGGAATAGACTCCCCTTTAAGCTTTACATCCAGAATGTGAGTCTTTCCCCTGCTCTGTACAGTGATCTTTTTGTTGTAGGCATCCATGATTCCCTGTACACGAAACAACCAAGGAATACCTAGCAACACATCACATCCGTCCAATGGCATGATGTAAAATTCTTCAGCATCTACATAGGACTGGATATGTAGACGCAACTTTCCAATGATGGGTGTCACAGCCTCTGTATGGCTAGGACATGCCAAACCTGCCTCTGCTGTATACCCCATCTCTTCAGGTCTGATTCCCAACTTTGAAGCCAATTCTGAGGAAATGAATTTGGCTTTGGCACCTGGATCAAAGAAGATAAGCACTGTTTGATCCCTGACCTTTCCCCATGCTCTGCAAAGCTCACTTGCATCTGAATTTGGCTCGTCGCCCACCATATCTGGCACTAGACCAACCATGGGCTTCTTTCCTTTCTTGTCTTCCTTGTCTTCAGAATCAGCTGGCCTTTTCTTTGTAGGACAATTGTAAGCAATGTGGCCGGGTTGCTCACAAATAAAGCATCTGTTCTCTGTCCTCAGGACCTTCTTTTGCTCTTCAGACTTGCGAGGAAAACATCTTTTCCATTTCTTCGCTGGTCCCTTTTCTGATTCAGCCGAAGCTTTGCCTTTCCCTGCGTTTGCTGGCTCCTGAGTCACTTTAGGAACCTCCTTGGAAACATACTTCTTCGCTGAATTTTTCTTGGTTGATCCTTCCTTGACGCCAGTATTGAATTCACAATCTTCTCCCTTGAGCAAACCATTGCCAGTGTTTGCTACCTCGATGAGCTGCGTCAAAGTAGTGACTTTGGTCTTCGTACAGCACTTTCTCAATCCTTTAGGTAGGCCACAACAGTATTTTTCAATCTGTTCTGTCAATGGCACAAACCTATAGGAAGTTACTGGAAGTAGAGCTTTCCAAAACTTCCGATTGTAATCATCCAGATTCTTGCAAGTAGCAGCATTAAGCTGGTGCCATTCTGTCATGACATCTGCTTCGAAATTATCAGATAACCATGCTGCTGCAAAAATCTGCTTGAAGTAAATCCATGTGGACGGAGCTTGCCCTTGAAGCAATAAAGTTGTCCACCATTGTCCCGCATTCCCTGTCAAGAAAGTGGCTGCCTTGCGGACCTTTGAAGCCTCTGTAAAGTTTCCCCCTGCATAGGCCTTGTCAAACTGCTGGAGGAATGAGAGAGCCTTCTTCCTGTCATCAAACCCTGTAAAGGTCGTGAAAGACACACCTTTGCCACCTTCTTTGTACGGAGTTGGCCTCTCCAGCGGCGTTAAATTGTCATATGGAAGTCACTGAAACATGGGAACACTATTAGGGTTCATCTGTGTTCCTTGGCCGCTATTAACTTGACCTGGAAATGCCATATTTGGCTGCTGATTTGTAATTCCAGCCATACCAAAATTTGCCTGTGGCATCCCAAATTGGCCCTGAGTGCTCTGAAACCCTGGTTGCATACCCATGACACTGTACATGGGTTAGGCATCATCGTTTGAGCACTCCCGAACACTGTTCCTGGCGTGTAAAACTGATTTCCAGGTGCATGACCAGCCATGCTCTGGAATACCGATCCACCTCCAAAATAGCCAAGGTGTACTGAAGGTGGTGGGAAGACTTGTTGCATAGCCTGTAGGTTGCTTCCCTGTCCATTAGAACCAGCTATAGGCTGCTGAAAGATGGCGGGCTGAACTGGTACAGCTTGAAAGACTGGCATCTCAGCCACCTGTTCTTGCACCTTAGGCACAGGTTGTGGAGACTGCATGTTCTCCGTCAAGTGTACAGGTGTTTCCATTGACTGTGCAGTATGAATCACCTGTGCTTTGAGCCTTAACAGGCTTTTGAATATGATCCAGTGACCCAACTTGCTGAGACGGAAGAGGAGGTTGCAGAAAGGCTAAAAACCTTGGGTTCTGCATTACTTGTGTGAACATAGCCACAACAGTAGCCAACTGGGTCCTGAATATATCATCATCCGTCTGTGGTGGTCTTGAGGACTCACCCTCTTCATGTGTCTGTTGACCTTGTGAAGAGCAAACCTCTTCAGTCACATTATCTGGTCTGTCAGCCATAATTACAATTCCCTGCGTCTGGTCTATGATCCCCTGTGTCTTCAAGCCCAATCTGACCAAGGCTCACTTCTATGGGAAAAAGTGATTTAATCCCGGGGATGGAACCATGTAACCGGCCTGTATGAGAAGACCGAAACCGGCCTGTTCAATCCAAAAAGGGCGGTAGACTTTACTTTAAACCTTGATTTAGCTTTCACCCATTATTAGTCGTCTATTTTACCTGTACTTTCAAGACACAACAAAGGGGAGAGGGATACAGGCTGCTAGATTGCACCTGTATGAGTAGACCGACACCAGATTGGCCCCTAACTTAGGCGCCCCTTTCGGTATTTCTTTATTGTTCAAAAGAGGGAATAAACGCTGTGGATCCCTATAAGCTGCCCCGCACAACCTTGGCTGAATTTTGACTGTTCCGGCCTGATTTCGGCAGCATAACTGTACTAGAACCCTTCACGGTCAGTATTCCCACGCATTAAATGACTTTCCCGACGCATACGGGCACTTTGCAAAACCTGGCGAGAATCTGCAGCACGCTGAATTCTCTGTTTTCAGCCCTGAAAATGCGCCAGATCACCTGTACAGCGGTCCCCTTGCGTCCCCGAACCTTCTGGGGGTATTAGGGTCCGTTTAGGGCCAAAACCCTAAACCTGCAAAAATACACAGCAGGCTGTAATTTACTGTTTTGGGCTCCGTTTCGCATGCCGGTCGCATCCGTAGCAAGTCCTTGAGCTCCCGCACTTGTAGGGCTACTTGCCCTTTGAATTGGAGGAGATTTCTGGCGTGAAACCTCTCCGAATTCACCTGTACCTGCGGGAGGATTAGCTGCTAGCTTATCCAGTACCTGTGCAAGAGGCTCTTGCCTCGGCAATCGCGCATGAACCCACACAACTGTACATTGGTCAAATGAAGAGCCCACTAGTGGGGCATAACATATTGCCAAAGGGGAGAGAGAGGGCAGTGCGTAGCGTGCAGGGCATCACTCCTGGCACCGCACTGTGCATAAGAGGGAAAGCAAGCACTCCATAGCTCTTAACCTGTGACAAAAGCTGCAAATGAGCCTCTCCCAGCTTAAAATTCAGCGCCACTTCCTTCTTGCATTGGAAACTGCACCAAAATGTGCCACTTGGCACATTTACAAGCATTTTCCCGTTTCGGGGTTGCCGCCTAAAAATCTCCCAACCGGTTGCCCAGTTGACTTCACGGTAGAGTAAGAAAATGTTCCGCTTGTCATTCCGGAGGTAATGACGCCAACACATTTTCAGGTCCCAAAATAGCAGTTCCCTAAATTTTAGGAGATGCTGCCATTGTATCTTTCTAGGTCATCCGACCCTCTTTGTACATTGTGGCCACATCCAGAACTGAAATGTAGTCCTGTAGCAAAGGATTCCACTTTGGCTAGTCAATGACCCCACTTTGGCTAACCATAGTCTTTGTCCAACCTTAGTGCTCTCTTGCCCTCAGGCCTGGACTCCCTCTGGACAGTTCCACACTAGGTATGCAATGCAGGGCAGTTAGATTTCCCGAGGGGTGTTTCCAAAAAGTGAAAGTAAATAGATAATAAGAAAGAAATCAACAAAAAGGATAGATAGTAGTCACACGCTGGTGACAGTACCGGCTTGTACTGTGTTGATGCAATATAAAGAAATACCGAAAGCGGCGCCAAGGTTTGGGGCCAATACACCCCAGATACTCTCTGGGGTGGAATTCCGCCACTCCGTGTCGCGTGTCGTCTCTCTTTCAGTTCAGTTGTTATTGAAGTGCTAAAAGTCTGTTCAGTCTGTTCTTTTCTATTGGCACGTAGTGCCTGTCTTGTGACAGTGGTATCAGAGCATCAGGCGTGTGCTTTTCTGAAAGCATATTGGTCCTACCAAAGAGAAGACAAAGCAAGATCGCACTTTCAAAGAATCGTTGGAAATTTCAAGCTCGTGCTCCTACCCTAGACTTATTAGCCACTCCCACCCTTACTTCATCGCGCATCGGTTGTCACAAACTGGTGATGTGGCTACCTGGCACACACATACACTGCCCAGAGAAAAGGGAGGGTGACGTGGTTGCCTAGTACTCACATACATACCCGTGGCAGCAGTCCCGGAAATTACGGGCAGAATGACACGTGGCACTGTTGATGTGGCGTCTGTCCTGACACGTGGCAGCCTGTGACTTCTGCGATTTGCGGCGCGTTTCACAGACAGGCATCGGTTTTGCATTTTGGGCTTGCTTTATTTTGTTAAAGCCTAATAAAGAGAAGAAAGAACTCCTTTTGCTTTATTTTGAAGGCTCAAGAGAGAGAGCTTGTGAGAGAAAGCTTACCGCTTTATTTTAAAAGCTTTTGATTTTCAGCTTTTGGGCTCTGCTTTTGGCATCCCATGTAATCTTTAAATAAGTGGGATGGCCTCTCACAACTCAGAGCATCTGGACGCAGAGTCTGAGTGTGAGCGCCTGGCCGCACTCTTGTACTTTGAACTCAGATTAATACAAAAAGAAATACCGAAAGGGGCGCCAGTCTTTGGGGCCAAAATCTCTTGGCACGGAACTCCGTCGGGCCAGTGTCTAATAAATTGTGAACTGTGAACTATTTTGAAGTGGTTATTTGGTGCTGTCGTGGTAGATTCTTGACTTGGAGTGTCGAAGTCTGTTACAGTGGTATCAGAGCATTGCGGATTTCCCAATTTTTTTTCTCCTCGGCACCTATGGCTTCGTGCAAAGATCAGTCGACTCCCTCTGTATTTGGAGATGCGGGAAGGGATCACAACAAAGATTCAGGCAAGGAGTATGGCCCGCCTCGGCCTACTCATGCGGAGCGTCGAGAGATGGAGCGTCAACGATTGATCGGCGACGCAACAAAGATGATGCTTAATTTTTCCGAGGACCCGAAAATGGCAAAATATATGAGCAAGACCTCTTTGGAAGAGGTGCACACGCAATGGCAGAAAACCACAGAACCACCTCGAAAACCCGCTCTCAAGAAACCTCCTACTCCCAAGAAGTATACAGAGAAAGAATTAGAAGAGGTGGTTGATGCACGAATTGCTCAGCTTTTTGACGCGTAGAACAAAGCTAAAAAGCACAACAAAAAGCAGAAGAAAGGCGTTGACTTCCCGGGTTATGTGGGTCGTCAATCTACTTTTGAAAAAGCAAGAAAGCAGAAGAAGCGTGTTCGATTTGAAGGAGTACCTAGTTCTTCTTCTTCTTCTTCTTCTTCTTCTTCTTCTTCTTCTTCTGACAGTTCTTCTAGCTCATCTGACTCGGGCGAAGAAGACCTAAAAGGAAAAAAGCGAAGCAAAAAGCAACGCTTCGGAAAGGGCAAGAAAAAGGCAAAGAAGTCTAAATCTCGCTCCGTGTGAGTGACAGTTCTACAGAGGACTCGTCTACAGACAGTTCAGACTTTGACTACAACTACTATTATGCAAAGAAGAAGAATTTTTACGAAGCCAACCAGTATGACTTTCTGGAAGACAAAAGCAAGAAAGACTGAGTGTTTAAGGAAGGTAGACAATCAATTAAATTTGACACGTTTTCTGGTTATAGAGATGCTTCGAAGGCTGTCTTTTGTACAACAGTTTGACACTGCTTTCGCGGGAGGCGTTACTCAGAGCACGCTTAGATTCAGAGAGCTGCCTCTTACTTTAAGGGGAATGCTCGAACTAGGTGGTCTACGCTTCTATTAAACAAGACCGCGCCAGTTAAATGACTGAAATTCAAGAGGCTTTTTATTTCTTCTTGGCTGACTCGAGAGTATGAACGTGATATACGAACTGCTTGGAACCATCTTCGGATGACCAAGAAGGGTACAATGGACGCTTATTGCGAGAGATTCTGGAGCTCTTTTCTACCCGCCTCTTCATTTAAGAAGATCTCGTTCAATGAACAGATTGAGCGGTTTACCTTGGGTCTTCCTACAGAGATCCAAGATCACTGCTTGGAACAAAAGTAAGCTTCTATTCAGGAGTTGATGAGTCATGCGAAACGGGGTTTTGCCATTCACTTTGGCAGTTTGACCTACCCCATCGATGAGATAATGACACAAAGAGCTGAACAGACTTCGACAAATGAAAGTAGAAAGAGGAAGAGTAACCCAAAAAAGAAAGATGTACTACCCAAGCTTACTCCTCAAGAGCGGGCTCGCTACATCAGGGAAGCGAAGTGCTTTGGATGCGGGGAAAGTGGACATATCTCCACGAAGTGCCCTAAAAAGGCACAGAAAGAAGAGAACGACAAGGACGGCGAAATGCCTGAGAGTTCAAGAGCAGCTGAGGAATGTGGAAGAAAAGGAAAGATGAAAACAGGACTGGTCCCAGATTGCATGGGTACCGATCTTAGCACGGTGGACGAGAGTACGGAACTTTACCGAGCTTAGGGCAAAGTGAAAGATCAAGAAGCTCTAATTTTCTTTGATGGAGGAGCCAAGGCCAACTTCATTTCACCGGAATTGGCGGTGCGGCTCGAGATCACTTCCGATCGGCTGGGACCACTTCCGGAGGCAGTTCTAGCGGCACTCGGCAAGGTCGTAGCCATTACACCTGTCATTGACAAACTTCGGTTGCATTGTCAGGGGTATTTGGGGCATAAGGACTTTTACATAATGCCTTTGGAAGGTTGTGATGTCCTCTTGGGAATTCCCTCGTACCACAAGAACAACACCGTGGTCGACTATCGGGCGAGGAAAGCGACATTGACCACAGAGAAGGGTATAACCATTGTACTTGACATTAAACTTAAGGGTGAGTCTATCCCTATTGTATGGGCTTCGGCCATTTCTAAATTATTGAAATCCAGTCTGTTTATTTACTTGATCTTTATGAAAGAGTTGAGTGATGAGGATAGGACAAATATGTCTGAACTTGATAAAGAACGCCAAGATTTTCTCCACTCTCATGCCGATTGCTTCTCAGACGGCCTGCCAGGCGAGTTACTACCTGCTCGTCTTGAAGATCATACCATTGATATGATACCTGGAAGCACACCATAGAACCGGCCACCTTACCGTGTGAGTCGAGCACAAAACGAAGAGATTATGAACCAAGTGAAAGACCTCTTGGAAAAGGGTCTTGTCCAGCTGAGTACTTCACCGTATTGCTCTCTAATGTTGTTGGTTTTGAAGAAAGACGGATCTTGGAGAATGTGCATCGATTATAGAGCTCTCAACAAAATCACCATCAAGAACATATTTCCGATTCCTAGGATCGATGATATACTCGACAGATTACAGAGATCCTCGTGCTTTAGCAGGATTGATTTGAAGAGTTGATATCATCAGATCCGAATTGCACCGGGGGACGTCTGCAAGACAGCCTTTCAGACGACTTTTGGATTATTTGAGTTTTTGGTGATGCCTTTTGGCTTAACCAATGCTCCTGCGACATTTAACCGGATGATGGACAGGATTTTTCGAGAGTACAGGCTAGTTGTTGGCACTTTCTTTGACGATATCATTGTTTTCTCCAAGAATGAGGCACAACATAGAGATCATCTGCCTCAGGTCTTTCAGGCATTACGAGATCACAAGTTAGTGATTAATGCAAAGAAAAGTGAATTTTTCCTACCAGAGATACACTTTTTGGGACACATTGTGTCAGCAGCAGGAGTGCAAATGGATCCGGCCAAGATAGCGACTATCCGTGATTGGCCCGATTTGAAGAATGTCCATGAAGTTAGAAGCTTCTTAGGATTGTGTTCGTACTAGAGGCTGTTCATTCGAAAGTTTCCAGAGGTTGCTTCCCCTTTGCATATCTTGACACAGCAAGGAGTCCCTTTCTTGTGGGGACTGTTACAGTCTTTGCCCATACCCACCCGTCCCTGGGAAAGTATTGCAATGGATTTCATTTTTGATCTCCCGAGAATACAGAGTGGTCACGAGGGTATTTGGACTGTTATTGACATATTTAGTAAACATGCTCATTTCATTCCAGTGAAGAAAACAATCAAGCTGGATCACTTAGCAAGATTGTTTGTGGCCCAGATTTTCAGATTACATGGCATGCGTGAGACGATTGTCTTCGATAGGGACGCCAGATTTACGAGCTTGTTTTGGAAGGCAATTTGGGAGAACATTGGCACGCCGTTGCACTTTCGTCATCTTTCCACCCGCAGACTGCCGGGCAATCTGAGATTTCCAATTCAGTGGTTTTATATTTATTGAAGTCTTATATCTTGGATTAGAAGACTCAATGGGAAAAGTATCTACCTTCGGTGGAATTTGCTTACAACAACATGATACACTCTTCGATGGGGAAGGCGCCATTTGAGATTGTTGAAGTTGCTGCGAAGGTTCCACCCTTGCTAAGCACAAAAGATAAGATTTTTGAAACTGATGAGTATACGTGCGACTTAGACACGGCTTTTGCCAAGGTCCGAGAGGCTTTGCAGAAATCTCAAGAACGACATTAAAAGGCAACAAATTGCCATCGTCACGATTTGAAATTGAAGGAGGATGATTGGGTGCTCTTACGTTTTGAGAAGGCTCGCTTAAGAAAGAAGGGAAAGGAGAGGTGTCACGTGACACATCCAACCCTATGTGTCCGTGGACAAGCTACAGCACGACAAGGGTTCCGTCAGTCTAGTCAGTCTAGATTAGCAAGTGTTCTGGCACTTTTGTGAGTCTGTTCGCAGACCGTGCATCCCCAGGCACTTAGTGTAGATGCATATCCTCTGGTTGCACACAACATGATCATACGCATTCCCATCAGAATCCATCAGAATCCTTCAGGGGAATTTTCCAGTGCATTTAACCTATTTTCCCTATTTTTGACACTTTTCACTTATTAATTTAAGGGACTTTTGTTGGAAAGTAGGTAGGGCAAATTGAGTAAGTTTGTATATAAGCAAACCTAGGCTAGCACTAATTGGCAGAAGAGAAGGAGAACACAGGCCGCAGGTTCCCCCTCTCTCTCTCAGCAAGATCCCCCCCCTTGGTGGCGTTTTTCCTCCAAGCAAGAATTTCAGCTTCCTAGCGTTTTTCATCAAGTCATCCTCGCCATGAAGACCCCAGCCACTTGGCGTTTTCAGCCATAGCCTCATCGCCAAGATCTCCCTGCATCCAGCGTTTTGCATCAAGAAGTCTCATCGCCATAAGTCCTCCCTTGCTGGCGTTTTTCAGCATACCATGATCGCCCACATCCCTGGCGTTTTCAGCAGTGCATAGCAGCAGATTTTCAGCGTTTTGACCGCCCCAAAACAGCGGTTTTCAGCCAGCAGAACCAGCCCCAAACCAGCGTTTTTGGTTTTCGGCAGATTTCAGCGATTGGCGGTTTTGGATAGCAGATAGAGTGCATTAGTTTTCACCCATAGCGTCGGTCTCGTCATTCCCGTCGTCGACATCGACCTAGCCTAGACTTGCATCAGTCACATGCATCCACTTTGTACCAGTTTGTGCAATCAATAGTAGACCACTCTTGCCAACGAGAGTGGGGCCTTCGGAGGAGGGTTTTACAACGTCTATGGTGTCGTGTTTCTCTTCTCTCTCTATCTCTCAGTCTCATACACTTTCTCGCACAGTGTCCATTCGCTTTGTTTGTGTTCATTGCACTCTCTCATTAAGAACGGAAGGCTCTCCCTTCTATAAGAACAAAAGGAACTTTGAGCATAGTTCGGAGCACTCAACTTGAGCAAAGTTCAGCATTCACTTCTGCTGCACCTTACAAGAGGCCTTTTCCAAAGCTTAGTATGAGATACTACGGACCTTTCCAGATCTTCGAAATGATCAATGATGTCTCCTTCCGACTGAAACTGCCTGACACATGGAGGATTCACAATGCATTTCATGTGAGTCTCTTGAAACCTTTTAAAGGTGATGTGCTTGACGATGGGGAGGCTGATGAGCAACCCGAAGTGGACGAAAACGAGGAAATATTTGTTCCTGAACAGATTTTGGCACACAAGGACACAAAGAATAAGGGTAAAGTATGAAGGCGGTGCTTGGTTAAATTCAAAAACTATCCTACATTGGATGCAATGTGGATGGAGGAGGAGGACCTAGCAGATACTTCTCAGATTGTGAAACTTTACCTTGAAGCTTTTGGTTTAGCATAGTCTATTCCAAATGGAACCCAGAATTCAGCTTGGCCGCAGATCTGGTGCAGTGGGATGCACAAGAGGGGAGTTACTCCGCTCCTTTGTCAACACATGCCTTGATTTTTAGAATACTAGAGTCACTAATGTCTCTTTGAGCTTTAGGGATATTGAGAGCTGATAGTATTCTGCTGTATGACTATATGAAATGGAATTCCTGAATATGAAATTGATTTGTTCTTGACTTGTTTTTAAGTGCAGGAACTGATAGACGAAATAACTGTAGCATTTTGGTCTAAATGATCTCGAACAGACATGGTTGCAATAGGGGTTAGTCAATCGGGCATCTATGAGGTCCCACTTGGATCTAGATGCGATTGCTAAGTGCATTGCCGATAAATCATTGTCTAAGATCCGAATGAATGTTGAATGTCATGTGATGTCAAGTGATGTCCTGTGATGTGACTGTCGATTGGTACGTGTGCTAGATGTGTGTTCCTAGTGCGTAGGTACTAACAGTCAGTGTCTGCTAAGACAGTTATGGCTTCTGTTTATTTTGCAGGCGTATTCAAGGGCGATTACAATGCTTTCAAGAGGGGGGTATGTCACAAACTGGTGACGTGGCTACCCGGAACACACATACACTGCCCACAGAAAAGGGGAAGGGGGGGGGGGGGGTTACGTGGTTGCCTAGTACTCACACCCACACCCACACCCACACCCACACCCACACCCGTGGTAGCAGTCCCGGAAATTACTGGCAGAATGACACGTGGCACTGCTGACGTGGCGTCCGTACTGGCACGTGGTAGCATGTACCGAACTCCACGATTTGCGGCGCGTTTCACGGACAGGCAGTAGATTGCGGCAGCTTTTGGAGCTTTTGCTTTTTGGGCTTGCTTTATTTTGTTAAAGCCTAAGAAAGAGAAGAAAGAACTCCTTTTGCTTTAATTTGAAGGCTCAAGAGAGAGAGCTTGTGAGAGAAAGCTTACTGCTTTATTTTAAAAGCTTTTGATTTTCAGCTTTTTAGCTCTGCTTTTGGCATCCCATGTAATCTTTAAATAAGTGGGCTGGCCTCTTACAACTTAGAGCATCTGGAATCTGGATGCAGAGTCTGAGTGTGAGCGCCTGCCCGCACTCTTGTACTTATACTCAGATTAATACAAAAAGAAATACCGAAAGGGGCGCCAGTCTTTGGGGCCAATATCTCTAGGCACGGAACTCCGCTTGGCCAGTGTCGAATAATTTGTGAATTGTTTTGAAGTGGTTATTTGGTGCTGTCGCGGTAGATTCTTGACTTGGAGTGTCCAAGTCTGTTACATCGGGCGCGCTCTCGTCTTCACCGCTCATGTCTTACATGGCATAAGCTATTAAGATCACTTGCAAGAGAAGGATCCAAGATTTGTTTCGAGGTGCTGTTCTTCTGAGAGACAGTACCATGCAGATGTTGATAGCTACCAAACAACATACTCCAAGTACTTGGCAAGCTTTCAAGAATTTTTTTTTGCCCGAAGTTATATGGTTTCTGACATCTTCCTTCGGAGTGCAACTTCTTGACAACAAAATCAGCACCTAAGAGGTAGTGCTTCCAACTAGAAAGCGCATGAATCACGGCCAAGAGCTCTTTCTCATAGACTTCCATAGTCTTCTTTGGCCCTTGCAAAATTCGGCTTTCATAAGCTACTACCCGTCCATCTTGCATTAGCACTGCTCCGATGCTACTGCCACACGCGTCACATTGGACCACAAATGACTTCTTGAGATCTGGCAAAACAATTACTTGATCGGAAGTCAACTTATGGTCAAGTGATGGCTATGCTCCTCTTCATTCTTCGAATAGACTATCATGTTATTGAAGAATGTCTTAACAAACTGTTGATGCGAGCGGAAAATCTGGTCCATCGTCCTGTTGAACGTGGCAGGAGCATTTGTTAGACCAAACGACATCACTAGGAACTCATAAAGATCAAATTTCGTTCTGAACGCAGTCTTGTGCACATCCTCTGGCAAAATGATTACCGGATCTGAAGTCAGCTTCTCTTTAAAGTGTTTGAAGGCTAAAATTTCCTTGGCTGTCCACTTGAAAGTAACTTCTTTTCCTTGCAGTGCATGGAGTGGAGAAGCAATCTCAACAAAATTTCGGATGAACCTTTTGTGTGTCACGTGACACATCCAACCCTATGTGTCGGTGGACAAGCTACAACATGATCAGGGTTCAGTCAATCCAGTCAGTCTAGATTTAGAAGTGATCTGGCACTTTTGTGAGTCTATTCGTAGACCGTGCATGCCCAGTCACTTAGTGTAGATGCATATCCTCTGGTTGCACACGGCATGATCATCAGTATTCCCATCAGAATCCATTAGAATCAGTTAGGGGATTTTTCCAGTGCATTTAGCCTATTTTTCCTATTTTTGACATTTTTCACTTATTATTTTTAAGTGAGTTTCCAACAAAAGTAGGTAGGGCAATTTTGCGAAGTTTGTATATAAGCAACCCCAAGTTAGCACTCAATGGCAGAAGAGGCAGCAGGAGCTCCCCGCTCAACAAGCACCTTCTCAGCAAGAACTCATCAAGCATCCCCATAGTCCTAGTGTTTTTGGTCATCGCCATCAAACTCCCCAAGCTGGCGTTTTCAGTTTCCATCTCATCGCCACAGTCTCCTTAGCCATGGCGTTTTCAGCTTTGCAGTGATCGCCATCATTCCAGATCCCTAGTGTTTTTGCTAGCGCTACTCAGATGAACTAGCGTTTTCATTTTCAGCCATTAGCGAAGCCATTGCAGCAGCGTCTTCAGCCTTGAAGACGACATCAGATTCAGCCCTAGCCATTTGCAGAAGATCCCCATTTCAGCCCTGAAAAACGCAGCCAAAACAGTCATTTTCAGCCACCGAAAACAGTCCCAGATTTTCAGCCATAGCGTGTTTATGGACAGCAGTTAGAAGACCGCAGATTTCAGCCCTAAAGTCGTCGTCGTCGTCATCGGCATAGTCCCAGGTTGCATCAGTCCCTTGCATCGTCATTGTACCACTTTGTGCAATCATAAGTAGACCACTCTCGCCGACGAGAGTGAGGCCTTCGGAGGAGGGTTTTACGTCTCTGGTGTCGTATCTCTCTTCTCTCTTTATCTCTCAGTCTCATACACTTGCAAGCACAATGTCCATCCACTTTGTTTGTGATCATAGCACTTTCCATTAAGAACGGAAGGCTCTCCCTGACATAAGAACTAAAAGGAACCTTGAGCATAGTTCGGAGCACTCATCTTGGGCAAAGCGCAAACAATCATTCCGTTGCACCTAACATTGGTATCAGAGCTTTGGCAGTGTTCTGTATCACTCAAGGAAAGAACCACAAGAATCACAAGAAATTTTTTTGCTTGTTGCGGTCGCACGAACCCAAGTTCGCTTGGGCGTGTCGATTCCTAATCGTGTTTTTTGAAGAGACAGGAATCCCAAGAAAGAAGGGCTTGTCCAGCCTCCCCTTGTGTCTCTTTTCACTCATTGGGAGCGGACTGTGCACTTAGCGGTTGGCCAATTGACGAGAGGTGAGAAAAAGCAACCTTGGTGTGAGCGCAAGGCCGCCAATGGGTGCGCCCGTAGAAAGGAGTAGAACTCGGGTGAAGAGAAGATCCTTCTCAAACGCGATTTGCAAGCAAAAGGAAAACCTCAAGAACCTCAAGATCCTCAAGAACCCAAGAACCCAAGAGCCTCAAGAACCCAAGAACCCAAGAACCCAAGAGCCTCAAGAATCCAAGTTCCTCGTGAACTTAAGAACCAAAGATCATAGTGCATGATTATCACCTGAAGCGGAATGGATACTTCGCATATAGGTGATGAGCATGAGATAGGCGACGAAGAGTTTTCCCCACCAGGAGATTTTTTCGACCCTCCCCCTTCGCCATCTACGCCACGAGTTGTACTAACTCCTATGGAGATGATGGTCAAGTCAATGATGGACATGATGCTGGCACAACAAGAACGAAATGAAAGAAATGCAATACAACAATAAGAAGCGAATCGAGTTGCGTTGGCACAACAAGAAACCAATCGCCTTGCTTTCGAATGCGAGCGCGATGAAAGAAATGAACGAAAAGCAAAAAGGGAGGTCGAGCGTGCAGCTCAAAGAGAGCTACGCAGTCAAGAATTGCTTCGACAAGTACTAGCCTCGAAGACCGAACCACCCAAAGATCGTGGGAATTCCTCAAGTGATACAAGCCACGATGCGGATTCCAACCATCCAGTCACAGAGAAGTTGACTTTCAGTAAGTATGACGGTAAGATGGATGCTACGGTTATTCATTCTTGGTTGCATCACTTTAATGCTTATTTTGTGACAACTAAGAAGACATGAAATAGCAAAGTTTTGATGGCAGCTAGGTACCTTGCCAGTGATGCCATTAATTGGTACCACGCATGGCAAGAGGCACAATTAGCCACGCACCTAGAGGAAGCCGACGAATTCACGTCCCTTTCTTTCAATTGGGCTGATTTCCAAGACAAGCTCAAGGTGCGGTTTATACCACCTCAGTACCTCGCACGATTGAAGGACGATTGGTGCGCTCTCAAGCAAAATGGTATGCCGGTTATGTCTTTTTCTAATCGTGTTTTGCAGCTAGGTACCCAATTACGCAAGTCGGATGATGAACGCAAAGAGGCATTCCTCTATGGATTGGACGAGTATATCAAGTACGATGTCGAGGTGCTCGATCCAATCGATCTCAACAAGGCGGTAGCGATTGCTCTCGCACAGGAGATGAAGCACAACAAGGGAAGGCCTAAGGAGAATAAGACTTCCACAAGTACCTCGCAGACTTCTCAGAACCCTCAAAACGGTAAGAATGGTAAGAATGGTAACTCTTCTAGCCAATCTTCCAACAGTCTCTTGGAAAAGAATTCTTCCAATGAATATAAGGGTAAGGCTAACACAATTGCTAAACCTAAGCTTACTCCAGATGAAAAGGTGGCACAAAGAATTGTAGGAGGATACATCACATCGGAAGAGCAAAGCACTTATTCTAAGGAAGGTCGTTGTTTTCATTGTTACATTAAGGGTCACATAAAACGAACATGTCCTAAGCTTGAATCGAATGAATCTAAAGAATCCATAGAACCCACTTCCTCTGTCAATGCAATTAATGATAACACGAGTGTGCCCCAAGTTTCTCATGACCCTCCCATTGATGATTCTCTCATTAAATGTTATGGTCGTACATCGGGGCAGCGTTTTGTCATATTGTTTGACCCAGGTAGTATGCATGATGTGATCAGTCCCTCTCTTGTTGAGAGAGCCCGCCTCGAAGTTAGTCTGAGATCTCCTATGGAGGTCTCTGGTTTTCTTCCTGGTATGGAATGACAATGATTTGCATGATGATTTGAATGATAATGATGAGCATGATGTTTTGCATGATCAAGATGTGATTTCTCACAAGTATGATGAGTTGCATGAAGAAGACGTGATTGTTCACAAGGATGGTGAGTTAGTTGATGCTTTTTCTAGCGAAGCTAACCTCGTTGTAGATTCGATCAATCACGAAGAACCGATCTTGGCTTTCGAGTCGAGGTCCAAAGAAGCCCCATAGAAAGATTCGACCTTTCAAGAAGAAGCGATCTTGGCTCTCGAGCCTAGGTCCACAGAACCCTCACAAGAAGTATTATGTGTTCGCATGATTGATACGCAGGCATTGTTCGAGTGTTTCATTCGTGGTCGTTTCCTGTATTTTAGTCAGCGTCTTTATGTGATCCCTTTTCCTAGTCATGACATATTGTACGTTGAGCACGTTTCACTCATGAATGAGCACGAATGTATACGGATTGTTCATGAAAAGCTGAAAAATATGTATGTAAGGAAGTCACATTCCATGTCTCTTCCTTGGCATGACACAGTGTCCGAAAAGCATGGGCATTTCCATCGTGTTTTGCCATAGTTGATTGCTCTAGATCATAAGAGAAAGATTCGATCTCATTGTTTGCGTGTATGTGGTGAACGGTTTAGCACTCCATCTCTTTGTTCATCTACATTGCATGCACAGTCTTTGAGGAAGACAAGCTTTTTTCCGCTCACTTTACATGGAATGGGTATGTTTATGTTTTTTGTGTTGGAAATGGTTTCAGGAATTTTCAGCCATGGAGATTCTTGAAGAAGAAGGAAGCATGACTCTCAACGAAGTTGAAGCATTGAAGGAGCCACAGAAGACTTTGTGTCGCTTTCGGCGCGGCCCAAAGAAGCAAGCGTTGCAGACCTTTATGAAGTTCAAGTACCGCATGACCCACACATCAGAGTGGGCCGGTGAAGAGTCCCTTCCAGGATTCCGGATGCTATTGGCGATCTCCCTCGACGCCATACAGTTCGGTACCAGTACCTCACTTTGAAAAGGAGGGGATGTACGTGACACATCCAGCCCTGTGTGTCCGTGGACAAGCTACAGCATGATCAGGGTTCAGTTAGTCCAATCAGTTTAGATTTAGAAGTGATCTGGCACTTTTGTGAGTCTATTCGTAGACCGTGCATGCCCAGTCACTTAGTGTAGATGCATATCCTCTGGTTGCACACAGCATGATCATCACTATTCCCATCAGAATCCATTAGAATCAGTTAGGGGATTTTTCCAGTGCATTTAGCCTATTTTTCCTATTTTTGACATTTTTCACTTATTATTTTTGCAGCAGGAGCTCCCCGCTCAATAGGCACCTTCTCAGCAAGAACTCATCAAGCATCCCCATAGTCCTAGCATTTTTGGTCATCGCCATCAAACTCCCCAAGCTGGCATTTTCAATTTCCATCTCATCGCCACAGTCTCCTTAGCCATGGCGTTTTCAGCTTTGCAGTGATCGCCATTATTCCAGATCCCTAGCGTTTTTGCTAGCGCTACTCAGATGAAGCAGCGTTTTCATTTTCAGCCATTAGCAAAGCCATTGCAGCAGCGTTTTCAGCCTTGAAGACGACAACAGATTCAGCCCTAGCCACTTGCAGAAGATCCCCATTTCAGCCCTCAAAAACACAGCCAAAACAGTCATTTTCAGCCACCGAAAACAGTCCCAGATTTTCAGCCATAGCATGTTTATGGACAGTAGTTAGAAGACCGCAGATTTCAGCCCTAAAGTCGTCGTCGTCATCGGCATAGTCCCAGGTTGCATCAGTCCATTGCATCGTCATTGTACCACTTCGTATCTCTCTTCTCTCTCTATCTCTCAGTCTCATACACTTGCAAGCACAGTGTCCATTCACTTTGTTTGTGATCATAGCACTTTCCATTAAGAACGGAAGGCTCTCCCTTTTATAAGAACTAAAAGGAACCTTGAGCACAGTTCGGAGCACTTATCTTGAGCAAAGCGCAAACAATCATTGCGTTGCACCTAACACTGTGGTAGGAACATAAGCCTAGAAAGCTTCAGATGTCATGTATAGACTTCAAGTCTGGCCATGACCTAATTGCTTCCACTTTGGCGGGATCCATGCGTACCTCATCCTTTGAAACAATGTGCCCAAGGAAGTGAATCTCTTGCAAAAAGAATTCACTCTTCTTCGCATTAATGAGTAGCTTGTTCTTATGTAACTCATTGAAAACTGCGGTCAAGTGATCCCTATGCTCCTCTTCAGACTTTGAGTAGACAATCATGTCATCAAAGAAGGTACCCACGAAGTTGTACAAGGGTAATCTTTTTGTTGTAAGTATCCAACATAGCATGCAACGTGTAACACCATGGGATACCCAGTAACACATCACAACCCTCAAGTGGCATAATATGAAATTCTTCTGCATCCACATAGCTCTGAATGTTCAGATGAAGCTTTCCCAAAATGGGAGTAACAGGCTCTAAATGATCTGGGCATGCCAAACCTGCTTCCCCTGTCATACCCATCTCCTCTGCACGAATGCCCAACTTTGATGCCAATTCTGGTGATATGAAATTTGCACGGGCTCCTGGATCAAAGAAAACCAGCACTGTTTGGTCTCTAACTTTGCCCCAAGCTCTGCACAGCTCTATGGCGTCTGTGTTTGGCTGGTCTCCAACCAAATTTGGAACAAGTCTTGCACTTGGCTTTGGCTTCTTCCCTCTTCTTCCCTTTATGGTTTGACTTGTCATCCTTATCCTGTGACTTCTTCTGTGGGCTTTCATCTGCAAAATGTCCTTCCTCTTCACAAATGTAGCATGTCTTGGCCTCTCTAAGAGCTTTCCTTTCCTTTCCAGAAAAATGCCTTTTTTGTCCTTGTCCTCATCCCGAAGAAGGTTTAGACTGCTTCTTGGACGTGTCAGCTTCTTCATTGGAGGGTTTCTTTGTGGGAGGCACAAAAGACATTGCTGCAACATTGCCCTTGGCTGGTTGAAAACTGTTTGCCCTGGGACCCTTTCTTGTGGCTATTACATCCATCGGAATCTCCCTTCGATAGATTGCTGGTCACTCTTGCATTCTCAATCAACTGAAACATATTCATGAGAGTAGTCTTTGTGCAGTAGTCTCTGATTTTCTTGGGCAATCCGCAATAGTACTTCTCAATCTGTTCTGACAATGGCACAAACTTGTAAGAGATGATTGGCAACAGTGCGGCCCAAAACTGTTTATTGTACTCTTCCAGATTCGCACACTGTTTATTATTCAACTCGTGCCATTCTGTCATCACATCCACTTCGAAAGTGTTTGTCAGCCATGCAGGCGCAAAAAGCTATTTGAATTGGATCCACAATGACTTGATGTAGCCTTTTTTGGAGCAAGGCAAGAGCATGGTTCATGATGCTCAAGAGAGAGAGTAGTTAAGCAATTGTATCTACTCTTTCCATACAAAATTTAGCTAGAGAAGTTTGTGCTTGAGAGTACACTAGAAGACTTCTATGCTTGATATATGTATCGTAGCCAGGTTGGTGGGATTGTTTAATCGTCCTACGCTACATTTCCGGAAGCATGTATATCTTGGATTCCCATCATGGAATATATGTGATATCTGGAGATATTCGTATGTATTATTGGCATGCAAGTGAGGTCACTTGCAGTAGTTCAAGGGAGGGGTGTGTCACCAGGAGGTGTATTTTTCTAGTTGCCTTCTGTAAATAAGTACTAGATATTTTTATTTCTACTTGTTTTCCTCGGAACCCTTGAAAAGGTGCAAGTGGGCATTGCATGGCCAGTGTGAAACGGTTGCGACCGAACAGGTTTCTCGCATTGGGAGTCTAGGTCGGTCAGTCTGGGACTGGTTGGGCCAGTTAGCACTGAATTTTGATGAGTATGGAAGCCTGTGCACGCCAAATGAGGTTTAGGCCACTCGGAAAGTCACTTATAACTTTATAAGTCAGTGGGAACTAGAGAATTAACTCAAAGGGGCAAACTGGACACTTGGCAAGAGGAGAGATGCCTACAGGACACCTCAACAAGAGGAGGCGGCCAAGAGAGAGAGAGGGGGCTGATTTTTGACTCTTAAGTGACCTACAATGTGTGTGTGAGTAGTGGGTGCAGGTCTACAACTCTAATGGAAAGCTTGCCTTCTCCTCTGTCTCATGTAGCGCGATGACTTGCTCTCGTGCATCTCTCTCCCCTTTGGCATATATGGTAATGCCCCACTGGTTGGGACTACTTAGATGAACATGTAGTTCTGGGGGTTTATGCGTGTTTGCCAAGGCAAGAGCCTTCTGAACAGGAACCGGATTAGCTAATTGTTAATCCCCCACAGGTACGCACAGTTCTATCGCGAAGGATTGCGAGTTTGGAGAGTTTTCTCGCGTGAAAACTTGTCCAATTCACAGGGGAACTGTCCCATTTTGTGTGGGAGCCCTTGGGACACGCATAGGCGTGTTCGCTCCGCTAAAAACGATCCGAACAGGGAATTACAGCCTGCTGTGTTTTTCTGCAGGTTTAGGGTTTCGCACCTAAACTGCAAGGGAACACCAAAGGAGCCTCGTGAGAGCCTTGGGATACGTGTACATGCTTTTGGGCGTCCGGCAGTGAAAAACAGAGAACTACAGTCCGCTGAATTTCTGTGACAGCTCACCAGAAAGCTTCCAGATAGCGAGGGAATCCGCCCTAGACAAACACTTTTGACCTACAGGGGGTTTTGCCCCGTTATGTTGCCGAAATCAGGTCGAAAATGTGCGTTTTTAGCACTCGCCAGGTTTGGACAGCTTTGTGAAAGCTTGTACTAAGTGGTCGGATCGTCTACCTTAAATTAATGAAATACCGAAAGGGGCGCCAGTCTTTGGGGCCTACAGGGTGTCGGTCTCGTGTGCGCAATGACATTCTAGTCGTTGGACGCATCTGTGTTCTCTTTCCTTCTCAGTGCTCTGTGTAAAGTTAACAGGTAATTGAAATAATATCGCCCTCTACGTTGTACAGCCCGGTTATAAACGCTTTACAAAACCTCCGATTGTACTCCAACAAGCTCTTACAAGTAGCCGAAGTAAGCTGGTGCCAATCTGTCATGACGTCGGCTTCAAATTCAATCAACAGCCAAGCAGATGCTGGAAGTAGATCCATGTGGCGGGTGCCTGTCCTTGCATTAAGAATGTCGTCCACCATGTAAGCGCATTGTCTTTCAAGAAAGTGGCAGCTTTCCTGACCTTAGAGGCCTCTGTAAAATTCCCTCTTGCATAAGCTGTATCAAAGTGCTGGAGGAAAGTAAGAGCCTTTGCCTTATCCTCGAAGCCACTGAAAGTGCTAAACTTTACAGCTGCACCACCTTCTTTGTAAGCTTTCGGCTTTTCCAGTGCCCCCAAATTGTCATAAGGAATTGTGTGCAACATGGGAACTGTAGTAGGGATCATCGGCACGTCTTGGCCATTGACATTTTGCGTCATAGGTGCCATAACTGGCTGCTGTCCAGAAAAACTAGCCATACCAAAATGACCTTGTGGCACCCCAAACTGGCCTTGGTTTCTCTGAAAGCCTTGCTGCATGCCGATGCTACCATACATGGGGTTTGGCATCATGCCTTGCATACCCCCAAACACTGTTCTTGGCATGTACGGCTGGCTTCCTGGCACATAACCAGCCATACTCTGGAACACAGATCCACCCCCGAAATACCCAGGATGTACCGTGGGTGGTGGAAAACTTGGCACTAGTTCCCTGTCCATTCAAGACAACATGCGGGCTCTAAAAGGTGGCGGGCTGAACTGACATAGCTTGTGGAATAGGTGTCCTAACCACCTGTTCAAGGACGAGAGGAACCTGTTTTGGAGCCCTTGACTCCGCAACATGCGAGTATTCCCTATTCTGTTGAGACGCATGAAGTACTTGGGCTTGAGTCTCAACAAGCTCTGTTTGCGTTGTAGGTTGCCTATTTTGCTCTGGTACAGGTGGTGCTTGCAAGAACTCCATAAACTCAAAAGCATTTGGTCCAAAAGCAATGCCATAAAAGCTGCCAGCGTAAATCACGGAAATCCGTACAGCGTGCCACGTCATCAGCTAACGCAACACAATTCATGCTAGCGCAATTTTCGGAAATCTGCCACGTCATCAGTTTTTGCGTATGTGCGGGTCTTGCTTTATTTTAATCCTTTATGTCCCATCGAACGGGGTCCCCATAAGTTGGTAGGACTTCGTTTTTTGTTACTTGTTCTTCTTAGGGTTTAGGCCCCTCCGCCCACATTTGCAAGTTGGCTCCATTCTTTAGACTGACACGTCAGTAGTTTGTTACATGAAACCAGCCCATAGGGCGGTAGATGTAGGCTTTTACCCGAAACTATACTTTAGACTTAAGACACAAAGAAACTTTACAAAAGAAAACTTGTAACGGGAATTGATTCTTAAAACACACGGCTTGGAAACTACAACGCTACCAAGCAGACGCCGACACCTGTTGGCCCCAAAGACTGGCGCCCCTTTCGGTATTTCTTTATTGTATTAACAGAGGGAATAAAATTTGTGATTTCCTACGAGCTGTCTCACATAATCCGGGCTGAAAACCACCTGTTCTGGCCCGATTTCAGCAGCATAACTGTACTAGGATGCTTCACAGATAGTATCCCCATGCAATAGATGACTTTCCCGACATATACAGACACTTTGCAAAACCTGCTGAGAATCTGCAGCACGCTGAATTCTCTGTTTTCTGCCCTGAAAATGTGCCAAATCACCTCTGCAGCAGTCCCCTCACATCCCCGGACCTCGTGGGGGTATTAGGGACCGTTCAGGGCCGAAACCCTAAACCTGCAAAATTACACAGCAGGCTGTATTTCCCTGTTTTGGGCTCCGTTTCGTGAGCCGTTCGCGAGCTTCCGCACCTGTAGGGCTACTTGCCCTTTGAATCAGACGAGATTTCTCTCGTGAAACCTCTCTGAATTCACATGTACCTGCGGGGGATTAGCAACTAGCTAATCTAGTACCTTGCAAGAGGCTCTTGCCTCGGCAATTGCGCATGAACCCATACAATTGTAGGTCAAATGAAAAGCCCTCTTCTGGGGCATCACATAAGTGTCCGGAGGGGGAAGAGAGAGAGAGAGCAGTGAATACTGTGCAAGGCTTCAGTTCTTGCACTTCTGTACATAGAGGGTAGGCAAGCACACAATAGCTTTGGTACCTGCAACAATCCACCATACGGCTGAAGAATGCAGCCGACGTTTTGTTTTTATGCTTCTCTCTCTCTTAAGTTGGAAAAATGTCCAAAAATGTACCAAGTGGCACTCATGTATTAATTCCCCGCTTTGGACCTTTTGGTCTAAAAATATCTCAACTGGTTGCTCAGTTGACTTAGCGGCAGAGTAATGAAATGTTCCTCTTGTCATTCCGGAGCTAATGACGCGAACAGATTTCATGGCCCAAAATAACAGTTCCCTAAATTTTAGGAGATGCTTCCATTGGACTCTCACTGATCATCTGACCATCTTTCACCACTCAGACCACATCAAAAAATACAATGTAGCCCAGTTCTCGGGTGATTTTCTCTGGGTCACCCCACCTTCTCACTGTGCCTCTATGGAGTTAATTTTCAAGTATCCACCAACTTATTAAGTGCGGCGAGGGGACCTAGATGACTTTGAACTGAGCCTAGACATCCTTTTACTATAGGAGTTCCGGTGTTGACCAACTTCTCGTCTGCGGGTGAAACTACCGTTGACATTGGCCATACAATGTCCGACCATTTGCAACTTCAGAGGGTCTCAAAAATTAAACAAAAGTCATTAGAAAGAAACCACAACTAAGGTTAGCAGTTGCCACGTCCTCATGACATAGTTAACAGTTGCCACGTCCTCGTGACACCGACTATGAGTACCGACTTACTAGACCACATATATCTAGCACTTGCACGGAGACGAGAGTCAATGAACATTCACATCACTATCTTCGTCGAGATCTTAAATGAGAATCATGATCATTGTAACTTTGTTAGTAATTACACACAGACCGCACTGATCTCTGACGGACGTCTTGATTGAGTTCACTATCATATCCACATCGCCCCTCAGGTAAACAAGACAGAAATATTGCAGTCATTTCGTCTTTTAAACATGTACTAAGGCACACATGAGAGAGCACATGTAACAGATTTATTTCAGGAATTCCTATTTCAAAGTACTTCTCTACATAGTCATTTAGTAGAATACTGTATGCCCATCAGTATCCTTGAAATCTCCAAAAGAAATCAGTGACTTTATTCCATCGAGGTAACTTGTGACAAAGCAGCGGAGTAACGCCTCTCTTGTGCAGTCCGCACCGCACTAGATTCAACCTGCTTATTCATCAGTAACTCTTTGAATAGTCGGTGCTAAACAAAAAGCTTCAAGGTAAAGTTGTAAAATCTGAGGAGTATCTGCTAGGTCCTCCTCCTCCATTCACTTGGCATCCAGAGCCGGATAGTTCTTGAACTTGGCTAAATACTGGCGTGTCAGCTTACCTTTCACTTTTATTTCCTTATGAGCCAGTACTTATTTTGGAATGAGAATCTCCTCTGTTTCTTCCACTTCGGGCTGCTCTTCTCTGCCCTTTTCCATTGGCACTTCACCTTTGAAAGGTCTCAAACAAGTATGTGGTAACTTCAGCTTGAAGGATGTTTCTTTGAGCCATCTGGAAAGGGCCATAGTATTGCATACCTAGCTTTGGAAAAAGCCGCTCCTTACCCTTTTGTTTCTGCAGGCGTGCCTTCTCAAACCGTAAAAGCACCTAATCATCCTTCCGACCTTAGCAAAAGTAGTGTCAAGATCCTATGTGTACTGATATGCATCAAAAATCTCATCTTTGGTGCTCAGAATAGGTGAAACCTTCTTGACACCCTCGATAATCTCAAATGGTGGTTTCCTCGTAGACGTATGTGTCACAAAGTGGTGATGTGGCTAACCGCACCGAAAAGACTGACACATGGTAGCAGTATGGATCCTCGGATAATGCATTGGCAGGTTGACGTGGCCAATTGTATGGAATTCGGGAAATTGCGGCGCTGATGACGTTGCAATGTACAGATCTCTTGAAGATTGAAGAGATAAAACGTCGACAATTGGTTGACGAGGCAACAAAGCAGATGATTAAAATTGCGAAGGATCCAAAATTTGCAAATTTTTTGTCTCAGCAATCCCTCACAGAAGTACACACCCAGTGGCAGAAGGCCACAGAGCCACCCATCGAACCGACAATCAAGAAATCTCCTTCTTTTGAGGATGTTTACAGAGCAAGAATTACAAGATGTGGTTCAAACACAGATTAGCCAGCTTTTGGAGCAAACAACAAATCCAAAAAGCATGAGAAAAAGCACAAGAAAGGAACTGACTTCTCGGGTTATTTGGGTCGTCAATCATCTTTTGCATCGGCGACAAAGCAGAAGAAGCATGTACGATCTGAAGGATTATCTAGTTCTTCTTCGTCTTCTTCTTCTGTCAGTTCTTTTAGCTCTTTTGACTCGAGCGAAGAAGACAAAAAAGGCAAAAAGCGAAGCAAAAAGCAAAGCTTCAGGAAGGGCAAGAAAAAGGCAAAGAAGGCTAAATTTCGCCTAGTTTTTGACAGTTCTAGAGAGAGTCAACCTCAGACAGTTCGGACTTCGACGATCACATGTTTTATGCAAAAAAGAAGCATTTTTATAAAGCCAACCAATATGACTTCCTCGAAGATAAAAGTAAGAAAGTAAGAGAATTCAAAGAAGATGGACAGTCAATTAAGTTTGACTCTTTTTCTAGATTCCGAGGGCTTTGGCCTTCATACAGCATTTTGACAAAGCCTTCTTTGGAGGGCATTACTCAGAGCACTCCAAGATTAGGAGGGCTACATCTTTCTTCAAGGGAAATGCTCGAACATGGTGGTCCACCCTTCTACTAAGAAAGGAAGCTCCAATTAAATGGTTGAAATTTAAAAGGCTTTTTATTTCTTCTTGGTTGACTCGGGAGTACGAACAAGATATACGAACTGCTTGGAGTCATCTTTGGATGACCAAGGGAGATTCTTTGGACGCTTATTGCGAGAGATTTTGGAGGTCTTTTCTACCACCCTCTTCGTTTAAGAAGGTCTCGTTTAAAGAACAAATTGAGTGGTTTTACTGCAAACTTCCTACAGAGATTTGAGACTACTGCTTGGAACAAAAGTCAAATTCTATTCAAGAATTGATGGGTCATGCGAAACGGGGTTTTGCGATACATTCAGGCAATTTGACTTACGCCATTGATGAGATCATGACTCAGAGAACCTAACAGACTTCTAACAATGAAAGTAGAAAGAGAGAGAGTTCCCAAAAAAAGAAAGACAAGGATTCACGACCCCGGCTCACACTTCGAGAGAGGGCCAACTACATCAAAGAGGGGAAGTGTTTAGGATGCGTGGAACATGGGCACGTCTCCGCGAAGTGCCCTTAAAAGGCACAGCAAGAACAAAATGAAGACATGCCAGAGAGTTCGAGAGCAGTTGAGGGACGTGGCAAAAAAGGCAAGATGAAAGCAGGATTGGTTCCAGATTGCATGGGTACTGACCCAAGCACGATTGATGAAAGTACAAAACTTATGTCGAACTTGGGGCAAAGTGAAAGATCAAGAAGCCCTGATTTTCTTTGATGGAGGAGCCAAGGCCAACTTCATTTCACCCAAATTGGCAGCACGGCTTGAGATTACACCGGATCGGATGGGACCACAAGAGAGGCAGTTCTAGCGCCACCCGGACGGGACATAGCCATTACATTTGTCATTGGTAAACTTCGGTCGCATTGTCAGGGGTATTTGGGCACGAGGACTTTTACATAATGTCCTTGGAAGGTTGTGATGTCCTCCTTGGAGTCCCTTGGTACCATAAGAACAGCGCCGTGGTCGATTATCGGGCGAAGAAAGCGACATTGACAAATGAAAAGGGCCGAAAAATTGTACTTCGATGTGAAATTGAAGGGCGAGTCTGCCCCTAATGTATCGGCTTCGGCCTATGTTAAATTAATAAAATCCAGTTTGTTTGTTTACTCGTGCCAAGATTTTCTCCACACTCATGCCGATTGCTTTTCTGAGGGCCTGCTGGGCGAGCTGCCACCATCTCGTCCTGAGGATCATACTATTGATCTGATACCTGGAAGCACTCCACCGAACCGTCCACCTTACCGTGTGAGCCGAGCCCAGAATGAAGAGATTATGAACCAAGTGAAAGACCTCTTGGAAAAGGGTCTTATCGAGCCGAGTACTTCACCCTACTGCTCTCCGATGTTGGTTTTAAAGAAAGACGGATCTTGGAGAATGTGCATTGATTATAGAGCTCTCAATAAAATCACCATCAAGAACAAATTTCTGATTCCGAAGATCGATGATATTCTTGACAGATTACATGACTTCTCTTGTTTCAGCAGGATCGATTTGAAAAGCGGATATCATCAGATCCGAATCGCGCCAGGAGATGTCTACAAGACAACTTTTCGGACAAGCTTCGATTTATATGAATTTTTGGTGATGCCTTTTGGCCTTACCAATGCTCCAACGACTTTTAACGGAATGATGGATAGGATTTTCAGAGAGTACAAATCCTTTGTCGGCACTTTCTTTGATGACATTATAGTCTTCTCTAAGGATGAGGCGGAACATAAACAACATTTGCTATGAGTCTTTCAAGCATTGCGAGATCACAAGTTAGTAATCAATGCCAAGAAGAGTGAATTTTTCTTACCGGAGATACACTTTTTGGGACACATCGTCTCATCGGCATGAGTACAGATGGACCCGGCCAAGATTGAGACTATACGTGATTTACCCGATTTGAAGAATGTTCATGAAGTAAGAAGCTTTTTGGGCTTATGTTCTTACTAACGGCGGTTCAACCGGTAGTTCATTAGAAAGTTTGCAGAGGTTGCTTCCCCTTTGCATATTTTGACACAGAAAGGAGTCTCTTTCTCGTAGGGACCCACAGAGGTGATTGCCTTTCAGACTTTGAAAGAGAAATTGACTACGGGACCAGTTTTGACTTTGCCGGATTTGCAAAAGTCATTTGAAGTATATTGTGATGCTTGTGGTCGTAGTTCGGGTGCGGTCTTAATGCAAGAAAGCCATGTGATTGCCTATGAGAGCCGATTGTTTTCAAGGCCAGAATTGACAACACAAATTTATGAGAAAGAGCTTTTGGCGGTTATCCATGCTCTTAATTAGTGGCGACATTACTCGGAGCCGATTTTATGGTCTTCACTGATCATCAGAGTTTACGCTACTTCTTGTCACAGAAGCAGCTTTCCGAAAAGCAGATGCGGTGGGCTAACATCTTGTCACAGTTTCACTTCCAGATTGTCCATGTACAGGGACAAAAGAACTTGGTGGCAAATGCTTTGTCCCGGAAGCCGTTAGTCTTGGCTATTTCCGTGATTCAACATAGAAGCTTCGAGGACATGGTCGATCAGTACGCCACAGATACAGATTTTTCAGATGTATTCAGTCGAATACAGAATGGGGAGGTAGTAGCGGGATATTCCATACGGGATGGCTACTTGATGAAGAAAACGATGTTGTGCGTTACACAGCCGTTGAGGGAGAAGGTTCTAACCGAATGCCAGTGTCCACCATTTTACGGGTCACCGCGGCATTGATACCACCATAAAAGTGTAAGGTGCAGCGGATGTGAATGTTGAACTGTGCTCAAGATGAGTGCTCCGAACTGTGCTCAAGGGTTCCTTTTACTTCCGGAAGGGAGAGCCTTTTGTTCCTTTAGTGAGAGAGTGCAAATGATCACAAACAAAGTGAATGACACTGTGAATGAAGGTGTTGAGAGAGAGAGAGAGAGAGAGAGAGAGAGAGAGAGAGAGAGAGAGAGAGAGAGAGAGAGAATACGACACTAGAATGTTGTCAAACCCTCCTCCAAGGGCTCCCCTCTGTATGGCGAGAGAGGTCTATGCTTTTGATTACACAAATTTGGTACAATGGTCTAGATGCAATGGACTTGCCGACGATGTCAACGACAATGATGACGACGAGGAGACGGGCTGAAACCTGAAAACGCTAGGGGCTGAATTCTGCAAATGTGCTGAATTCTGACATTGTGTCGACGAGGACGGCGATGGCGACGACGCGACGACGATGTGCTGAAAACGCAGATGCTGAAATCTGCAAACAGCGGGCTGAAACTGAAAACGCTGGCTGATCTGACCTGCGGCGAGGATCTGCTGCCGGTAGGTGAGATCCACGAGGTTTGGGGCTGTACATGCGGAGTCTTAAGTGCTGAAAACTGAAAACGCTAATGACTGAGGCTGATCTGTCGTCGAGAATCTGCAAAATGCTGATGCTATCTGCAAAAACGCTAGGCCTGATTTGGGATTTGCAAAACGCCGGGCTGATTTGCTACTGTTGAAAACGCTAGGCTGAATCTGAGCCAAAACGCTGGTCTTGATCTATTGTTGACTGGAAACGCTAGGTCACCTGCTGGTCTTGCAGAGAAGCTGCACTGTAAGTTGGTGGACTTGTGTTGCCTCTTCTTCCAAAAAATGCTAGCGCTAGGTTTCTTTTATAGTAACTTAGCAAATTTGCCCAGTTTCCCAACAAAGTATTAATAAGTGAAATGGATAAAATAGGGAAAATGGGTTCTGTGCACTGTAAAATGCTCATGATGGGTACTGATTGTCATGCTGATGATCATGCTGTGTGCAGCCAAAGGATATGCAACTACTCTAAGTGCCTGGACATGCAGGGCCTGCGCACAGGCTCACAAAGGTGCCATAACACTTCCTAAGCTGACCTGAACCCTAGACGTGAAGTAGCTTGTCCACATGCACATAGGGTTAGATGTGCATGTGACATTCCCTCCTTTTCAAAGTGAGGTACTGGTACCGAACTGTATGGCGTCGAGGGAGAGCGCCAACAATGTTTGGAATCCTGGGAAGGACTCTTCGGCGGCCCACTCTGATGCGTGGGTTGTGCGATACTTAAACTTCATAAAGGTCTACAACGCTTGCTTCTTTGGGCCGTGCCAAAAGCGACACAAAGGGATCTGTGATTGCTTCAATGCTCCAACTTCGGCTATGGACGTAGGTCCACCTTCTTCAAGAAACTCCGAGGAGGAAAATTCTTGAAACCACTTCCAACACAAAATTATGAACATACCCACTTCATGTAGAGTGATTGGAAAAATACTATGCTTCGTAAATGACTGTGCATGCAATTGAGATGAACCAAGTGACAGGGTGCCAAACCGTTCACCGAACACACGCAACAAGTGAGATCGAATCTTGACTTTCTGATCTAAATCTATCAACTGTGGCAAATCACAATGGAAACACCGACGCTTGTTGTGCTCTTTCTGAGAATGTGTCATGCCAAGGAAGAGACATGGAATGTAAATACATCCGTTAAGGGAAAAGGTTATAACCGAATTCCACTGTCCACCTTTTTCGGGTCACCACGGCATTGCTACCACCTTGAAAGATACTTCTCTTGGCCGAGACTCAAGGACGTGAACGATTTTGTACGCAGTTGCTTGGTATGCCAGAAGGTCAAGTTTGACAAGCATAAAGCACAGGGATTGTTACAACCTTTACCCATACCCACCCACCCTTGGGAAAGTATTGCAATGGATTTTTGATCTACTGAGAATAGAGAGTGGTCACGATGGTATCTGGACTGTTATTGACAGATTTAGCAAGCAAGCTCATTTCATTCCATTGAAGAAAACAGTCAAGCCGGATCACTTAGCGAGACTGTTTGTGGCCCAGATCTTCAGATTACATGGCATGCCTGAGACGATTGTCTTCGACAGAGACCCCAGATTCACGAGTTTGTTTTGGAAGGCTATTTGGGAGAACATTGGCACGCGGTTGCAGTTCTTGTTATCGTTCCACCCGCAGACTGACGGGCAATCAGAGATGGCTAATTTAGTGGTACTAGATTTATTGAAGTCTACATCTCGGATCAGAAGACTAAATGGGAAAAGTATTTACCTTTGGTGGAATTTGCCTACAATAACACGATATGTACTCTTCGACGGGGAAGGCGCCATTTGAGATTATTGAAGGTGCTACGAATGTTCCACCCTTAAGCACGAAAGATAAGATTTTTGAAGCCGACGAGTATACGCGGGACTTGGACATGGCTTTTGCCAAAGTCTGGGAGGCTTTGCAGAAATCTCAAGAAAGACACAAAAAGGCAGCAGATCGACATCGTTGCGATTTGAAATTAAAGGAGAACGATTGGGTGCTCTTACTTTTTGATAAGGCATGCCTGAGAAAGAAAAAGAGAAAGGAGCGGCTTTTTCCAAAGCTTAGCATGAGATACTATGGACGTGGCATGGCTGTAGGGAATTCCATGTTTTACGGCAACAGTACGGATGCTTTTTCTTCCACGTAGGGCTGGCTGAAAATCTACGCAAGTTGCTTTATTTTACCAAGCAAGCTTGTGAGATGAATTGCTTTTATTTTTGAATGCTTTTAATTGGCAGCTTTTGGGGCTCTGCTTTTAGCATCCCTTGTAAACCTTTATAAGTGTGGGCAGGGCTCCCACTCTGCAGAGCATCTGGACGCAGAGTCTGAGAGTGAGACCCCTCCCACTCTCTTGTACTTTGAACACAGATTAATACAAAAAGAAATACTGAAATGGCGCCATTCTTTGGGGCCAATATCTCTAGGCACGGAACACCGCCGGGCCGTGTCGAATAAATTGTGAAGTGTGAGTTTTAAATGCGACACCCTTTAACCTTGTACACCTTTAACCTAGTCTTGATGCCATACTGCCGATAGAATTTCTATTGCCGACACTAAGGGTAGCTAAGGATCTTGAATGGATTGGACATGAATTGTCAAAGAGACTTGAAGATATAGAAAAGCTTGATGAACAAAGGCTAACAGCTGTAGCTCACATCTATACACAAAAGCGGAAACAAAACAGTTTTTTGATTCCCATCTAGTCACAAAAATCTTTAAAAAAGGGGACTTAGTTTTAGTCTATTCTCTTAAGCAACACATTTCAAAGTTTAAGAAAAGGGAAATGGACCGTTTATCATTGAAGATGTATCTGCAAGTGGAGCAGTTAAGTTGTCCACCCTAGATGGTGAACCAATGGTTAATTGGATTAGTGGATGCCGTTTAAAGAAGTACAAGTAGAGGAGCGCTAGAGAAAGGAAGAAAGAGATTGGTGTTGCTGAGAGAAAAGCAGCTTGGGCTGCCAGCGTTGGTTTTTTTAACCTTATTTTAATTGAGGGCTGCCCACTTATTGAGTGGACAGCCGGCCCTTTTTAAAAAAAGTCTGAACCTGCCCTAAAGCTCAATAAAACCTTATAAGCTGAAAACAATGCATACACAGCACTTCCCAGGCGTCCTTGGATGCAACAACATGCACGGATGCAATGCAGACATAGACTTCCTCGCGGGAAAGCATCTGCTTTCCCGAAAAGCAACCCGCTTTCTCAAAAAGCATCCGTTTTTCCTCAAAGTTTCCTCTGAACCCATCTTCATTCAGGTGCTTGCTCATCCTTGTGCACAATTCTAACACAGTCAAGAATTTCCTCCCGACTATGGGATATTCCCTTTTCGATGCCCCCGTCACCTACCTTGTGACGCATCAGGAATACCCTCACCTAGTCCTTTCCTACTGAACTTACTGTACAATCTCCTTCACGATGCTCTATGTCACCCATCCTATGACGCATTAGAGATGTCCGTCCCCGGATGGTCGAATACCCGTCACCCATCCGATGTGACACATCAGAACCGTTCCTGGTGGGCTTACAGATATTCCCGTTCACAATGCTCCCATCATTACTCTGAATGACGCACTAGAAATATCTGTACTTGGATGTCTCCAGTGAGAAAAACCCTCTCACTTAAAATTCCAATAATTCGTTTAGAAATAGTTTTTTGTCAGATAAAGTCAATTTAGCAACAGAGGGTGAGGCCCAGTACGTGTAAGACTGTTGCTTACCATGCTCCTTGGCCTCAAACCTCATGTTGACCTAGCCTCACAAGTTCTCCTATCTGCTAGTGGTGATTGTTATTAGAAATGAGGCCTGTGGTCTGATCCGCCACGATGCTTGTGTTCACATAAGGGTGCACACGGACATGACAGCCCACTTTGTAGGGTCCTGGGGATGGATGCAAGATTACTTTTTCTGCTCTCACACCTCGCATGGTGTGCTATTGGTGGGTGAATTATTGATGTTGCTAAATTTGACTTGCTGTTGTGCTGTATTTTCCAGGTGAGTTTCCCTAATATTTGGTTGTGCTTTTGCTCGTGACTCTCACTGTTGAGATTTAGCTAGAGTTGGGTTGCAAGTTCCATCAATTTTGACATTTCTGCATGAAATTCAAACTTTGATTTGTCAAGGATTTTTTTTAATGGATTGCATTTAAGCAATCAGTTTGTGCAGGATGGTGAAAAGGATATGGAAGTGGATGGGCTGACCACAACATCACTTGTTTCTTCACACAAGTTAGTTTTGGTTCCTGAGCTGGAAGTTTTATGCTACTTGATGATACTTGTCTTCTTGATTGATCAGAAGCAGTACAAAGAGGTGATTTGTCTATGATGATGTTGATATTGGTAAAATGTTTTTGTTTGCCTTTGATTATCAGTTTTCTGTTACCAGGCCAAGGGGTGTGCATCTTTTGCATTAGCAAGGTTGAAGTCCCTGAACAGGAGGAGTATTGATGTTATTGCTGCACGACTTTACTTTTATTATTCGCTGACGTATGAGATGACTGATTCTCTCATTGAAATAAGAAGGTAAACTTTGAAGCTTACTACATCCAAGAGGTTAGGGCTGAATTGTGAGCACAGCTCAAGTGAACAGATGATCTGAAACGCTTTTTTGGGTGCCAGTACACTGCTTGCACTGCACAGGACTGCTAATTTACGCCGCGATGAGCTTGGCCAGGTATTACTGAAGGTTTCTTTATAGCTTTAAAGCTATATAAGATTATCTTAATTACAAATGATTTATTCAACAGGAGACCCTGCTTAACCTTCTCTTAAGGAACTATTTGCACTACAACTTGTATGACCAGGCAGAAAAATTGCGTTCCAAGACGCAACGCCTGGATTCCCATTCCAATCAGCAGGTATGTACTTTGAGACATTTTTTGGGTTTCTGCTGTTTTAAATGGATGCTGAAAATCTAGTATGCGTTCGCAGCTTTGTCGTTACTTGTACTATCTTGGGAGAATCCGGACAATACAGCTTGAATACACTGATGCCAAGGACAGCCTCCTTCAAGCAGCTAGGAAGGCTCCTGCCAAAGCAAGAGGTTTTCGCATTCAGTGCAACAAGTGGGCTGCTATTGTTCGGTTATTACTTGGTGAGATACCTGAACGGACGACGTTTATGCAACCTGGGATGAAAAAGGCTTTGAAGCCTTACTTTGAGCTGACAAATGTAAGTTTTGCTATTGATAAATAACTGGTCGGTGAAATAAGAATGCGTGTTGGACTTTAGTTTTTATGATAATCTCCTGCTTCCCACTTTGGTAAACATGCAGGCTGTGCGTATCGGTGATCTTGCTCTCTTCCATATGGTAGCGGATAAAAATTCCAGTGTGTTTCACGCTGACAGAACACACAATCTTATTGTTCGCCTTAGGCACAATGTGATTCGCACGGGGCTTCGTAATATCAGTATTTCCTACTCTCGCATCTCTCTTGGGGACATTGCTGCCAAGCTCAGACTTAACTCTGCAACAGCTGTGGCAGATGCTGAGAGTATTGTTGCCAAGGCTGTGAGAGATGGAGGTATTGAAGCCTCTGTGGATCACGCAAATGGATGGATGCAGTCCAGAGAAATGGGCGATATTTACTCTTCTAATGAACCCCAGCTTGCTTTTCATTCTCGAATTGCCTTCTGTTTGAATACTCACAATGAAGCAGTTAGAGCCCTCCGGTTTCCTCCCAATGCACACAAGGAAGAGTTGGAGAGTGCTGAGAAGCGACGTGAACGACAGCAGCAAGAACAGGAGCTGGCTAAGCACATTGCTGAGGAAGATGAGAGTGATTTTTAGACTTCTGGGTAAGACATGGAGATTTTAGCAGATGTTGTGAGCCTTGTCTGCCACCCTAAACCGGCTTGGTGAGAATGAGTGGCCTTTTATCGTGTTCTGAGTTCTTGCTGTCACAAGTACATAATTTTTACATACCACCAGTAACTGCTGACTTGATAGTCGAGGTATGAGGCGCACTTTTTTTCTAGGTGGTTTTTATAAAAAATTGTGGCTCACTGAGCTCAATGTTTTGTTGGTTGGGTTTATGATATTCAAGTCAAGTGCCTCTATTTGAGAATATGCTATATAAGTGGATCCTATGTGCTGAGGTTTTCTTTGAGGCTTCCTGCCTTATAGTAAGGCTGTGTTCCTCTCTTGAGTCGGTATATTCTGTCTTGTTTGTTGCGGAAGTTCGGGGGGGGGGGGGGGGGGGGGGGGGGGGGGGGGGGGGTGTGAATCTGATTTTCTTGTGAATAGGACACTGGGTAATGTCATTTTGTCTTTGCTGGTATTTTGTCAGTAGTAATCTGCTTTTTCAGTAGAAACCTGCATGCATTTGTGCATTCACATGTACACCACCTTTCGTGTGAAAAATTAAGCTGAGACATTATGTCTATACTCAATTGAATTTGACATTGTGGGGGTGCACCTGGTACTTCCTAATCTCACAATCCTAAGGCATCTCTATGTTAGATCACCAAGGCACCTCTCAAGCTCAATATGACTGCTATCGATTGCTTTTAGTTAGAAATTAGGTGAATAAAACCTTGGTTAACCTATAGGCAAAAGGCAACACTGCATTTTACAAAATACAAGAAGGGGTTACCATTCCCTCGGTTAGTCCTATTCAATCCGTGGCAAATTCGAGGCTGATATCAACCTACAACATGCGAAAAGATCTTAAGATGCATTTTTCCATAGTCAAAAAAGAAAATTCACTCAACCTCCACGAACAAATTCATGAACATACTAGAGGGGTTCGAAAATAGTATTTTTGTGGAAATGCATAACTAACTTTTAAATGTATCCTGTATTCATGTGCGTGCGTGTATGTGTGTGTGTGTTTGTGGAGCCATCGCACTATATTGAACTATTTGCAATACTTACAGAAAAATGCACTCACTTTCCCTACGTAGGTACTCAAGTATACACATGTTGAGTACATGTACATAAACCATATTCTGGCATGTAAGTGTCCGTGTGTTGAGTATATATATATTATATGCACGTTATGCGTGCATATAATCAACATATGTTACCTTGTACACGTGTATGGAAGGGTTTAATTTGTATAAATGCTATTATGACTCCCCAATCTCGGAAAATTAAAAAATCCTTTCAAAATACTCGAGTGCATAAGTGAAGGGTGAGTTTAGGAAATGAAAAGACCATGGAGGGGGAAAGTCAAAAAGTCTTTTTTGTGTGCATATAAATAGAGGTGGTGAAATGCACCTTACTTAAATTTTTTTCCTCTAGGTTTTCAAACCATTAGAGCCATTAGGAAAACTTTTTATTTGTTTTAGAGCCATTAGGAAAGCCTTTTATTTGTTGGAAGTCATTTGTTGAAAGGTAATCGTAGCTAAAGATTGGAAGTGAGCCCTTCTATGACTTGGTGAGAAGCTTGACAAATCAATAGATTGCAAGATGTCTTCTACTAATTTTTAATTAGCCTTCTATATGAGCTCCTAGTTTGAATTTGCAAAAGTTTCAGTGATTTTTGCCTTTGGCAGGAGATCGTTTGGTGTGTGCATTGAATTGGTTTGAGATAACATGCTTGTACCCTTTTGGTGTGTGCATTGAACTGGTTTAAGGTGTTAACAATTTTGTACCGTAAATTTTTATATAGGGATATGAGGTAGTACTAGTTATGGGAGATTTTTGGTAGATAGATTAGGATTTCATTCATACTGTTACTCACACTTAGTTAAGAACTCAAAACAGTAATGAGAGTTGGCTAAGAAGATGACATGAAACATAGCTAGATTGAATTATAATCTTGTTACGATGCTCACCCAGAGCGTGCATAGAGATAGAGTCAATTTCATGAGAGGTAGGGTTTCTCTTTATTAATGTATTCTTTACCTACAAATAGGAGGAATGATGGGACTCATTGAGCATTGAAATCCACTACGCATACAAGTGGCTAAAGTTGGATGAAAGGGTAGATACTTCTTGTGACAAACGTATACACATGACACATACTTGGACAATCTAGAGAAGATACACATGGAAGGAAGGAAGATCTCTCACTTCCTTGCACAATTGAGGAAAGAGAAATTCATTTGATGCAAGCTAGACTAGCTATGTTAATTGGTTTGTTACCTAACTTGCTCTTTTATTATACACTTAGTGATAATATTTGTCAAATGTTAAGAATAGTGGGTAAACCACAAAGGAGTTGAAGTCAAAGCATGTGATGCGAGCTGTAAGACATCCTGAGGGCAATGCAAGCAATAGGATATCAACACCAATTGATCAAATTTGACCTTAGCCAACCCCTCTTAGATAAACACAATGGGGCCTGTCCTCATAGACTTCTCCTTTATTGTTGTGCAGTGGGCATTGCTAAATGGTTATCTAACGAAGCTATGCATCAACATAAACATGAGGCCTCTTGCATTAAACAGTTCCTTTCAAGACAATCAATCACGGCGGGTCTCTATCCTTAGCATGAATCTATAACTATATGTATGGCTCTCACAATGCATACCATCACACCTTGGCTACGACCAAAAAACAAAACCATTAATCATAATCTAAACCATAAACCATCACATGGCTGAGCATTCCACCCTTCTTTGGGTGATGCTCAATTATCTTACAAAACCACTTTAGTACACTACATGTCTGCAAAATTTTGGCAGCACAACAATATTAAAAAAAATAACCCAAGAGACACATCACCTACCATAACCATAACTACAACCATATCCATGAGGAAACTTCAGTCTTCCGCCATAGATTGACAAGCATCCTTAAAACATAATTCCCACACCTGGAATTTAGCTGCACCCAATGTTAGCAGATTCACAACACACGCATGACTCTTCAAAACAAGTCTTCGGCGTAAAAAGTTTTGACAATGAGTATAAACCTTCTCAAAACACCGATTCAAGAGTCCTTATTAAATCACATGCAAGTGGCATACCATAACCATACCTCATACTTCTTTCCCATAGAGCTTGTCTTGAATTCAAAGGATGGAAAACAGTGCCTACATATACATGAGACATCCATAGAGTGTACGACCTCATACAAATGCTCCAATCTCAAACCCATACTATAAAATATAACCTTTTCACATCACTTGACTCATATGAGACTCATGTCAACTCTTACACTACAAAAAGAAAGCCGTTTTATACAAAAATGACCATACAACTTGGTTACAATAACACATAATTTCATGGGAATCAAACAAGCATAATCAACTCGCCAAAATGTCACAAGAAATTAAATGAATTTCACATAAAATCTGTGATTCCATATGGTACTCCTCCTTTGTAGCACTCCTACTCAACCTCAAGGCTTAATAACGGTGACCTAAATATATTTTTTAGAATGTTTAATCAAGGTCATGACTTGGCTACTAGGCTTCACCATGTGGAGAGTCCATATGGTACTCCTCCAAGGAGATTGAGGTCCAAAATATTGGCTAAGTGTGAAAAAGTAATGGGTTTGAAGGGGTTGACCTAGTTCTTAGTGGTTTGAGAGATGCGTTCAAAATAGTGTCCCTATGACGTACATAACGTGATAGAGAGCATGCTTTTTTACACGTTTATAGGAGTGTATACATGCATCAACATGCTAAACATGATTAGAGAAGCAAGAATCAACATCGCACACTTCTAGCAAGTCCACATATGCTTATGTACATGTAAAACATCAACCAAGAGCGTACTTTTCATGTATGGAGCGAAAAAAAATGTAGAGAGAGAAAGAGAGTGGCTATGCAGTTTAGAGCTCTTTCACGTAGTGCAAGAGTAGTTTTCAGTTATTGAAAGGCTTCTTGCATTGATGCAAGATAGCAGCGATGAGAGCTACGTAAGGGGGCTACACCACGAGGTAGCTGATGAAGAGGCAACCACCATATTGTTGGAATTAGGGTTGCAGAGAAACGCACATAGCTCGGAGAAGACGACGGAAGCCCAAGGCACACAATAAAGAGTATGTTACTTAGTATGCAATGGAAAGATAGATAGCCCTAGAGTGATGGGCGTATATACAATGCTCGAGGGAAAAAACCTCCTAAAGAGGGAAAAAATGCCCTGGCGGTCCTAGTGTGTTCACACACATCACTACCACATGTATATGGTAACAAATCCCCCCTGGAGTGATGCGGTGAACGAGAGCTGGCACATGAATAAAGGGAAGTGCCATGCCTTGAGGACATGATCAGTCCACAAAGGGGAGTAAGCCCAAAGCTTTACGGAAAGCTTCAAGCTTCTCATGAGACAATGCCTTTGTGAAAAGATCTGCAAGGTTGTCCTGTGTTGGCACATAAGCCAAGCTGATCTCTCCTGTGACGAATCTCTCCCTGACATAGTGGTAATGCACCTCAATGTGCTTTGTGCGAGCATGAAAAACTGGGTTGCTCGCAACTACCAATGCGCTCTGACTGTCAGTGTAGATAGTGTTGGCATTGTCCTGTCCAACACCCAAATCAACCATAAGGCGTCTGAGCCATACACACTCAACCGTAGTTGTGAAGACTGCCCTGTACTCAGCCTCACAACTCCAAGTGGCCACAGTAGGTTGCTTCTTGCTCAACCATGATATACATGAACTGCCAAGCATGAAACAAAAACCACTTGTGGACACTCGCGTGTCAAAACAACCAGCCCAATCTGAGTCCAAAAAAGCATGTAAGTCTGGCGGCAATGATCCCCCCTTGGGATAAAACAAGCCAAGATGTAAAGTGCCACTAAGGTAGCGGAAAATCCTCTTGACAGCCTGCCAATGCTTAGACCTTGGGCTATGCATAAATTTGCTGACCTGTGAGACTGCAAACTGAATATCCGGCCTCGTGTTGCATACATAGATGAGGCATCCAACAATAGTTTGATAAAGAGTGACATCAGCAGGATAGCCAGCATCATGTAGACTCAACTTCAAACCTGTTTCCATGGGAGTGGCAATAGGTTTGCAATCCTCAAGTCCAAACTTACATAGCAATGACTCTATGTAATTTTTCTAACACAAGGCAATACCACCATCACACTGCTTAAACTGTATACCCAAGTAATGATGCAACAGCCCCAAATCTTTCATCTTGAAAGTAGCATTCAAATCAGCCTTAAATTTCGCAATATGTCTCTCATTTGGTCCAGTGATCAGCAAATCATCGACATAAAGAACCACAATGAGAAGTACATCACCCTCACACTTTACATACAATGTGCTTTCTGTTGGACTGTTACGAAAGCCTCGTTTGACCAAATGAGTGTCAGCTTTCTCATACCAAACACGAGGAGATTTCTTCAACCCATACAAAGCCTTCTTACATCTGCACACTTTGTCCTCTTGTCCTTTTATGACAAAACCACGAGGCTGCGTTACATAAACTTCCTCAAATATATCACCATTCAAGAAAGCAGTAACAATCTCTGATTGATGTACATCCCAACCAAAATGAGGTGCCAATCCACATAGAAAACGCACAGTAGTCATACGACAAGTGGGAGCAAAGGTCTCTTCATAATCTATGCCTTTTTGTTGTGCATAACCCTTTGCAACAAGTCGAGCCTTATGGCGATCGATCTCACCATCTGGCTTGCGTTTCAACTTGTAAATCCACTTCGTACCAATGGCCTTTTTTCCAGGAGGCAGATCACATATAGTCCATGTGTCATTTTCTATAAGTGCATCATATTCTGATTGCATGGCAGCCATCCAATTTTTTGAATTTTGTGCTTCATCAAAAGACAAAGGCTCCTCAACATCATGTAAGCTAGACACAGCCAAAGCATAACAATCTGATGCATAAGATGCATGGCGGGATCCTGAACGAGTAAGACTAAACAAAGGTGCATCCAATTTATTGTCACGCAAAGTGTGCACCAGCCATTTTAGCATACCTCTAGCCTGCTCATTTTAACCCTTTCCTCATCAAGTACATCATGTACATCTGCATCAGTAATAGGCTGATCTGTAACATTTTCAGAAACCCCCATAGGCTATACATTTGCCTCATTGGAACTTACATTTGTATTTCCACCACTGAAAAGAGGCAACAAGTGCATAAATGTCCTGTGAGCTTACATTACTGTCTCTAGTACATGACAACAAGGGCTGAACAGAATCTTCCACAAACACTACATCCCGTGAAAACAAAATACGTTTTGTTTGTGGATGATACAACCTGTAACCTTTTCTTTCAACACTATAACCAACAAAAATACATTTGACAGCCTTATCATCCAATTTTCTGCACTGTGTTTGTGGCACCAAAGCATATGCCAAACAACCAAAAACACGCATGTGCTCAATAGAAGGCTTTCTATCATGCCATGCTTCATATGGAGTAATAGACTGCAAAGCTTTCGTAGGACACCTGTTTAGTACATAAGTGGCACACATGAGGGCCTCAAGCCAAAAAGAATGTGGCAAAGCTTGACTTTTGACTATACACCGTATTTCCGTAAGTGACCTGTTTTTCCTCTCAGCAACACCATTTTGCTGAGGTGTATAAGTCACTGTACATTGGTGTTTTATCCCACGACTAGCCAAAACTCGATCGGAACGGAGTGTGCCCATAGTATATTTCGAGACATTTTCAGCCATAGCCAGAAATTGTTTGAAGCACATAAAAACTTCGGACTTCGCTTTAAGCGGAAATACCCATGCATGCCTGGAGTAATCATCAATGAAAGTCACGAAGTACAGGTAATTGTCCAAGGACGGAGTTTGCATGGGCCCACAAACATCACTATGCACAAGCTGCAACCTGCATGTGGCCCGAACTAAACCATCCTTTGGAAACTTATAACACTGCATCTTACCCAAAATATAGCCTTCACAAACATGTTTCACGGGTGCTTCAAGAGGCGGCAAAGAAGCAACCATATTAGATTTTTGCAAACGCAACAAACTGGCAAAACTCAGATGACCAAAACGTGCATGCCAAAGTTTTGCATCTGAAATAACCCTTGAATCTGCAACAACATTTGTAAAATTTTGTCCACACTTGTCATACAAAGTGAGCTTATACAGCCCACGGCACAAAAGGCCATATGCAACAATTTCATCACCAAAACTGAGATCATGAACTGTACATCTGTCATCCACAAATTTGACTACAAGTCCAAGTCTAGCAAGTGTGGATACAGACAAAAGATTCTTCTTGATCCCAGGTACATAAAGTGCATCAACAAGTGTGAAGGAACTGCCATTTGCAGCAGTAAGTACAATCTTTCCAACTCCCTAAACCGGATAAGAGGCATTGTTGGCACAAGTGACTAAATTCCCATGAGGGACAGACTCGAGAGAGGTAAACAATTCACGGTGTGAGGTAATGTGATTTGTAGCACCACTGTGGAAATACCACACATGTGAATCTGCACAACTGACAAGCATGCATCATGGACAGCAGGGTTGTAAGTGCACTCTGTGCGAGTAGCCCTTTCTGCATCAACATCAGCATCAGAGTCTCCTTTCACAGAAGACTCAACAATGGATGCATTTGTAGTGGAACCAGCATTTGCAGTGGAACCACCCTCTTTCTTCTTAGCCTCTTTGGCCTTCAACTTAGGACACGACTTGATCAAGTGATCATTATCTTTACAATAATGGCAACACATCTTCTTTTTCCCTTTTCACTAGAATTGCCTGACGAAGTGCTGCCAGCAAAAGCATTAGGAACAAAAGTTTTGCCACTCGCAGTAGAACCATAAGGAGTGGCTGCATTGTTGTTACCACCCTTTCTTTGAGAAGTAATAAAAGCCTGTTCAACTGCACGCTGTCTAGTCCTGTTTTTTTTGGAAAGTGACTCTTGCAACAACAATGTGCATAATGCATCAAACTTGATATCTTCTGGATTTTCTTGGATCATAAGTCTCCAAGTACTAGCAAAAGTCTGGTAAGAATCTGGTAAGGCATCAAGAACAATCTGCACAAGGGAACTGTCTGAAATGACTACACCTGCAGAAACAAGTTGCTCATTGATATCCTTGACACTACCAAGGAAAGTGTCTATATCATCTTCCTCATGCATAATCTTCGACTCCAGCTCTTTACGCAGCAAAGCAATTTTAGCCTCATTGCGACTTGCATAAAGACCAGCCAAAAATATCCCAAGCCTGTTTTGCAGATTTTGTTGAACGGATGTGAGGAACAATGGTGCGCTTCACAAACAACGCAATCAATGTGTGAGCATGCGCATCCTTTACATCCCAACGAGCTTGTTCTGCCGTAGGCAAAACAATTCTAATAGCAGCAATCCTTGCAACAAGACCTGCAACATCCTCAATATCGCCTACATCCTCATAACCAGGACGTACATCAATGCCCTGCACAATATTCCAGACGCCCTTTGACACAAGAACGTGTTGCATCATATAAGCCCACATAGGGTAATTGTCCCCATCCAACCTGTCCTCAGCAGCAAACATTTTGAACACATATGTGTTGTTGTTGTCAGCCATGGTAAATGCTGCACCTAATGTGAAAACTGCCCGAAAATAGGAGAAACAGAGCGGGAACACACGTGCTATATAGCACAAACTGTATAAGACTATAAGGCACTTGTTATACAGAAAGCGGCACAGACAAAAATTCTGCACAAAATGACGAAGTTGCCTCTGTAGACCTGCATGTAGTGGAAACGGAGGCCGAAATGAGCCCGAATCAAAAATCTGAGCAGACTAAGCTCCACGAGCTTTTCCAAAATATTTTTTGACCTGTGAACGCTTGCCAGACCTCATTGCACTCGGAGAAAGTGAGCAGGTGTGTGCTAGAGTAGCTTACGATTAAGCTCGGGAGGACGCAACCTGCTCTGATACCAATTGTTGGATTTAGGGTTGCAGAGAAACACACACAGCTCGGAGAAGACGAAGGAAGCTCAAGGCACACAATAGAGAGTGTGTTACTTAGTATGCAATGGAAAGATAGATAGCCCTAGAGTGATGGGCGTATATACAATGCTCGGGGGAAAAAACCTCCTAAAGAGGGAAAAAATACCCCGGCGGTCCTAGTGTGTTCACACACATCACTACCACATGTATATGGTAACACATGTGTGTGTGTGTGTGTGTGTGTGTGTGTGTGTGAGAGAGAGAGAGAGAGAGAGAGAGAGAGAGAGAGAGATTCTTCTTGGGTTGACGAGTGAGAATTCTTACGTAGAGTACGGGTACAATGATGAAGAGCTTGTTTCACCATAGGCATGTAGATATGTAGTAGTTCTTCGTGTATACATGCCAGTGTATATACCCCTTGTGTGATCCTTACATAGGTTTGGTAGGAGGAGGGAGCATGAAATAGAATTTTGAAGGCTCAGTTTTTTTTTCCAAAAACAAGGCTAAATATGTGAAAAGATTTCTCTTTCCTCTAAAAACAAAGCACACTTCGCTTTTGCTTTAACTAGTCAACCCTTATCCCCTAACTATCCAATTTCAAGTCCATTTGATGTAATAAAAGCAAAAAACTAATACGAGTATTAGTGACCGTGACCTCACCATACTACCCTAGCATAATTATGGTGCTCACTGTAGTTTATTTCTCATGTTTTTATATAGAATGACCATCTTATGCACATCCCGTGGTTTAAAAATATATATTATTGGTGTTAGATGATATTAAAAAGTAATTTGGTTTTTGAAAAGCATAAGAAACCAACAATTTTTGCTATACTTTAACCGTGGCTTCACTTGGTTTAGTAGTTCTAAGAAACAACTTTGCTTTTTGTTGAAAAGTGCTAAAAGGCATAAAAAACAGATTTTTATAAAATTGAATCATAACTTCACGAGGTTAAGTGATAATAGGATCCGACCCTCCTTTTTATTTAAAAATAAAAATAAAAATAAAAATAAAATTCAAAACTGAATCAAGTGTTTGTTTGACCTACTAGAGATTGGAAATAGCTTTGCTTTTTACTTTAAAACACTAAAAAATTGTGCAACTATGTGTACTTGAAAAACCATTCATTTTATTTTTCAAAGAAACCTGCAATTTTTTTTTTGCATCATGGATAGACTACAATTGTGCTCTACATAGAGATAAGTATTCGACATTACTACAACAAAGTTCTAATTTTGGCATAAAAAATGTGTTTTGTAATATATTTCATGTTTATTTTGAGATATATATATTTGTTTAGAAACACAAATTGCTAAATTAGAGCCAATCAAGCCTAACTACTTGAAGAATGGACACATTAAAGTGAAAAACAAAAAAATATAGACTACTTATTCAAAAGCTCCATTTCTCTAAAACGTATATGATATAATGTTAAGGTGTGTGGTTTGATATACAAGTTTCATGCATTAGATCAGATGTAAAGCAAAACATGTTTATCATATAATTCTAAAGTACATCATATGCTTCAAATCTGTATGCTATGCTATGTAAGTAATAACTTACTATGCAAAATAAGTACGGTGATTGAGACATTGTATAAATAATGTATTGTTTCTTGTTTTACTTGAGAGATTTTATTATTGTTTGTCTCTCTCTCTCTCTCTCTCTCTCTCTCTCTCACTCTCTCTCTCTCTCATTCATTCATGATGTGTGGTTGAGTAGGCTTTTACTCCTTCTCAACCTTTGTTTTACCAATATGATATCATAACAGGTGATCCTCGGTAGCCCCTCTCAATAGCCTTGATAGTTTTGGCTCGACACATATAGAGGAACCACGGTGTCATCCTCTTGAAGTTAAGCGTGCTAAATGGGTTTTTGACACAGAGAGTACGCTTGCTTGTGCTGTAATTATTTTTTCATTTTCATATTGATGTAAATGTACATTACTCGTGGGAACTAGAGTTTGGACCTACATTTTAGAACCCCTAGGTACAAAGGTCAAGTTTTATCATAATAAAGGAGGACTTTTGGATAAGCTATGTACAAGAGAAGCTATTGTAACATAGCTCTTTTGTAATCAACATAACTTACATTTTGGTAATCGAGAATGATTTCCAACAAGTGCATTGTGTCCCTCTCCTTTTGCTCTTTCTAGTGATTGTAATCATTGAGAGTTTGATAAAGGTTCACGTTTATGCTGTGTGAGTTTAAATCTATTGTTTTAGTGATTTTTCCAAGTGATAATGCAAATGTTTTGATATGAGATTGTTCCTAGGCCTTAGGAGATGCTATTAGATTGCTTTTATTCATGTTTTGATGACCTGTGAAATGATGGATCACAATTCATGTACCCCTCAAAATCAAGGTCAATATATATTTTGATAGCCCTTGCCTATAGTCTCCTACACACTTATATAGCTGAGAAACCATCGAGCAATTAGTTGAAGCGATGAATGACCGTTTGGATGATGATTGATTATTGATGAATGCCAATTCACAAATTTCCTTGAGTGTTGATCTGTGATTGCATCTTTTAGGAATTGTTATTCCGTTGTGATTGATAATTCAATGTGTCCCTATGCCCCATCCGGATGAGTATTGACATTAGAGTATGTTAATGCCAGATAACTATGCTATAGAAGTCCGTCGTGGCAATCCGCTACCATTACCACCGTTGCCGGGGATTCATTTCTATGATGGTCTAGTGACCTTACCACTATTGCCGGGGATTCAATTCTATGATGGTCTAGTGACCTTGTGACCTTACTTGCATTTATCCAAAAACCCATTCTATTTCACTAGCAACATAGTGACAAAAGAAGGTTTTGTCAATTGATAGAGTCTAAGAGTCAAGAACTGGCTAGGTCTGTTATTTGGTAGCAAAGACTGTATGTGATTGAGTGAATTCAAAGCATTTCAATTGCCAATTTTCTCATTGCTTTCACAGTATTGTGCATTTCACCAGTAGTAGTGTTGTTTCAAGTTTTTTTCGTTTCCTTGCATTCTATCATTTCGAGCTCATAAAAGCAGGTAAACTAGAAAAAAACCATCAATAAGAGTGGACAAAGTCAGAGGAAAACTATGCCAAAACCATATTTGGACAAAAAAGACCGAACCACTCTGAAATTGTGGAAGTGTTGAGAAATATAGGAATTAGAAAACCAATTGCAAAGGTCAAGGAAATAGCTTCACAATACTCAATTATTCCTTTCTAGAAAGTTTGACTGCGAATTTGCGGGGAACATGGATTGTGATCCACGTACCTTAGAGTAGAAATTGTGAAAGTCACATTGAGAATCCTTTTTGATACCAATACCAACCATTTGCGTGAAAATAGAACCATAAAAGCACATTAAAACCAAGATTTTGGAAAAAACTTTGAAATCAGCTAGAATAGACCAAAATAATAGGGTATATTGAGATTTTGATATCCAAATCTAAGAAGATTTTGGGAAATACATGATATTGACCTCCTCTACAAGTGGTCAGCTTTGGAATTCAAGTCCTGGAGATGATGGATAGCAATTCATGTACCCTAAAGTGATTTTTGGCCAAAGAGGTATCCGCTGCACGTTGCCAGCATAGAGAGGCTTAGCTAGGGAGCTTGGTCATCAAGAAAAGCTAGAAGACCAAGTAAAACTACCAAGATAAAAAAAGAGACCAAAAACTGCAATGCATACCAATAAACTTGCGTTTGACCCATCAAAAGAGACTCAAATTGGAAAAGGCTATGGATATAGCTTGTAGACATAGCAAGTGATCAACTACCCAAAGGTCAAATCCAAATGCTTAGGAACATGGATTGCGATCCATGGTTGACAACAGCTTGACTGAAGAGTTATACCATCATTGTCCAGACATAGGGAGTAGTCACCTGGTAAAGTTTGAAGCCAAGCACTTGTTGAAGTTGGACCAACTATTCCAAGGCTCATACCACAAATTACACTAGTATAAGGAAGTGTATTGGTGCTTTGTAATTTGAATTTGGATCAATAAGAGTGTGTTATCCAAGCTCAAAAGTGTGTCAAAATTTGGAATCGATAACCCGAAAAAATTCAAAAAATTCATAGTGTAAAAAGTAAGGTACTAAGAACCTTTGAGTACCACTGGATTTCAGGTTGAAGACTCAAGGAGTGCCATTGAGCATTGCACAACCATAAATGAGATATCTAGAATCGCAAAATTAATTAACAGGTTGGGATTTTGTACCGTCCACTGTTGCAATATTTTAATGTCTCCAAGATTGCGACGACTTTATTAGTCTAGGGATCCAATCCAAGGGGATAGAATTACTACCATATCCACTGAAGAGAGTAAAAATCAATGTTTTCTAGAGCCATTAGAGACTATTCTAGTAGGAAGCTTGTCGGACTCATCATTTGACAAATCCTATCAAATCATTTTTGAGAGATCTACCCATGTGAGTTTTAAGAGAAAAGACGAGGCGATTAAAAACTTTGAGTGAAAAACCAAAGATAAAACTCATGCAACTACAATACTTTTTAGATAATGACCAGGGAGCCAAAATGTACAAAGATTTGATGGAGTATTATTGCATCAGGATATAAAATATGAAGGAGTACGAGCGAAAGTGCGACGCGAGAGAGAGTGCGAGAAGAAGAGCACGACGATATGGTGAACTCGCTCTACTGTAATGTGTAGAGCATAGTGAGTTCTTATTAGGTTTTTACAAAAGAATATGTGTACATACCTGGCGGCCCGCCCACTTACCTGGGCGACCACATTGGGCTTTATACCCCAACAACCTCCCACTTAAAGTCCAATGTGGTACTTTAAGTGTGAGAGAAGCTACTATACAAGCTAATATACAAGAGATGTAGAGAAGTGATGTACTACCCTACACCTAACTGCTTGCGAAAATGCGCAAAGCTCTCTGAGGGAAGTCCTTTTGTAAGTAGATCAGCAGGATTTTCTGTGGTGTGAACTTTGACAAGCTGAAGTTGCTTATCCTCGAGCATTTCCCTGATGAAATGATACTTCACATCCACATGCTTTGTCTTTGAGTGATAAACTGGATTGCGAGCCAATTGTATAGCACTTTGACTATCACAATATAACATAGGCATCTCTTCTTTGATTCCCAAATTTGTTACTAGTCGATTAAGCCAAATTGATTCTTTGCATGCCTCTGATGCTGCAACATATTCAGCCTCTGTAGTAGACTGAGTAACACAATCTTGTAATCTAGAACGCCATGATATTGATCCACCAGCCAATGTAAAGACATACCTTGAATACTCTTTGTAGCTTTCAGGTATCTGAATATTCCTTTCACTACCTCCCAATGTTTCTTGCCTGGGTTTGACATGTATCGACTTACTACTCCCACTGCAAATGCAATGTCTGGGCGAGTAGCAATCATTGCATACATCAAACTACCCACTGTAGACGCATATGGAATCTTATCCATTTCAGCCTGTTCTTCCTCAGACACAGGACAATCTTGTTTGCTAAGTTTCACATATGGTGGCAATGGAACACTCAATGCCTTTCCCTTCTCCATATTGAAACGTTGCAAAACCTTGTCAATATACTCTGTTTGAGATAACCAAATCAACTTCTTTGATCTGTCTCTCTCAATGCGCATACCAAGTATATAACTTGCCTCACCCATGTCTTTCATGTCAAACGATTTTGCCATCTTTGACTTCAAAGCTGAAATTTCTTCCAAGTGCTTGCCAGCAATCAACATGTCATCCACATACAAAATAAGGATCAGCCAACTGCCATCCTTAGCCTTCTTTGTATATAGACAGTGATCGAACTCACTACGTTTGTAGCCTTGAGAAAACATAAACTTGTGGAATTTATGGTACCATGCCCTCGGTGATTGTTTTAAGCCATAAAGACTCTTTAACAACTGGCATACCCAATCTTCCTTGCCTTTCTCAACAAACCCTTCTGGCTGCTGCATGTAAATTTCCACATCTAAATCACCATGCAAGAACGCTGTCTTGACATCCATTTGGTGCAACACCAAATCTAATATGGCAACCAATGCAAGAAAGCATCTCAATGTAGTCATCTTGACCACCGGAGAGAAGACTTCATCAAAGTCAATGCCTTGTTCTTGCTTAAAGCCCTTGGCAACAAGCCTTGCTTTGTACTTTGGCTGACTATCATGAGCGGTGATCTTATATATGTAAACCCATTTACAAGGTAGAGCCTTTTTGCCCTGTGGTAATTTAACTAGCTTCCATGTCTGGTTTTTATGCAGAGCTGCCATCTCTGACTGCATGGCCAATTGCCAATTCCCGGAGTCCTTCATTTGCACTGCTTCCCTGTAACATGAAGACTCATTGCAATCAGTCAACATGACATAGTTCATAGATGGAACAAACCTATCAGGAGGTCGCGTGACACGTCCAGATCTACGCACAATAGGTGGCTCAGGCTCAGCCACAACCTGTGGTTCCACTCTATCCTGTCCTTGCTCCTCTTGAGCCCTGACATTTTGTCTTGCACGTGCAGGTCCATCTTCTTGGAAGACAACTCTTCTAATCTCCTCAACCCTCTCTGGTTTAGAATGATATTTGGATTCATTAAAGTGAACATCATTGCTGCGGACAACCTTTCTGGATTCGGGATCCCAAAGTCTGTACCCCATCTCACCAGAATTACCATAGCCTAGAAAGATGCACTTTCTACTCTTTGGCTCAAGTTTGTTCCTAAATTCCTTTGGAACGTGAGTATATGCCTCACAGCCAATGACTCTGAGATGCTTGTATGAGGGAATTTTGCCTGACCATACCATCTCTGGCACTGAATCCTTCTGCAAAACCTTTCTAGGAGATCTATTTACAAGATGAACAGCTGTTGATACAGCTTCAGCCCAAAACCCATTTGGCAGCTGTGCATTAGACAACATACTTCTGACCTTCTCTTGTATGGTCCTATTCATCCTCTCAGCAACACCATTTTGAGGAGGATTGTAAGGAGCAGTAAGTTCACGTTTTATACCTTTTGACTCACAAAAGTCCTGAAAGGCCTTTGAAACATACTCTCCACCATTGTTAGTGCGTAATCATTTAAGCTTCTTGCCACTTTGGTTCTCCACAAGTGTCACAAACGCTTTGAAAACACTAAACGCTTCATCCTTATGCTTGAGAAAGTAAACCCATACTTTCCTCAAGTAATCATCTATAAATGTCATAAAGTAAGAAGCTCCTCCTAGAGATAGGTTAGGCATAGGTCCACACAAATCACTATGAACAAGTGCCAACTGTGTATCTCTTCTACTGCTTCTATGCTTATGTGGCTGCTGTGTTTGCTTACCATACAGACAATGTTCACAGAATTCAAAATCATTAAATGAAAAGCCAGGCAAATAACCAAAACGAGACAAGATTTCCATTCCCTTCTTGGACATATGTCCTAACCGGCTATGCCACAAAGAAACGTTCGGCTGCTCGGTTACATTGATTACATTTTTAGAGACATTTGATACATAAATCATGTAAAGTCCTCCAGACTTTACTCCATGTGCTACTGTCATAGAACCCTTGGATATCTTCCACATGTTCTGTCCAAAAGTGGTGACGTAGCCAGCATCATCAAGTAAACCTGTGCTGATCAAGCTCTTTGTAATTGCGAGAACATGTCTCACATTCTTCAGCGTGAAAGAAGAGCCATTCTGAAACTTCAATTGAACATCTCCAACACCTAAGATCTCACATGTCTGCCCATTGCCTAGCCGAACATGATCTTTAGTGGTCACATAAGAGGTAAACCACTCCTTGTTTGGAGACACATGAAGTGATGCCCCTGAGTCTATAATCCAGTCACTCAGTGCATTTCCATCAGATGCTGTAAGAAGAGCTGAGTCCATTGTATTCTTCAAGAAGTAGATGTCTCCTGACACTAGACTGTCATCCTCTGCAACAGTGTTTGTCACATTTATTTCTTGAATCTTCATTGAGGACTTGTTCTGCTCACCATGGTCTTCAGCTTTCTCTTTGCCTTTTTCTGCTTTCCATTCTCTGCAGTCTCTTTTCATGTGACCCTTCTCGCCACAATGGTAGCATTCTATGTCACTCTTGCCTATAGCACTGTGGGACTTGCTACGAGACTGATTCCTGTTTCCACCTTTGTACTTTTCTTTGGTCCTTCCCATGACAACTAAGGCTGTTCCTTTGCCTTTGTCCATTGTCTTTCTATTGGTTTCTTCAGTAAGCAGACTTCCTTCTACACCTGCTATGTTCAAACCATCTGGAGGTGCAAAATTACACAAAGCTGTGCGAAAAGTGTCCCAACTTTCTGGCAATGTGATCAACAGGAACATAGCTCTAACAGGTTCATCAAACTTGACACCTTGAGTTGACAACTGACTATAGATTGTGTTGAATTCATTCAGATGATTGGACATAGGTGTCCCTTCTTTCATCTTCAAGTCAACAAGCTTCTTAAGCCAGTATACCTGTGAAGCTGCACTCTGCTTCTAATAAAGATCACTCAGCTTTAACCATGCTTGATAAGACGACATCTCGTCTGCTACATTGAAGTAAACGCTTTCTGCCAAAGTCAGCATAATGGTAGAAAGTGCCAATTCATCCATTTTGCTCCATTCATCTTCGTCCATATCTTCTGGTTTTATCCCTTTGAGCTTTATAGGTTTTATCTGCTTCTTTTGTACCAACACGTGCCAAATCTGCTTCTTCCACAATGGAAATTGGTTCCATCCAGCTTCTTGATATTGTAAAGAGCAGTGCCCTGTGATCCAGCCATAGCTACGCTTCACAGTGGTTTACTTTCCTGGGAAAAATTCGGCAGAGTTTCCCCTGTAAACTGACCTCTGAACCAATATCAACCTGTCAAATGAACTAAAAAAGCTTCAGATTCTGCATAAATTTCGGCAGAGTCTCCTTTGTAAAATGGCTCTGGTGTACTCAAAAAACAGACCAAAAAACAGCTCAAAAACACTGTCTCTCTGACACTGTAAGCTGTGGGTAAACCTCTCCTGCACATGTACTGTCTCTGACTGTCCTGTCACTGTCCTGTAAGCATAGACTGCGACAATGCCTCAACGGCAGTAAAGCAAAGATGCAATCCCAACTGTCTAACTCACAGTCAATACATCCTAGCTGCCTATCTAAGGGTGCTCGAGGGATTGCTCCAAGACCTGTATCACCGAAAGGATCTCAACATTCGAGAATCCCCCAGCTCAATAAAACCTCACTCGACCCTCAACAAAGGCTACAGTAAATCTGATAGTACATAGACTTCCCACAAAGTCATACATCCACAAATTTCCCACTGTATGCTGTAACCGCTGCGGCGGTTGTTTGCTGCGTGACTCACAGCTAACAAACCCTCAACGAACATACATCATCTCTGACAATACATCCCATGTGGAAGTACCTGCAATGTCAGGATGAAATCTGGAATATCAAGCAGCAAACACAAGCTACCTGATGAACTAGTGGATGTCGCCTACAGTCTGTGTGTATCTAGATGCGCCCGTGTCGTATGTGACACGCCTCCAAGAACTGTGAGCCGTCCTTTGATGTGTAGACAGCCACAAATCAACACTCTGGGAGTGTCGATATCCTCAGAACCTGCAGTCGTAGGCCGAAAACCCCAAATTTGCAGAGTCTGATCTGCACCCGTCGAGACCACGTAGTCGAAAATGGCCTGCGCAGACCGTTGTCGAAGCCGAACGGTGACCGAGATGACCTCAGAATGAAATTCTTAGCACACCAAGCCCTTTGGGCTTTCCCACAAGATTTGGGGCCGTGTCTTTGCCTGTCGAATTTCACTCCAATCTGAGCTGGTGACTCTAGCCTCCTGCAGTGCTGCCACGAGCCTCGATCTGTGCTCTGATACCAGTTGAAGGAGTACGAGCGGAAGTGCGACGCGAGGGAGAGTGCGAGAAGAAGAGCACGACGATATGGTGAACTCGCTCTACTGTAATGTGTAGAGCATAGTGAGTTCTTATTAGGTTTTTACAAAAGAATATGTGTACATACCTGGCGGCCCGCCCACTTACCTGGGCGACCACATTGGGCTTTATACCCCAACAAAATAGACCTAGTAAATTCAAGGATCGAATGCATGTGGATTACAATGGGGGTAGATATCTTGATGTTGAGTCTCGAGTGATATTTGACCCATACGTAGTTGATAAGTGGGGTATGACGAGCCAAAGGAGAAACCTCCTCTAATCAACAAGCTTGATGTGAGATAAATCAAGACCAACAAAGCCACGAGAGTCCTTACAAATTATGTTTATATGGGCTGCATGTATAGGTTCACCAATGAGGATCATTATAACCTTTATAAGTGTGTGGAACACAATGCTAAAGAACTAACAGACTATAAAAACCTCTGCGTGTTAGATATAAATATGCTCAAGAAGTGCATGTCCTATTTCTAGACAAGTATGGACAAGAGTACAAAATTGTTGATCTAACTGAGCTAGCTAGTCTTGCTTGGTGGGCCTTGCTAAAACATATTATAGCAATAAATAATTAAACAAACATGATTTTGACAGGCTGTATGGAGCCAAATTCATGTGTATTGGATGTGATATATGTCTGTCGTGTTGGTGGCTCCGCCAATGTTTCCAAAATCAAGAAATGGGTTTCGTTTTGGGCTTGATCCATTAGGTCAAAGGATTGTAGCTGTGAATGGCAATGAATTATGTCGCCTAGAACCTCCTCAAATAGTATGCATACTCCTATTCTTTTATATGGTCGTTTGGCTAGGATTGTTCTTGATGTTGGAAGTTAGGATATCTGAAATGGTTGAGCTGGATAGTTCATGAGTTGTAGAGTGCAGACTAGCATTATTTGACTAAGACATCAGTGGGTTATCTAGCAATGATCTTCGCTCTAGCATCTGTAATTAATATGTACTGATGCCGATCGACATTGAGTGTATATTTTTAAAGACAACATACATGTAAACCAGACTAAAGGAAGCATTGTGCAAAATTCTAAAACAAGAAAGTGGTAAAGCATCAATGAACTGCAATAAGAAATAAAATGCTTTATTGACCTATAATGATATATAGGTGCATTTTGATTGTCCAAATTGTAGGCCAATATTTGAGTCAAGCTACAAAAAAGCAATGTGAATAGTTGAACATTTCGCCTTGCAATGAAGGGTCATAGACTAAAAATACGAAGTATACGGTGTACGTCATGCAAAAGTGCCATACAAAAGTATGGTGGAGAGTTGGCACTATGGTCTCTCCAAAAATTATAAGAAACGGAAGCCGTGCCCTGCCCTGTAGCATTATGTGTTGCGCCAAGCAAACGCATAGCCATGGGGAATTGGATGCAGATAACAAACCTTGCAGTGTTGTCGAATTGGAGACTTTCTTGTGCAATCAAAACATCCACTGTTTTGAATATATGTCCTCTCTATCAGACACAAAACATGCATTAAGACAAATACAAACGATACAGGATATAGATTCAACTTAAAAAGTGATGAATAATTGTTTGTTCTTTTGTCTCCTCATCCATTTTTTTGTTTCTTTACTCGTCACTCTCCAAAAAAGACGTTGTAGTTAAACGTTCTTTTCCTTCTTAATAGCTCTACACGTCGCCCTCTAAAAGTTGCTCGTCCATTTTTTCCAGCTTTCCAAGCTCGATGCTCTCTTGCACTCGGCTCGGCACTTTGCAAATGCCAGGGCTCTTTGACTCTCTTTGTTCTTCGTGATTGAAGATCCTGATTCTCCAACTCCCTAACCATGAGCCACGCTGGAGAGGCTGCTAGTGGTAGTTGGTATTGAACGATCATGGTCAACTTCTTGCAGAGACGGATCAGTAGCACGCATGTCAGCTGGCCGTAGACAAGTGGCAAGGTTGACTAATATCGGTTTACATGCTGCACTGCAATATCAACATCAACAATACCAATTTATATAGCAATTATAGTACTTGCAATAACGCCATCAATAGTGATAATCACACTGATCATGGGTTGCCTTAGGTGGAATCCATCGATCCCCATGCAACCGTTTAACGTGCTTGGCACTATAGATTGCAACAATCCATCCACTGGAAACGTTGCCTGTCCTATATCTGGCAAGGCTTGGTATATGATGTGCCATAGCTTGCCACTGGGGGAAAAGCTCCACTCCGTGGATCTGACCTAGGGCTGTGTTGGAAATGTATTAAGCTTTGGGAGCTCACACACTAGAGAAGAATACCGGATGCAAGTTGGAGAGGCCTTATGGGAATGAGGGAGTAGGAGGTCTTTCGTAAAAAAAAAAAAAAAGTATTTATTGTAAAAAGGTTACCGACTTGCAAGCATGGTGCGCACGCGAAGAGTCGCTGCCATGGATCAAAAGGGGGGTGCCCAAAAGGAAGCAGGAGAGCCGAGGCGGGCTGCAGGGAGAGGGAGCTCATGACGGGCTACCAGTGTAGATGGAGCGGGTAGAGAGAGCTCACAGACTAGGGGGTAGGGCAGTCGAAGAGCTGTTGAGAAGCAATGAGGACCTGAAGGCAAGGAGAATCATGGCACTCTTGAGGAGGAGGACATGAGATCATCAGGGGTCACCCAATTAGCCAGAGAGGGTGTTGTGTGAGGAGGAGCCGCCATGTCAAGCAGATGAGAAGGGGCAACACAGGTGGCCATGCTGGGGAACCATCGCTCGGGGAGTCCGATTCCTTCTTTTTTTAATTGCTTTCGATACCGTGCTTTATTTTGGATGCGTTGTGGTTTTTTAATTGCTTTATTGTGGACGTGTTGTAAGTGCTCCACGTGGTCACTTGTGGGCTGAAAGAGTCCAAAAAGGACCTTTGGCTCACCAAGTAAAGAGGTATATTTATATGGGTACTCCAATCTCCACATATTTACATACAATTGAGTGCAAGCCTCCCAAGAAGATCAATTCCGGACAAAAACCATAACTGATATTCAGAGAAAAGTGTAAAACAAATTCCTAATGACTAATTTTTTTGTATGGAAAGCTTGAAAGTGGCTTAATTAGGTATCAAGGGACAAATCTATAAATTCTATTTTGGCTATGAGAGGGCATGCGGATTGTGATCCATGGTGTCCCAATTTGACCAAAGGTTTACAAAGTTGCAAATGCATGCCCTATAGGTCACATCGCAAAAATATCATGAAATTTGGACCTCATTTGGACATTCAAAAGGCCATAAGACCATCAAAATTTTGCAAGGCCATGGAAATAGAAAACAATATTGCAATACTAATTTGTTATGTTTGATAATTCTTCTTGAGGGTTTTTTCTATGATCCATATTGCTTGTAAATCTCACCAACGCATTAGTTCGAGAAAAATTAGATATTTTGGATCAAGGGACATCAGATCTATGATTTCAAAGGCTCCACCCAAGCAAAGGGATTCAAGGGAATTTTGGGATATCATTTTAGTTGGAAAAAATTGGAGATAGCTAGGTAAAATATCTAAATAAATTGAAAGAATACATGGATTGCAATCTATGGTTCATCATATGTGACATAGAGAGTTTAGATGGAGCTTTTGTAGGGCGTCAAGAGTGTGCTGCAAGCTCCATTATGTATTTGGAGCCTATTTGTTGGAAGCAGTAATTCCTAGTACCAAGCCTCAGGGTTGCAGTTCAATAGAATCTCGTGAAGAGTTAGCCAACTGTAGAAAGGAAGCAGTACTGAAACTGGAAGAGGATAAAATTCAGAGCATGTATATTGGAAAGGTGATCCAACAAAGAAGGCAAGCTTGGATCAACAGGAATATAAAGTTCAAGATTTTTAATGCAGGAGATTGGGTGATGGTTTACAACAATAAGCTGGGACCAAGACCTGGTAAATTGAAACTGAGGTTTGTAGGACCATTCCAGATAGTTAGGTCTATGGGACCTAATACGTTTATTTTGGTTGATGAGTTGAGACAGATAATTGCTAAGCCAGTGAATGGTTTTTGACTTAAACCATTTTTGGAGAAATAAAGGGTACTCGAGTACAGCATCAAATTAAGGATGTTAGTGGGATAGAGATGCCTTATGCATGTGAGGCAATGGAAGAGGGCATCATTTCAAAGAGTGCGGAAAATTCTGCCGCGCTACGTTTTTCTTCCTTGCTGCAGTATGTCGAGCCTTCGCAACACACCTATGGGCGCGGGGTGTGACTCAAGGATGGAAGAGTATGGGCCCTTTACCACGCTCCAACCTTTGCGTAAAACTCGTTATCAGAGAGTTGTGGTGGACGAGTCCAGTGAATGAATCAAGGGTTTACCACCTTCAAAGGAGGAAGTAATCCCAGAGTATACTTTCTTGGACTTCAGGTATGATTTGGTGGCAAAAGAGGAGATTATTCCATGGTTGAAGAAAATAGGGTTACTTAATTTTGGAAGGTTACCCTGGATGAGGTGGAGGCAGAATCAAATGCCAATGGTATACTTAGAGTATTTGCATGCAAATGATGGAAATATCTTTACAGAGGACTATTTGACTGAAGAACTAATTGCACAGGTGTTTGATATACCTACTAAAGAAGATAATGAGGTTAGTAAAGCAACTGAAAAGGACATGACAAAGACATTTGACAATCTCAAGGTGGGAGACATTACTATCTTGTCAGGAATGAAGAACCATGTGAGACTACAGCAGCAGGTGAAACGGTTTATTGAGAGAATATTTTTGCTGGTTAAGTTAGAGTATATAAGCAGGGAAATTTATGGTATATTGTTAGCAGGAGACTGGCAGACATATTGGATGTCAAACATCCTATTTTTTAGGATCAAGTTTGAAATCTACACCAAGCAAAAGAGAAAGGATAAAACAACAAAAGTGGGACCATATTTGGCAACAATTTTTCAATATGTGAACAACAAGAGTATTTTGTAGGGAAAAAGTTTTCTAGGGCCAGGACAATTGATTGAAGATTCAGAATCTGCACCAAGGAAAGACAAAAAATACAAAAACTGCATCAAGAATAGAAGACCATGCAGATGACAAAGGATGTGGACAATCTAGTGTCTGCAAGATATTCAAAAAGGAATATTTGGAAGCAGTCAAGATAAATTTGGAAAAGGAAATTGGGGACTTGTTTCCTAAATCTAGAATGGAGCAAAGTGAAAAACCTGTAGTACTTGTGTCAGTCAAAACAGGTCTTAAACTCAAAAAGCTAAAAGGAAAACTTGCAGGAGAGGTCATCATAGTTAGGGAATCTGGAGTTGAAAATCCTAACATACCTAAGGCTAGCTTTTCAAATGTCTCTTTCAATGAGGTGCAAAATGCAATTGGTGTGGTCAAAGATTATGTTGAACAAAAGACAATGGATTTTACTTTAGTGAAGAGGGAGAATAAAAGATTGCATAGTGAATTGGAGCAGATTAAGGAGGAAGCACTGAAGGAAAAGAAAGTTTAGACTGAAGAGGAAGTTTTACAGAGGAAATTTAAAGAGTTGATGTTGGAATTAGGGTTGCAGAGAAACGTACACAGCTTGGAGAAGACGAAGGAAGCTCAAGGCACACAATAGAGAGTGTATTACTTAGTGTGCAATGGAAAAGATAGATAGCCCTAGAGTGATGGGCGTATATACAATGCTCGGGGGAAAAAACCTCCTAAAGAGGGAAAAAATGCCCTAGCGGTCCTAGTGTGTTCACACACATCACTACCACATGTATATGGTAACAAATCCCCCCTGAAGTGATGTGGTGAATGAGAGCTGGCACATGAGTAAAGGGAAGTGCCATGCCCTGAGGACATGATCAGTCCACAAAGGGGAGTAAGCCCAAAGCTTTGCGGAAAGCTTCACGCTTCTCACGAGACAATGCCTTTGTGAAAAGATATGCAAGGTTGTCCTGTGTTGGCACATAAGCCAAGCTGATCTCTCCTGCTGAGAGCCTCTCCCTGACATAGTGGTAATGCACCTCAATGTGCTTTGTACGAGCATGAAAAACTGAGTTTCTCGCAATTGCCAATGCGCTCTGACTGTCAGTGTAGATAGTGTTGGTAGTGTCCTGTCCACACCCAAATCAGCCATAAGGTGTTTGAGCCATACACACTCAACCGTAGCTATGAAGACTTCCCTGTACTCAACCTCACAATTCGAAGATGCCATAGTAGATTGCTTCTTGCTCAACCATGATATACATGAACTGCCAAGCATGAAACAAAAACCACTTGTGGAAACTCGTGTGTAAAAACAACCAGCCCAATCTGAGTCCGAAAAAGCATGTAAGTCTGGCGGCAATGATCCCCCCTTGGGATAAAACAAGCCAAGATGTAAAGTGCCACTAAGGTAGTGGAAAATCCTATTGACAGCCTGCCAATGCTTAGACCCTGGGCTATGCATAAATTTGCTGACCTGTGAGACTGCAAATTGAATATCTAGCCTCGTGTTGCATACATAAATGAGGCAGCCAATAGAAGTTTGGTAAAGAGTGACATCAGCAGGATCCCCAGCATCATGTAGACTCAACTTCAAACCTGTTTCCATGGGAGTGGCAATAGGTTTGCAATCCTCAAGTCCAAACTTACATAGAAATGTCTCTATGTAACTTTTCTGACACAAGGCAATACCACCATCACACTGCTTAAACTGTATACCCAAGTAATGATGCAATAGCCCCAAATCTTTCATCTTGAAAGTAGCATTCAAATCAGCCTTAAATTCAGCAACATGTCTCTCATTTGGTCTAGTGATCAGCAAATCATCGACATAAATAACCACAATGAGAAGTACATCACCCTCACTCTTTACATACAATGTGCTTTCTCTTGGACTGTTAGGAAAGCCTCATTTAACCAAATGAGTGTCAGCTTTCTCATACCAAGCACGAGGATAATGCTTCAACCCATACAAAGCCTTCTTACATCTGCACACTTTGTCCTCTTGTCCTTTTATGACAAAACCGCGAGGCTGCGTTACATAAACTTCCTCAAATATGTCACCATTCAAGAAAGCAGTAACAATGTCTGAATGATGTACATCCCAACCAAAATGAGCTGCCAATGCACATAGAAAACGCACAGTACTCATACGACAAGTGGGAGTAAAAGTCAATCAATGCCTTTTTGTTGTGCATAACCCTTTGCAACAAGTCGAGCCTTATGGCGATCGATCTCACCATCCGGCTTGCGTTTCAACTTGTAAACCCACTTTGTACCAATGGCCTTTTTTCCTGGAGGCAAATCACATGAAGTCCATGTGTCATTTTCTATAAGTGCATCATATTCTGATTGCATGGCATCCATCCAATTTTTTGAATTTTGTGCTTCATCAAAAGACAGAGGCTCCTCAACATCATGTAAGCGAGACACAGCCAAAGCATAACAATCTGATGCATAACATGCATGGTGAGAGCCTGAAAAAGTACGACTAGACAAAGGTGTATCCAATTTACTGTCACGCAAAGTGTGCACCAGCCATTTTGGCATACCTCTAGCCTGCTCATTTTCAGCCCTTTCCTCATCAAGTACATCATGTACATCTGCATCAGTAATAGGCTGATCTAAAACATTTTCAGAAACCCCCATAGGCTGTACATTTGCCTCATTGGAAATTACATTCGTATTTCCACCACTGAAAAGAGGCAACAAAGTGTCATAAATGTTCTGTGAGCTTACATTACTGTCTCTAGTACATGACAGCAAGGGTTGAACAAAATCTTCCACAAACACTACATCCCGTGAAACCAGAATACATTTTGTTTCTGGATGATACAACCTGTAACCTTTACTTTCAACACTATAACCAACAAAAATACATTTGACAGCCTTATCATCCAATTTTCTACGCTGTGTTTGTGGCACCAAAGCATATGCCAAACAGCCAAAAACATGCATGTGCTCAACAGAAGGCTTTCTATCATGCCATGCTTCATATGGAGTAATAGACTGCAAAGCTTTCGTACGACACCTGTTAAGTACATAAGTGGCACACATGATGGCCTCAAGCCAAAAAGAATGCGGCAAAGCTTGTCTTTTGACCATACATCGTGACATTTCCGTAAGTGACTTCTTTTTCCTCTCAGCAACACCATTTTGCTGCGGTGTATAAGGCACTGTACATTGGTGTTTTATCCCATGACTAGCGAGAAATGCATGAAATTCATGAGACATATACTCCCCCCCTCGATCGGAACGGAGGGTGCCCATAGTACATTTCGAGACATTTTCAGCCATAGCTAGAAATTGTTTGAAGCACATAAAAACTTCGGACTTCGCTTTAAGCGGAAATACCCATTCATGCCTGGAGTAATCATCAATGAAAGTCATGAAGTACAGGTAATTGTCCAAGGACGGAGTTTGCATGGGCCCACAAACATCACTATGCACAAGCTGCAACCTGCATGTGGCCCGAACTGAACCATCCTTTGGAAACTTCGAACGTTGCATCTTACCCAGAATACAGCCTTCACAAACATGTTTGACAGGTGCTTCAAGAGGCGGCAAAGAAGCAACCATATCAGATTTTTGCAAACGCAGCAAACTGGTAAAATTTCGATGACCAAAACGTGCATGCCAAAGTTTTGCATATGAAATAGCCCTTGAATCGAACAACAGATTGCAAAATTTTTTCCACACTTGTCATACAACGTGAGCTTATACAGCCCACGACACAAAAGGCCAGATGCAACAATTTCATCACCAAAACTGAGATCATGAATTGTACATCTGTCATCCACAAATTTGACTACAAGTCCAAGTCTAGCAAGTGCGGATACAGACAAGAGATTCTTCTTGATCCCAGGTACATAAAGTGCATCAACAAGTGTGAAGGAACTGCCATTAGCAGTAGTGAGCACAATCTTTCCAACTCCCTGAACTGGATAAGAGGCGTTGTTGGTACAAGTGACTGAATTCCCATGAGGGACAGCCTCGAGAGAGGTAAACAATTCACGATGTGAGGTAATGTGCTTTGTAGCACCACTGTCGAAATACCACACATGTGAATCTGCAGCAACTGACAAGCATGCATCATGGACAGCAGGATTGTAAGTGCACTCTGCGCTAAAAGCCCATTCTGCATCAACATCAGCAACACAGTCTCCTTTCACAGAAGACTCAACAATGGCTGCATTTGTAGTGCAACCAACATTTGCAGTGGAACCACCCTCTTTCTTCTTAGCCTCTTTGGCCTTCAACTTAGGACACGACTTGATCAAGTGATCATTGGCTTTACAATAATGGCCCAAAAATAGGAGAAACAAAGCGGGAACAACACGTGCTATGTAGCACAAACCGTAGAAGACTATAAGGCACCTGTTATGCAGAAAACGGCACTGAAAAAAATTCTGCACAAAATGACGAAATAGCCTGTGCAATACTGCCTGTAGTGGAAACGGAGGCCGAAATGAGCCCAAATAAACAATATGAGCTGACCAAGCTCTACAAGCTTTCCAAAAATATTTATCAACCTGCGAACGCTCGCCAAAGCTCACTAAAATCGGAGAAAGTGAGCAGGCGTGTACTAGAGCAGCTGGCGACTAAGCCCGGGAGGATGCAACCTGCTCTGATACCAATTGTTGGAATTAGGGTTGCAGAGAAATGCACACAGCTTGGAGAAGACGAAGGAGGCTCAAGGCACACAATAGAGAGTGTATTACTTAGTGTGCAATGGAAGAGATAGCTAGCTGTAGAGTGATGGGCGTATATACAATGCTCGGGGGTAAAAACCTCCTAAAGAGGGAAAAAATGCCCCGGCAGTCCTAGTGTGTTCACACACATCACTACCACATGTATATGGTAACAATTGATTGAAAGCCACGAGCTAATGCAAAAGGAGTTAGCCTCCTATAAGCAATTGGTAGTATACAGAGAGAAGAGTTCAACTAGAATTGCTTAGTGGAGAGATGAGTGGCTTAATGCCGTGCAGGGTCAGTTGACTGAAATGACTACTTTGAATGCCACTTTGGAAAGCAGTAATTGGGTTTTGTTGAACAGAGTTACAACATGTATAAAAGTAAAAGAGAAGATTAGAGAAATGTCAAAGAGCTGTATGTGGAGGGATGGTATCTGGCTTCAAGTGATGTGGAGAAGATGAAGGCTCAAATGAGGGATTATATGAAAGGTGTTTGGGAGCACATTAAAGTTAGAATGTATGATGTGGTCAGTAAACCATATCAAATCTTTGCAGTAGAGGAAGCAAAGGAGGAGAACTTGTTTGTGTAGAGGCAATATGATAAATTGAAACAGCAGTATGAGGAATTGCAGAAGCAGTTGGACCAGCAGAAACATTATCAATTTGAAAAATTGCATACTCAGGGTGATACTATGATGTTATATAAAACTGAAACTGAAGTTTAGGCACAGACAACTGAAGATGTAGTTATAGTTAAAGTTGTAGATGAAGAGGAAGATGATGAAGGTCGACACAGCAACTTAAAGATCCAATACTGATTATTGTTGACGATATACTCACTAAGGAGAATACTGAGGTTACAAAGGAAGCAACTGAAGCTGAAGTGGATGTAGGACTTGGTGGAGATGGCAAGGCAAGTGTAAATGAAGGAGAAAGTACAAAGGCGTAGCAGATTGAAGTTAAAGATCATGTTGATGTTGATATTTCTGATCAAGGGATGGGTTCTCACAATATTTGATAAACATTGCCCACCAAGTGTGCCAGGTGTTAGTGCCTAATGTGTCAGGGTACTTATCTTTTTGGATTGTAACTAAGGTCTTAGTTTTAAACCTTAGGGGCTTGTTTACACAAGTGTCTGATGCTTAGATAGTTTGAAATACCCAAATTGTGTTATGACGTGTAGCAATTTTTGGATGTAACCAACAAGCAATTTGCAGTCTTCATGTAGTCGTACTGCTATTTTGGGTCTGTATTTTGATGACAATGATGAATTCACAATGAAAAAATACCTTCTATCTCTCAATCATGGTGTCTATTGTTCATATGCTTTACAGTTCTATGAATTAATATGCAATCTCATGTAGTCGTTTTCCTTTATATTGCATGTTTCTTGTACTGAATACATGTTAGGGATGTGAGTCCCTAACACTGTGGACATAGCTATTTTGGCCTAATTTGCCATCATCTAGTGTATGCATGCCACTTGGAGTACCTAATGGATATTTTCATGCCAATCAGAGGATACTTTTTTTACAATACACAAAAATAACATATAAATAGTTAATACAGATCACTAATGATAAAGTTTTTACAAATTGCATGGTCACTGAACATGATCAAAACAGTAACCTGAAGTTGCAAAAGATCATGGACAAGAAGAAGTTGAGATGATTTTCATTTAAAAAGGTTGTACAAGCTTAACTATCTTTTGACAGGAGGCGCTTTGCGCTCTCTCTACAACATTCTTCAGCATTGGGTAGGATGGATGTAAGCACATAGTCAGCTATGGCTTGGGCATTGTCAACCTCTAGGGCTTGACTAAGTGCTATGTATGTCATGAACTTGCCATGAAAACCTATGACAAAAGTGGCAATTGCAAGGGATTTTTCACCCGAATAATTACATGGGCTGTTTGAGGGATGGCAGCTAAGCATAGGAGTTTGCTAGCGACCTTAAGCACCCATAAAGCAAAATGACCATTGGGGGAGAAATCCTTGTGTATGATGCACACATATTGCATTGGTAGTTTGCCAATATAGTGTGCAAGAGCTGCCTAAGGCCTAGAAATCATGCGCTCCCCCCTTCCGGCTAGCCCACATGTCCATGTCCAAAACATCCTGCAAAAATGGAATTAACTAAATGCAAAGAAGAAAGGTATAATTCTCAACGTACAAGATGCTTAGAGTTATCTCTTGTTGCTTATCCTGATCATCCATAGTTGGTGTGGCTTCAAGGTTAATAGAGGATTCGCTCTCATCAACTTTGCAGGGGCTGTGCAAACTAGGAGAGTCAAGGCGGATAAGAGTTTTGTTGGCAACAACCTTGGCTTGTGTTGCAACAAACTCCTTGTCCATGACATGACTCTGCTCTGCATTGAGAATATTTGTTGTCACCAGTGCAATTGTGTCAACAATAGAGTTCCCAATGGAAGCAACTTGTTATTTGTAGGTTCTCGTGTAGAATCAAGGGAGAACTCCATCTTGGTGCATATGAGGCTTAGGCACTCATCTAGCCGAACACTAAAAGACTTTTCTAGATCATGCAAGAATAAGTATTCTTCATCTTCAATAATTATGCTGCTGAGGGTGGTTGATCTCCACTTTGGGTATTGCTGCAGGGTCATGGTTGTCGGGGTCAGACACCTTGGAAGTGCCAGCAATCTGCTCTCTCACTGCAATTGCCCCTTCCAAGCCGTGGGGATATTTGGCGGCTTGCAGTCTTTGCTCACTCTGGACATCTATAATGGCTTCAATATCTCAAACATTCTCATGCCAATCTTGCAATCTGGATGTTTTTTCTTGAATCTACAAAAAGCTTCTCCTTAGTGAATATCACCTTCAAAGCTTGTTACCTCCTTTGATTAAATTTGATAGATTACAAGCAATTGTGTAGGTAGGGAGCTCTGTGTCTGAGGTCAATGTTTTTCCAAGATGGGATCATGAAGACCAAAAACATTACCTCCTTGATTATACTTTGTCCTCTGCTTACCACATTCTACGTTCAGATGACTGTTTTTATGTTTTTTAAAGTTTAGAAAGAAGTGAAGATGATCATGATGATTCAATCTGTGCTACACCATGCAACAAAAGTTTAACCACTACATGTAAACATTGATATATATAACATATACATATATAGATGGTATATAATAGTTAATAATGTGTAATATATATATATGTGTGTGTGTGTGTGTGTGTATATATATATATATATATATATATATATATATATATATATCTGTACTCATTGTTATTATTGTAAAATATAAAGATATGATAGGTTTTTATATGACTGATTTTGAAGGAATGTGAAAGTGGCATATGTTAACATAAAAATTTGAAGAATGAGTTCATTCAAGTGTATCTTAATGATTGAGACTGTGCGTATCTTAAATAGAAAATATTTCAAATCCATCTAGAGAAATTTTCAATGAATGCATTAACTATTTAGAGCTATATTCTTTTGGGCTTTTCCTATAAATAGTTTATGTTCTTTTATAAGTTAACATTGCATACGTAAGGAGTGAGTAAGAATCAAAAAAGGAATAATTGGTCAAAATGTAACTTCCAAGTGCATTTTTTTATAAAGTAGGAAAGAATTGTTTGGGTTAAAACTGGTTGAATTAGGAAAGATATGATTGATTATCCTTAAGATAGCTGTCTCAAGACACCTCCGACTCTTTGGTATAAATTGATGATAATGATGGCTTTCTAGCTACGGATAAGTCGATTACCCCATGAACGATGAGTTTCTACTCCGTGTCATGTCTTGATGTTTCTACATAAGTTAGGATACCGTTTTTTATCCTAGGGGAGCCGCCCGGTTTTATGGGCAACTGGTTTGGTGTATGGGCACCCGGAACCTTGGGTGGGGGTTTATCCACTCCGGATTGTGAATAAGGAATGGGTGCCGTTTTTTCACCCTTAGATGGTCTTGAGACAAGAAGAGTACTAATCATGGTTATTATGGACAATGTTTTGATTGACAGTACCCTGTCTTAAGTTTAAAGATGTCTGTTTGTTAAAATAATGCTTTACAATGCTGTCTTTAATACTTGATTGAAGGAGTTACTGTGACGAAAAGTTAAAACAAACCATTATTTTAAATGTTAAAACAATGTGATAGTAATTAAAAAATAAATGAATCATGTGTGAGTGCGGGGTGGTAAGTGGGGATTGACTAAGGTTGTCAATCATGGACGGATGGACCTGATTAGTCGGGTAACTATCCATCCCTGCGCACTAAAACATTTAAAAAACTTCTTCACTTGGAAGAGGAATTTACCAGCGGCTGTGCCCTCACACATGTTAGGGGGAAAAAAACATTGGTTGAGGATACCTTAGCCAAAATTGTGGAAGTTATAGGGCCGAAATAGTTTTTTTTGACTTTGAATACGTTGTCCCATTTCCGCTACGAGACAGGACTAGGTCTTCTTCTAAGGCTATAGACCCAAGCCATTGTCAATGTTAAAGGTCTATTCCTTGGATTTTTCTTATTTAGAGACTCTGATTTTTATCAGACCTAGAGACCCGTCAAGGATCCCATCCCGATCTAGGTATAGGCGGGTTGGGGATCTCAAAGATTCGGGCCAAGTCAAAGCATAAGAGCCTTTTTAAGAGAGGCACTACAACCAATAGGAAACAAAAATTTCCTTCCTATCCCAGCCAACCCAACTAAGAAACCAGAGTATCCTTTATACCAAAGCCCGCTGCCCAACCCCAATCACCACCGTGTTTTGTTTGTGTGAATGCCCTTCCAATCACTCAAAGTGGAAGGCAAATCTAGTGCTATCAGTGCCTCAAATTTGGTCATAAGAAGACCCAATTCCCTAAAGGGGATGACCCTAGTAATTTGAGCCCCCATGTTAACCTTCAAAATTCACCCAGATAGGGGGACAAATTCAGAAACCTTGGGGCAAGAGGAATAAATCTAGCATAAGCAAGATCTGCTCCTAAATTCATTCTCGCAATCAGAAGCCAACCAACAACTCACCTAGAACATCCGCTGTGAACTTTGTTTTAGTAAAGGATGAGATAGAGGAACACGCTCACATCCATGCTGCCTTGGATCCCTATGGCCAAAAATGACAATTCTCCATTCTTGAGACTAAGGGATAATCTGAGGGTTAAACCTCTTTCCTTTCCTATTGATTTTGGTAGGTCACATTCATTTTTTTCACCTAACATTGTAAAAAGGTTGCAAGTTCCCTCTCAACCAATAGGCCATAAGCTATGGGTTTCTTTAGCAAGGGAATACACCATCTTGATAGATGAATAGACGATAGGTCTATCCTTTCAACTAGAAGGCCATTCAACCCAACAAAGATTTAGAATCCTAAAGATTGGCGAATTTGAAGGAATCCTAGGGATGGATCGGCTAAGTAGAAATAATGCAAACATACATTGCAGTGAAAGGAAGCATTTCTTTTTCAAATTCAAAGGGTGAACAAGTTTTGGTGCTAGGTAGAGCTTAAAAATCTCCTTTGATAAAGAAGGGATCACCAATCTATGTTATAAACTCAATAAACCAAAAATAGATAAGAACTTGAATGGCTAGAGTATCAAGATATTTTCCCTAAAGAATTGACAAATCTTCCCCCGCCTAGAGAACTAGAGCACAAGATCGAGCTAATTCTTGGTGCCCAGCCAATAGCTAGGGCACCCTACATAATGTCACCTTCTCAATTCATAGACCTGAAGAACCAGTTGACTCAGATTTTATAAAAAGGCTTCATCAGACCCAGTGTCTCTCCTTGGGGAGCTCCTTTGCTCTTCCAAAATAAGAAAGATGGGACGTTCAAACTTTGCATAGATTTTTGAGGCTTGAATCAGTGCACTGTCAAGAACAAGTACCCCTTGCCTCGTATAGACGAGCTACTCAATCAACTCGGCAGTGCTAGATATTTCACCAAGATTGATCTTGGATCAGATTATTACCAAGTGGGGATAAAAAAGGGAGATATTCCTAAAACAACTTTCAATACAAGGTTTGGACATTATGAGTTCATCGTCATGCCCTTTGGCATGACCAATGCCCCTACCACATTTAACCGTCTCATGACTGACCTCTTCAGGACAGAGCTAGATGATTTTGTTCTAGTCTTCTTTGATGACATCCTTGTGTGTTCAAAGACCGGAGAAGATCATGAATGACATGTATGCCATTTCTTGGAAATTCTTAGAAAAGTGCAACTCTACGCCAAGCGAAGCAAACACTCTTTCTTTGTAGAGAAGGTTTCATATTTGGGAATATAGTCTCTGGGGAAAGTCTCTCTCCCAACCCAGCTAAGGTGGAAGATGTAGTTCAATGGCCCATTCCCAAGTCTGTTTTGGAAGCTCCAGGATTCCTTGGCCTCACATGATGGTGAAGAGTATTTATAAAAAACTATGCACTCATCGTAGGCCCTCTTACTAAACTCACCAAGAAAGAGGAAACATTTATTTGGTATGATAAAAGTGATACGACCTTCAACAAATTAAAGGAAATCTTGGCCAGTGAAACTGTCCTCAAACTCCCAAATTTATGAAAAACCTCTAAGGTGATAGTGGATGCTTGTATACAAGGTACAGGTGGGATCCTACAACAAGAAGACCATCCCATAGCTTATGAATTACAACAGCTTACCCACCCATGACCTTGAGTTACTAGCTATGGTTCATGCCTTCAAAAAGTGGCAACACTATCTGTTAGGTCAAATGTTTGAGCTTGTTACTGACCAAAAAAGCCTTAAGTGGATTTTAACCCAGCCAAATCTCAATATGTGACAAAGGTGATGGGTTGAATTCCTACAAGAATTTACTTTTGAGATCAAATTTAGACCAGGCAAGGAAAATCAAGCTGCAAATTCTCTAAGTCGATGGGTAGTGGCTCTTGCCATCTCACTAGTTCATTCAACCCTACCAGAAGAAGTTCAAACGCCCTCCAAATTGATGAGAAATTTGATCCATTGATTCAAGAAATTCAAACTCAAGTTCAAAAAAGATACTTAGAAGACTCTTCCATTCAAGATGGACTCTTATTATTCAAGAACCTACTATGCATACCTACATGCTCAAGGATGCAAATTCTAAAAGAGGCTCACGAATCTCCTTTTGCAACTCACCCAGGTTATTAAAAAATGTTTGCTTCCCTTAAACAAAATTTTTAATGGCGTAAGATGAAGAAGGATACCCTAGAGTACATCAAGAAGTGCTTGATATTCGTGAAGGTGAAAGCTGAAAGAGTCAAAATACCTGGGAAGCTACAACCATTAGATATACCTACAATGAAGTGGGAATGCATCAGTATGGACTTCATAACAGGGTTACCTAAGACTACTAGAAATTTTGATACAATTTTTGTGGTGGTGGATAAAGTCACCAAAGTAGCTCACCTTGTCCCAATCAAAACCACTACCTCTGTAGCTAATATTGCTCAAATATTTGTAAAAGAAATTATCAAATTACATGGAATTCCTACTAGGATAATCAGTGATCGTGATTCCAAGTGAACTTATAAGTTTTGGAAGGCCATGTTCCAATCCTTAGGTACTCAATTAAACCTAAGTCCATCCTATCATCCAAAAGAAAATGAATAAATTGAAAGATTTAATCAAGTTATAGAAGATATGCTGAGATTGCAGTCAACACCCTTGCCTTTGGATCAAATATTTACCTTTAGTGATCTTTGCCTATAATTCTTCCTAGCATAGAAGTTTGAGAATGTCCCCATTTAAAGCTTGTTATGGACAAGATTGTCTCATTCCTCTCAGGATGGATGACCCCAGTCTCCTAGTGCCTGCAGTCAAGAATACTCTTGAAGAAATGGATCGCCAAGTCAAAATAATAAGGGAGAACCTTAAGAGAGCAAGTGATAGGCAAAAGAGTTGTGTTGATTTGCATAGATCTCTTAGGATATTCAAGGTAGGAGATAAAGTTTTCCTTAGGGTCAAACCAAAGAAAATTTCAATCAAATTGGGAAAATACAAGAAGTTAGCAAATAGATATTGTGGACCCTTTGAGGTTTTGAGAAGGATAAGGGACCAATCTTATGAACTTGCTCTACCCCCTCACTTGCATGTGCACAATGTCTTTCATGTTAACTTGCTGAAGGAATATGTTCCAAATCCTCTTCACATCTTAAATGATGAGGGTACACTTCTTATCACACAAGAAGAATTCTAGATGGAGCCTGAGCAGATTTTAGACATAAAGGAGCAAAAGCTACGACACCAAACAATTCAAGAAGTTTTGGTCTAGTGGAAGGGTTATTTCATTGAAGATGCCTCTTGGGAGGATTGGGAACATCTTATTTCTCAGTTCCCTCATCTTCTTTTACAAGAAATTTCCTCTTTTTGTTCCCATATTGAACCTTGCTAGCCCATGTAATTACAACTACAAGCTCTATCTTACTAAACTTCTGGTGTTACTCAATAAATGTATCCATACTATTTTATAAACGATGAGATTAGTGCTATCATTAATCTTCTAACTCAAAATCGTTGTATGGAATTGCAAAATAAATATGTATCTTTGTTGTATCTTCTTGTATTATATTGAGTTTTTCTTTCTTAGAGACTTCACTTGATGGATACAACTCATGATTACAAGGAAAAACTATAACAAGCAGAGCCCCGTTAATCACAAAACCTAAGAAATGAAAGAATAGTGGAACAAAGGGAGTTACTTAGATAACCTTATGGGGCCAAGAAATGGAAATTCAATCCTATTCTTTGAATTCATATTAAGAAGGGGGAAAAACTTACAAATCGACCATACCTTCCATGGCATGGTCAGACTAGAAAGAGTTACAAGCTCGACACATGTTAGGTCTTTCTTCCATCGGAATAACCCGATGAGAAATGGCTTCACTAATCTCTCTAGTATGAGGAGAGAAGAAAAAGGGATCCCTATGAATCTGTGATAGCTTTGTTTGCATTTTGCAAGTGCAAAATGCTTAAGGATAAGACCAAATCCTGTTTCCATGATGCCATCAAACAAGGGTAAAGGAAGTAAGGGAAAGATGGGGCTGGAAAGAGATAAATTTAGTCTTCAAAGAAGTTGAAGGCTAATTAAAGAAAGAGCCAATATGTTGTAACTTGTATAGGATGATGGCTTATTGATAAAGCCAAACCAAGGCCAATTTTGTAAATATCAAATAGAGGTAGCTTGTGGGAGAAGCCTAAACACCTTCATTTATTGTTACAAGCTGAGGGCAGCTCTTTCTTTTTGTTGGGGAGATTGTAAGGGCCTCTCTCTAGTTCATACTCATGACCAACACCTCAAAGTCATTGACTTGAAAGAAAAAGAGTAAACATAATAATAATAAATATTCAGATTTCAAAAAAATTTGGGCCAAATCCCAACACCAAAGTTTATCCACGTGACATTTTCAGTTGACGCCATGGAAATATGGACTTAACCAATGCATGAGAAATTAGCATTTTTCTTCAAGAAAATTTGTAAAGAGAAAATAAAGATGAGGATAGTACTTATTGAAGAAGATGTGGATAAGGTGAGTACTTATTGAAGAAGCTTTGAAAAGCAAGAAAACTTATCCCGATAAGTTTGAAAAGCTATCAAATGATAAACTAAAGCACTTATCCACTAATGTCTCTCTTTCATGTTTTGGAAGAAAAGCTTGAGAGTAAGCTTGGAGCAATCCATAGAGTTAAGCCTTCTTTCACACACACTCTTCTCTCCATGAGCAACCATGGCCAAAACCATAATTGAGCTTGTCATTACACTCTCCCTCTTCTCTCCCCTAACATTCAAGCTTTCCATAGCTTCAATTGCCTTATCTCCTTTCCTCCTCTCATTTCAAGTAACGAATTGGTTCAAGAGAAGTGAAAGAAGTAGAGAGAGCCATCTACAACAAACATACTTCTTCAAATACTCCCCAAGATCAAGGAGAAGACTATCGCATATACCAAAGTAAGGTTTTACATATTGTCTTCATCAATTGAGCTATTTTATATTTTAAATCAATTCATGCTTAAGCTCTTGAATTTCCTAGCTCTTGAATTTCCTAAGCAATATTTCTCCTCGTTTGGAAGAATAAACTACTAAATAACCACGTTGCTAACAAATATCAATCCAAAGTTATTTCTAGTTTCGTTGTTTCAAGTTCCCTAGATTACCAGACTAATATGGCATAGAGAGAGTAGAAAGCACTATCTTTAACCATAGGTGACTAGAGATCATACTTATATATCAAGTTTCATTCTCTAGATTACTAGACTAATATGCCATAGAGAGAGTAGAAGCACTCTCTTTAACCATAGGTGACCGGAGATCATACTTATATTAAAATAGCGTAAATGTTGGATGATGAACTAATATCTATGAGTACCTCGAAACCCCAGTAAGAAATTTCTTTTCTATTTTTTCAAGATACGCAAGATAATTGCCACATAATCATGGGCAATTAGGTATTCAATTTTTTTTGAAATTAACCATTCTATTCAAAGTGGCATTATAATTTACTTTACAAACAATGCTCTTATGAAAGGTTCACGAGTTTTTCTTTAAATTTGCAATCAAGTTAATTGAGAACATATGATTTTTCTTCTTTCAATGAAAAAAAGAGCATGCGTGTAGGATTTGTTTAGTGATACAAATAAATTAATACCAATTCTCTCAAGGAGAGTTAAGTTTTGAAGGGTATCTCTATCATAATCAAGGGAGTTTTCCTTGGAAAGGAGAATTTCCTTCCAATTAAGGTTATCCCCCCTCTTATCATTTGGAAAGTCCCGAAACCATAAACCTCTTTTAGCTACGTAATCCTCTCCACAAAAACAAAGGAAAGCCTAAATCCCATCTACAAAAAGGACTTGTTAATCTTTCATAAGATGAACATTTTCCACTTACACAAGCATGCCCACTCCTAGGAATGTCGTATTTTCTTGTCTTATACTATCACTCATAAAAACGGTCCTGCTCATGCATAAACACTCATCATCTCTTGCATAATCTATCAAAAAAATTAAGATTATTTGCCTTAAGAATTGAAGTCCCGCATTTTAAAGTCGAGTATTGACAACTCAAGAAAGGGTTAGTGTAGAAGGCATATGCATTGCTCATCTCAGTTTGCTTACTTTAAAGTTTTCTTTGCAATTCAAAAGGGAGGGAGTAAGGGGATAGCTTCACGGAAGTGATGACCGTGTTGCTTGAACATAAAACTTCCACAGCCTCCATGGAGATGCCCCATGGATTGAAAATGATGCAAAGAAAACCAATGGGACTCGTCCAAGACGGGGTTAATTTGAAACTTATGATGAGACAAAACTCTAACTCCCAAGAGACTCATTGTTTTTTCATGTCATGTTTGAGTAGACATTAAAATCATATAGGAATAAAATGATTTTAATGCAAAGAACCTAGTCTCAATTTCACCTAGGACTAAGAATTTTCTGAGAAGGTTGGAGGTGGATAGCCCTAGCATAACATAGTAGTTTAAGTGTATAATTGTCTCCTACTAGTTGGTAAAAGACCGGTGCAGGTGTTTACCTGTGGGATACAATGGAAAATGGTCCTTTTTGGCTAGGATGAGAACCATTGGTCTATATTTTGAGCTTATGATCATTGAATGCCCTAGAATTTGGAATGAATGCAAGTGAGTCCCGACCGGGTGATAGGGACCCGCGGACACGTATGGAAATCGGCCTAGTCCGGGTAGGCTTGATGCCAATGGAAAAGGAGGAAGTAAAATGGATCCTTGAGGATTGGATAAGGAAATTAGAAAAAGGACCTTGGGAATGAAACATATAAGAAAGGGATATGTGATTAATTAAGGAGCCCTTGTTCATTGTTTGGTAAAAATTAACCTTGGAAAGGCTATGAGCCTACATGGGGCTTTCCGGCACTCGTCCGCATCAGTCGGACATTGCTCTACTTATTGGATATTTTTTAATAAAGGAACCTAAAGTAGATTATTTTAAGGCATTTCCCAAATAAAATAACCAAATGGAAATTGTGTGAAGGCACCGCCCTCAACACGTGTCGAAGGAGATAGGATACCCAAGTCCTCGGATGAGGATCGGGATATTCCTGGGAAGGTATATGTGATTTCTTGAAAATTAACTAGATATCTTTAGTATTACTAAAGGAAGAAGGAAATACAAATACTCAAAAGGATAAAAATGTGGGAACGACCTTGTAAATGCACACTTGCAAGGGTATGCAACAATTTGCATGCTGCTTTCAAATGCTTGAAATGTATTCTTGGATTGACATGACTGGAATATTGGTTCCTAGTGTCATAGTACTACCTTCAAAAGGTGCATTTATCAAATGGTTCTGTGGTGGGAAGGTGGATTTCGGAGGGTTAATTTGTTGTCCAAAAAGTTGCAACCAATTTTATGTTGTCGAGTAAGTCGAGTCAAACATGGGGAAAGGGAAACCAATCTACGAAGCGGGAACAAAACTTGGAAACGAGGGATGCGTATAGCCAATAATTCCAGTCATTTTAAGGGGAATGCATTGATGGCTTTGCTTAGCCCTAACTAGGGAAAAAATGTCAGTGACTTTGAACCAAGGGCGAATTAGAGAACTCTCAATAGTTGATCTTGGAAGGTTGATGTTCTGATTTAGTATGATGACTTCAAATGGTAAGTGGAACTGATGAGGAAAGGTGTTTCCGAGTTAAGGGATCCAAATGACAAAAGTGAATGTTAATACCCCCTTGAGTTGGCATCAAAGAGCAGGAGGAGTCTTGTATTGGTGTTGGTCTCAAGTGGGAGGGATTTCAAGAATCGCAGTGTAGGTGAAGGAAGGCATTACAGTCGGTGGTACTAGGCATGGTCCTTAAACATACTAGAAAATATTGTCTCTTTGCACAGTTATCGTAAGGATAACAAGTGTTTCAAGTGTAGGGAACAAGGACATGTTTTGCATATATGCCCTAAGAGAAGTGAGAATAATGACCCTCCTAGAGCTATCATGGTTGAAGCTCTAAAAGAGGAATGCCATTGCAAAGGAGCACCACTCTCTTATGCTTAGGGAATAGTAAGAGATCATGAAGCTTTTATACTTTTTGATCCTATCTCCACCCACAATTGTATTTTTATTGAGCTAGCTAACAAGTTAGGAATCCATGACTTTGAGATGGGGGATGTGGCATGTGGTGAAAGAAAATGGATCTTTGAAAGGGCAAGAGGACTTAGTCACTCCGTTGAAAGTTAAGGCTCCATGTGCAAATCTATGTAAACAAAGAAAAATTTCTTCATCTCCCCACTCAATCATGAAGATGCTATCTAGGGGCACCGCTGTTTGATTGCATGGCTACCACTATGAAGTTTCTTGAAAGAAATGTCTTCCTTTCCAATAGGGACAAGGATGTTGCACTTGATGCAAATAGTGAAGGTAACACTATGCGACTTGTACAAACTCATGATTTATACAAAGTAATGAAAAGTTCCCTTTCTTGCTACATGGTTTTTTTCAGAGTCTAAGGAAGATGCACGTGTTCCTACAAAGATAACAAGTCAAACTAAAGTGGACCCAAAATTTTCTAACTTCTTGAATGATTTTCAATAGTGTTTATGTATGACATCCCTAGAGATTTACTCCCCAAAACAAGAGACGATGATCATACCCTGACCTCCTAACAAGCCTCCTTATTAAGTCTCATCAGCTCAATAAGAGGAGATTACTCTCATTCATAATATGGCCATTATATGACTTAACTAAAAAGCACATTGAATATGTATGGACTATGAAAGAGAATGAATCTTTTGAAAATCTTAAAGAAAAGCTAATCTGTCAACCAATGTTAATATTATTGGACCTCTCAAAATTGTTTGAAGTCCCGATGTGATGCTAATGGACATTTCCTTGGGTGCGTGTTGCTTCAAGAAGGGCATGCCATAGCATATAAAATTAGGAGATTAAATGAACAAGAAAAAAAATATAGGAATATATGAAAAAGAGCTATTGATGACTATTTTATATGCCTTCGATGCTTGGAAGCATTTACTCCTAGGCACTCCATTGATTTTGGTTGGGTAGAGATTACCAAAGTCTTAATTACTTTCTCACACAAACTAAATTGAGTGATAAGAAAATGAGGTGGACGAAAACTCTTTCATAGTTGAACTTTCATATTGCTCACATAGCTAGTAAGCTCACCCAACTGGCTAATGCTCTTTCACAAAGACCAAAGGTGAATGTTACATCAATAGCTACTCACAATGATCTAGCTTTTGAAGAGTGCAAGAGAGAAGAAGAATAGACACAGAGTATTGGTGGAGCTCTCAGTGAGGTTTCTAATGCCTCACTATGCCTTATTGCTCTATATGATCAAAAGAGTAGATAAGGATAGTATGATCAGTGTGATGGGTGTCTGGCCAGTTGTTTTGAACCCTAACAATCTTCCACTTGAAGGCCAACATGGCCCAAGTGGCGTATGCATGTACAACCTGTATAATTTTGAAGCATCCAAGTGGCTTCACCCTACACCCATCATCTCCATTCAATGTGCAAATTACTCCAAGGGAAGGCTCTTCATGATAGCATCTACAGGGTTGTCATCCGTATGAATCTTGACTAGCTCAATGTTCTTTCTAGCCAATATGTTGTGTATCACATGATAACATACTTCTATGTGTTTCAACTTGGAGTGCTATAAGAGTTCTTTGCTAATGCATTCGATCTCTGACTATCACAATGCAACACTAGAGTCTGAGTAATGCCAAGCTATCCCAGCCAACCACACAGCTTCCTTGCTAGCGAAAAAAAATTCCACATACTTTACCTATGTGGTGGAAGATGACGTACAATTTTGGAGACATGTCTCCATGACATGTCTACTCTAACAAATAGAAAAACATAGCCAAATGTGGATCTTTGACTATCCGCAGCACAACCTACATAATCTACATCTGTGTAATCCACAATGGACGCATCGCTATTTCCAAAGTGTAAGCACTTGTTTGATGTACCTTTTAGATATCTCAAAATGTACTTCACTGCTTCCAAATGTTTTTCTCTAGTATTTGCCATAAATTTGTTAGCCTCTCCCATTGCAAAAGCAATGTCTAGTCTCATGGCTTCCGTGGCGTACATGAGACTGCCGGCTACTAGAAATTATGGCACCTTGACCATTTTTGCTTTCTTGGCATCAGGCTTGGGAGCATCATACTAGCTAAATTTTTTATATGCTTTCATGGGGGTACTGAATGTAGCCTTCCTCCCCTACATATTAAAACACTGCAAGACCTTGTGAATATACATGTCCTAAGACAACTCAAGTATTCCATCTTCTCTATCCCTCTTGATGCACACACCAAGAAAGTGACTTGTATCTCCCAAATCCTTCATAGCAGATTGCATCACGCTAAGGGACTTATTCAAGATGGAAATCTTATCTTTAGAATTTAAAAAAATGAGCATATCATCAACATAAAGTATCAAGATGATAAGGGAACCATCATTCAACTTCTTGGTATATAAGTAGTGATGTTTTTGGCTCCTTTCATACCCTCGGGATTGCATGTACTTGTCATAACAACATTCATCAAGAACTAGCAACACCTATGGACTCAAATCATAAGTGAAGACTAGTATATCTAGAAACTTCATCACGTCCAAAATAAAATCAACATGGGGAGACTCAAGACGAGCTCCTCTATCTTCACACTGCTCTTAGGAGATGCAAAACTTATGTAAATGGATTTACCCTTCTCTCTTTGCAACAAACAACAATCCTATTTCATGTTTCCTTGCTCATGAAAATGGTAGCATTCAATGTTCCTCATGTCACATCCACGACTCTTTCTACCTGCATTCTTACAATCTAGTGATTGATAGTGACTATGACTACGACCTCTCTAGATTTGATTGTTTTATGGCTACTTCCACTAGCCATATATGCATCACCATGCCCATTAGAATCAAGAGACTGATGTCAAATATCTTTCATGAGCAAAGTACTAGTAACAACACTAAAAACAAGCCTGCCCTTAGGGACAGGGTTACTAATGGTAGTGTTAAAGGTATCCCATGATGTAGGTATGGCTTTCATTTCATCCTCAAAATTAAGCTCTTTTGATATAAGTTTTGTAAACAAGGTATTGAAGTCATGTAAGTGTGAAATGAAATTGTTGCCTTCATGTTAAGATGCATAAGATTCTTCATAAAAAACACTTTGTTCAATGCATTCTTGGCGTCCCATGCTGCACATAAATACTCCCATAATTCCTTTGCAGTAGTCTCGTCCATACTCGTAAAGAAAATGGACTTACCAAGGTGCATACGAATGGTCACCATAGCACGAGCATCAAGCTCCTTTCATTGATCATTAGTGTACACCCACTTTATGCCCTTTCAATGGCATTGCAAGGTCCTTATTGATCAAGACATCTATCATACAATTCTTCCATATTGTGAAGTTTGTGCCATCAAATTTCTTGATATAATACTCTTCTTTCTCAGAAGTTCTAGCCATGTCTGACAAGAGCAGATGCAAGAAAGTGAGACTAAGAATTTATAACAAAATTTTTACAATTTTTTTAGCAAAGTCTCCTTTGCATAGAGATCAAAATCTCAGCTAGAAACTCAATAAAATCATTGCAATGCCAATGCAAAAGAGTACTATAGGAAAACTAAAGTATTTGAGGCATAGACTCCTTTGTACAAAGATCAATCTAGAGTGAAACTGAAAAAAAAAAGACGCATAAATCAACAAAGAGTGTTGCCAGGGTATCAAACTGCATAAAATGCTCAAAGAAACTATTGGAAATGACTACCAACTTGGTATCAAAGCACCTATACCCATACATATCCTATGGCGAGACCACAAATCGGGATCTCCAGCAACCAAATCCACCTTACATTGGGTAAGCTGGCTCTTAGTGCTTGGATTCAAAAAACCTCATGCAATGGCCCTCATAAAAGGCTATGTAGACATGACTAGCCATAGTCTCATACACGGCTCTTTTGAATCAAGTCTAAAAAATAGTTGAGGCTTCCAAAACAAGCCAAAATTGGCTCCACAATGATCCAAAACATAGAAATATCATTGAAAAATTGTAGGTTATGGGCTCAAATAGGTCCTAGTGAATATGCAGGAAAAAGCATAGAATAGCACTATGTAGGGAGTAAAACTACTCTCAGTAGAGCACATGCAAACACTCTCAAGTTCTAGTCACTCAAAGATCATATACATCAAAACGCCCACTAGAATTTTAATGGCTATGAATTGCCAAATATTCTTGCAAATCTAATATGTCTAAAGAACCTGTGATTGTTCTTGTGTATGTAAAAACTATATGTGAGAGCTATCTCTAAGAATCCATAAACAACTATGCATGAGCAGTACCATAGAGAACATACATCAATGACAAGGACGCATATGGAAATCAAAATTTTCTCTAAAAAATGCATAGAACTATTGCTAACAACATTTTGTAACTTGCCTCTCACTACATTTCTGTTCACAATCCTAGAGAGCATGTGAAACCTATAACTAGAGAGCATGTGAAAACCTATAGTTGATGTCACTCACATTGATGCCGATGTTGGGTGTCACTCCTCTATGGAAGAGGCACCTCACTTGTACATGTCTATGTCAGGGGAGAAGCCAATGTCACAAGCTAGGAGAATGGATTGTTGATGCCAATAATTGGAGTGTGTGTGTGTGTTAGTAATAGTTCCTCTCTCCTTTTTGTTTTTTGTTTCGAGTGAGTGTATTCAAGGCCTTCAATGTTGAAGTTGAGATCAAGCTATCTATTTCTCTCTTTCTACATTGTCTCTCCTCTCTTAACTTGAATGACAAATTGTCCTGAAAATATAGTTTTGGTGTTTTTGATTTTAGGCATAACTACACTCCAAATCAGCTAATGAGCTCTTCTACAAAATTGTAGAGCTCAAAGAGATCTCCATTTTTTTATTTTATTTTTATGTAGCTCAAATTATGAACAAAACAATGACCTACTATTAATCTACCCTAAATTGAGCAGCCTACTTCTCTCTATCTTTGAGCTCACAGAAAGTGAAATCTCTCACCTCTTGTGGCTTGTGGAGTTCCTTCCACCTTGGTGACTGAGCTCTATGTGTTGAGCTCACAATGCCTCCATAGTTGTTAGTAGCAGCTAACACATGCTACACTAATTATGCACCAAGTTAGGGATGTGTTATGGGTGTGCAAAATATTTACTATCCACGTTGTATAAGGTCTTGGGCTCATTTAGGAGTTCCAAATTGTAAAAGCTAGAGGGAACAACTTAATCCCATAGTAGAAATTCTTGGAGTGTATGCCTTCATAAGAAGCCTTTTTATGCAAAGAGGCTCCATTCTTGAGGATCCATTCTTGAGTAGTCATTCTTGAGAGCCCACTCTTGAGTGCTCACTCTATGGATGGCCTAGCCTTGAACTTAATGCCCATGCTTTGAAGGCTAGTGCTAATCCTTTGTAATTAGAGTAGCTCTTCTTGATTAATCTAATCTCTATTTTACTCATCAATCTTGTCTTCTCTCTACATTTCATTAATGTCATAAAGTAGTTTTTCTTTGATGAGCATTTCAATTAGTTGCTGATTTGTTTAATTCTTTTCATTTGTGTAGTGTGTCGGCACTCTTGGTCATGTGATTAGAGTTTGTGCCTAATTGTGTGCTTATGTGTGTAGAGGTTTAAGAGCTTTGAGCTTAATACCACTTGTGTGTATTGGGGAGGCCAACTTCAATGCAATTACTGTGTGCTTTGGTCATGGATGCTTGTATTGATTGTGATCTTGTGGCTTGATAAGATTTGCAAGTCGGACTTTGGTGGACTTGGTGTGTGTAGGAGTTGATTGATTGATGATTAGAGTGTGATTAGAGTTAGTCTTCTGTACTTGCATTGGAGAGGAACTCTCTTGAATCCTCTTATTCATTGTGTTCGATGACGCTCTCATACTTAGTTGTGTGATGTTTTCATGCCCTAGCCGGGTGATGCTCTCTCTGGATTAATGATTTTGTCAGAGTTAGCCTATGCTATGACTACTTCTAACATTCAATGTTGTTGGCAGAGAGCGGTTGCCTAAGCTAGAGGAGAATATGATACTTTGATAAGAGTAATTTCACTACAAATTCATCGGTTTTGAGTGTGTTTAACTCAATTTATTTAATTTGATTGTATGTGCAAGTAATTGGAAGCTTATTTTTGAGTTATGAATACCCCAAACCCCCAATTTCACCCACAATTTCACTAATTTTTGACTAACCATTACTAATTTCACTTCATTTCTATGCCAATTTTTGACTAATTTCATGCTAACAATCACTACTTTTTACTAACATTTGACTAATCTTTCTAGCCTAACCACTAACCTTTGAAGTGTAATGTAATCCCCTTGTTAGAGGTGGAATCATCACTCTAATCAAATTAATTGAGCTAATTTGTGCATAGTTTGATGATTTGAGTGCAATGATGCATCTTATTGGGGAGCAAAGAAATAGCTTGGAGTGTGATTATGATGTAAGTTCACTCACTTGCTCATTTCATTTCTTGATTGATTAATGTGGTTCATTGAGTGCTAATCACTTTCTAAAATTAGGCGTGTAAATTAATTGACCTACACTTTGCACCTAATTTGATTCACTTGGGATGAAATTAATGCTCAATTTTAACTTATGAACCTTGTGTGTGTCAAGATAATTCTTAATTCTCATCAAGAATTTATGTGTGTGCATAAAGATCATTGTGTGTGTAATGCACCAAAGAGGAAAAAAATTGCCATAAAATTCAAGTGTGTGTGCACCTTCTTGAGTGTGTGCATGCATATAGCTTGCGTAATTGATGATATATGAGTATAAAATCATGTATTTGATGTGAATATTAGGCTAATTCAATCATTACATATGTCTAATTGCCAAAAATTTGGGCAAAAATTGAGTGTGTGCTCAATTGAAGACCACTTGATTTAATGATTGATGGTCAATTGGGGTACCCAAATGCTTTTTTATTGTGAATTGTGCATGAAATATGTGTGCAAGCATTACGAATAGGCCTAATTGTATTTCCAATTGAGCTAAATTTGGATTTTTGTGCTTAATTTGGGAGTGTGTGCATTGCTTAATTAAGGAAAATTAAGATTGATTTTGAGAAATTGAGCATGTATGCATCTGTTTATGCTTGATAGAGCTTGCAATTTGAGCATTGCAACGAGGAATTGATGGATTTTTTGCATATAATTTTGGTCTAAATTTGGGTGTGTGTGTGCCTACTTAATGACATTTGGTATCCAAATCCAGGATAAATGATTCGTCTTGGTTATCAATCATAATGATTAATGGACCTAAAGATTGGTTTGTATCATCAAATGATTTGAGATAAAATGACCCAATTGGTACTCAATGGGGGATGATTTTAAGTGAAATACCATTACAATGTATGCTAAATTGATTGGTGTGGTAAAAAGTGCATTGATTTGTGTGTATATAAGTGCAAATGTGGGTAGCCTCACAAGGCTAAATGACAGTGTAACTAGGTTCGAATGATTTTGATGCTGGAAATGAGAAACTTGAAGTTACAATGTTTGTAAGTCTTCCAATGAAGAATGCGTGCACTTGATTGGCTTAGGTACATTGCCCATTGAATGACAGTTGACACCAATTTTATTGAGATTTTTTAAAAGTATTTTTGCTTGATACTATTCTCATTACATGTGTATTTTCAAATGATTAGTTATGGCGTCAAATATGTGTGTACTTTATTGGAACTTTAAGAATCAAGGATGCACACCATTTGATGTTAGTAAAATTGTCATCTAAGTGATTGGAAGTGGCAACCAAAAAAGAAATTGAGGAATTGTGCTTTAGGTTTTAGAATGAATTTTTGTGTGCACCATTAAAGAATGCAAATAAAACGTTTTGATATCCCAATTGGATTCTAGAGAATAGGGCTTGACATTTTGGAAGGAAGGTTTTTGACATAAAACTGTGAGCTTGAATTGTTTACTGAGTTTTTATTGGATATGTGTGCCTCATTTTTTATCCCACTAATTAGTTGAACGTGATCATGCACATACCCTTTCTTGCCTTGTGAATATGCTCTTTGAAAATGAAATAAGAAATAATCCAAACTTTGTCTCTTGCTACCTCACGTGTCTTACCCATAAACACACTCACAACAATAAATGCAAGTGTCATAACGATGCACACACACACACTACACTCAAACTTTCTCTCTCTTTACCTGGCTTGCTACATGCCATCACAGACTCACCCTCCCACCTCACAAATTCCACCACTTTCCTCACTCGCATGACTCTTATGTAGCCAGTAACGCAGGACCAACTATAGAACACCCCACCTTTGGCAGGTTTCATTTTTTTTCATAGTTTTGTTCTCTTTTGCCTCTGTTAGCTTGCAAACAACTCACAATCATGTGGTGTTGGACCCACAAAATCAGTACCCTTGGCGGTGGCTTGACCTTGCCTTTTTCGCTTTTAGTATACCCACCATCACACACACACACACACACACACACTCACACACTCACACACACAATCAAGTTCCCCAAATATTGCATTATGTTTCTCTCCTCTTGATCTTTCTATTGAGTATATTCATTATCAGTCTTGTGACTAAAGTTCACGTCTACGGTGTATGAGACTAAATCCACTATTTTGATAACATTTTCAAGTGATAATGTGAATTTTTTGATAGGAGGTTGATTCTAAGTTTTAGTGGATGTTATTAGACCACTTTTGCTCATGTTTTGATGACCCAAAAAATGATGCTTTGTGATTCATGTACCTCTTAAAAATGAGGAGTGTTTGGGGGTTGTAGTATAGCACAATCCATCAATGTAATGTAAAACACACAAAGATAAGAGAGAGAAGCATAGAGACACTTAGATTTGTATTATAGCTCCAATGTTAGCTACAATATGTGAAAGAAAATCCATTTCCATAGCTACCTTCTTGTCCTCATCTACATTCTACCCTAGATCTCAAAACAATGAGCATCACACTATAGAATTTTCACATATATAGCTAGGGGTTCTTACAAATGACCGGCCACCAAAAGTATACAAATGAACATATGGATACAATTTGGAACTCGTAATGAGCCCAAATGATTTTACATAATGAATATGGAAAATATGTCCATGAGTAAATAGGCAATGGCTATAAGTGTTGGAATCCCAATTTTCCTCCTTGCCTAGACCTTTTTTGTCCTCGACCAACCATGGTGTGAATCTATAATAGTGCTTGGGACATTGGGTAGGAAGAATGTGCCCTTCAAAACAAGCATAAACATGAGAAGAATCATAAACCAACACATAATGAGCATAACTCATGATATCAATGAGACAAAAAGTAAAGTGAAGATGGATGTACACATGGTTTAGGACATGCCAATACCCAACTAGTCATAGGTTAGAAATCATACGCATTTGAAAGAATTAAAACATAAAAATTATGAGCTTATTAGTGGCATTAGGAAAAATATGAACCCTCTAGGGGCCCTTTGGGATTAAGGTTAATTAGAGGCCAGCCAATGAGAAGAGGGTGGTGGACACACTCTATGCCCTAAAAAATGTAGGGGGACAAAGTAGTCTTACACTTTTTAAATGGGCTCTTACCTAGTGAGAAGGTGGGGTGGGGGGGGGGGGCGGGTGGGTGGGCCATATGGAACCTCCAACTTCCCTCCTTTTTGATCTGGTTTTGAAAAAATCCCAAAAATTTGAAATTTTTCAAAAATTTCAAAACTCAAATTTCATCTTCTGAAAACCCCCCTAAAACTATTTTATGGTCAAAAAAGCATTTTTTGATCTCAAAAAGTCAAAACGTGCATCCAAAAACCCTAAAATTCAAAATTTTTAAAAAACTTTTAAAAAATCTTTTTTTGCTATCGAGAGCTCCCCCAAAATTAGTTATTAGGCAAAAAGGGATTTTCTCTCTCTAGAACCCCTTTTCCAACCCCTCCTTGGTTGCAACCATCACACTCATCCTCTACTCCAACACTCTCTCTCTTTACACCATCTCCATTGCTGCAGCAAGGAAGCTCCTCTCTCCTCCCCTACCACCTTCCATTGCCACACCAAGCAAGGCTTATCCACCTTCTCCTCCCAGTGCCACACCAAGCAAGGGTTGTCCACCTTCTCCCCCCATTGCCACAAGGGTTGACCATTTTCTCATATCACTTTATCACACCTACATTGTAGCAACAAGCAAGGTTCTTCTCCTCCTCCTAGTTTGCTTTGCTCAACCATGGCCAACTCTACTTCGCAAAGGCGACCAAAGGATGAGGTCACAACACTTGCATGCCACAACACTAGAGGTGTAGATGATGAGTGGGTGCCACAAGAGTTCACCAAAGGTGCTTGGGTATACATGCAACCATCTGCTGTTGGCCCTCATCATGTGCGGAATCGTGCAAACTTGGATCTTCATTGGAAAGGAAAGCTCCTTGGCTTCAAGAACCACAAAGACAAGGGGACCATAGCCATTGTGCAACATGTTTTCTCAATGTCAACCATGCACTTGCAACAACCACCTCGATTTCCAACACATTGTAAGTACATGTTTTGAGAATACAAAGCTAGGTGTGAAATCACAGTGTAATGTTATTATGGATTCATACTTAACATTTGTCATGCATTTATAGTCATATTTCCATCCACGTTGGTGGAGGAGCAGCCACTACATAGTCTCTCCGGCACATTCAATGCTATACATGCGGATATTGGAGCAATAATGTTCCCGCATCTTTGCCCAACCAAACTGGTTCAAAGAAGGATTTTCTTCTATTCTCACTCCTATATTGTCTCTACTTCTACACAAGCATTTGGAACGCTTGAACCCATCAAAGTAACTTCCTTATTAAGTATGGGGTGGCCGGTCCCAGATTTGTGGCCGGTAGCATCTTTCAAGCAAAAGATGATAATGGATGTCCAAAACTCTTTGAAATACTCTAAAGCTTCTAGGTCTCTGGGCTTGAGCTGGTGTTTGCCTATTCATTGTTTTGTGCACATTTTTAAAGAGTCTGGATTTGTGGAGACTACCACAATGCTTGTATGTAAAGATGCGCATTACGAGGAATTAGGAAGGCTTTTAGAAGAGGACTGGGGTTTTGTGGAGGGCATGCACAACGGGGACCGGTACCATTGTAAGGTTGGAGCTTCAGGTATTGGAATGCGCTATTTGAAATCCCGCACCTCCTTGTACATACGATTTCACTATGATCGTTGGATGTGCAAGCTTGGAGTGTGGACTCCCTTACAGAGTGTAGACGGCGCTATTGCAAGCTTTGACATTGCAGTGAAGATGCCCAACGATGCTTTGGAGGCAGTCCAAGTGAACAAGCATTGGACTCTCAGTAATGTTCGAGAACATTTGGTTATTATGGGTTTTGAGGCCCTTCAACAAGCACAATTTCGTTTACAAGGTCACAAGGTGAGAATCCTTCCACCACATTTTCAATACATCATGGTTTGTCGATCATTAGATGCTTATTGTAATGAATGTCCGCAGATTGGGAAGAGAATGGAAGACAAATTGAAGGTCGAGGAGGACTGGGGGATAGATGGAACTATGCTATCGATCTTATAACTTTGTAACTCTTGCAATTTTCATATTGATCCCCGCTGTAATCAACATGATTTGCTTCGGCAAATCATGCCTTTGAATATAATTTTTGGCATTGGGATGAGAAATCATTTTTTGGTGAAAGTGCCTTTTTATGTCTTAAAAAAAGGGTACATTATAAAAGGGGGGCCACCTAACTCATTCACTATTTTCACTTTTGCAACTCCTGAGCTCCTCCACTCTCTATCCACACCCTAGGCTAAACATGGATGCTACCACAGCCTCTGCATCTGTACCCACATCCACCCCTTTGTCACGCTTCATCCTCTTCCTCGAGGACACCAAATACAAAGGGAAGTTGGACCTCACCTTTATTACTCGTCTCCCTGACCTTGACGCCACAGTTGCCCTTCACATGGATGCATTTGAGGAGATTTCTGCGTTCATGGAGGAGCACATCATAAAATATTCTGTATCTATCCCCCCACATGCAGGGATCTGGGTGCCTTGTGATCTTTTGCGCTATATACACAAAGGTGATCGCCCATTCTCCAAGCGGTTGCAACGATTCCAAGAAATTGCAACCAATGCAGGCCATTACTTGGACGAGCAAGCCCCTGGGGTGTCAGCGCTCAAGAAGCGCAAGTTGGGGGTGGAGTACTTTTCTCGGCTCGCAACATTTATCTTCTTGGTGAGCGAGGAACCTGATTTGGAGGAGCTCCGCTTACCACACGTTCAAGTTGGGTCCTTTATCAAGGACACCAAGGAGCAGCAGGTTATCCCCATGAACCCTGCAGCGGAAGGAAAAGCACACCAGCTCGAGTACCCTAGGGGTCTTGAGGAAGTGGTTGAGAAATCCATAGTTGCGGCTGGCCCTAGTGACACTCCAGTGCCACTACCACTGATGGATGTGGCTATCCCAAAGGTAGAAATTAGCCGCTTCTCCTCAGTGTTAGTGGATGGGGAGGAGTTTGTGTTCCTGCATGATTTAGAAAAAGCATTTGGCCTGCGCATGGATGAATGCTTGAGCGTGCTATGCAACAGCAGCAAATGTCCCTTAGACAATACGCCAGATGCCCTAGAAAGCAAGCTCTTGCCAGATGGGGACTTTGTTACTGACACTATTGCAGTTGTATGTGCGGAGGTCCTGGTAGCAGAGCAGTTGCACGTGGCTCATGAAGATTTCCAAGCCACGCAAGCCAAGGTTGAGGCTGCTAGGATGCCTATGCCATTATGCAACCTCCCATCTGATGATCCAAAGCTTGTATCTGTGGTGCATGGGAGCATTGACTTGGATGCAAAGGGCAACAGGGAGGAGGATGACAAGGAGCAGAAGGTAAACTGTATCCTAATTTTCATGTTACTATTTTATCCTTTGTTGTCTTTTTTCTCAACCTTCATCGGTTTATGACAGGATGTTGTGGAGGTTGATGATTTTGCTGCAAGGACAGGTGGCAAGCGGACGGGCTTTGGACCTCAAGCTTCCCTTGCGCATTACCTCGGACAACTCCCTCCTAGCGATGTGGCCATTATCCATAATGAATTTACTCCCCAAGCCCATTTTATGACTTGGTCGTTAAAAGCTTTGAGCAAGTTTTTGTGTTTGAGTACCATTGCTCAAACTGCGCATCAAGTGTTCCTAGTGCGTAGATCCCTTGTATGCACAATGTTTGGCACTGGCTTTCGTGGTAAAGTGCTTGCCCAGATAGGGATACATGCTTCCATTGGCTCAACTGACCCAAATGCCATAGCGCAGTCCCTCTTGACTGGGGAGTTGCCTTACGCGCAAAATAGGCGCCAGGAAATGGTCAAAAAAATTCTGAACTCCTCAGATACATGATGTAAAATCACCGTGCTAGAAGGAATAAAAAATATTTGAAATTGCAAATTCTTTTCAATCTGATTTGTCAATCTTGAAAATTGTTTCAATTGGTGATATGAATTGTTTTTTGACTTTGTTATTTCAAGGTATGTAATTGCAGTCAATTTGAGTATAATTGTGATTTTTAAGTACCCTAGGGGGTTAGATTAGCCTATAAGGGGCAAAAAATGCCTGGCCACAAGGGTGCGCAAATGGCCCATCCATCAGTTTTGGATGGGCCATTTGCGCGCCCTTGTGGCCAGGCATTTTTTTGCCCCTTATAGGCCAATATACCCCCTAGGGTACTTAAAAAGCACAAATTTATTGCAATGGATTGGTTTTGCATCATTCATTTAAATGCAATCTTTTTATGGCAATTCCAGTATATGTTCACACTCAAGGACACTAGAAAAGCTCAAATCAATTATGAAATGAAGTTTCCAGCAAACTATCACTTGCTTTAGCTCTACCTACTACACCCTTGCACCAAAAAGTCAAATTACATTGGACACTTGGTTTCACAATATGTTATTTGTTTTGATATCCTATAAGGAATTCAAAGCTTGAAATGACCAAAAAAAGGTGTCCATAAGGATCCATATAAAATATTGATGCAAAACCAATAGGTTTTAGTAAATTTGGTTATTTTAAGTACCCTTGGGGGTAGATAAGCCTACAAGGGGCAGAAAAAGGCCTGGCCACAAGGGTGCACAAATGGTCCATCCATCAGTTTTGGATGGGCCATTTGCGCGCCCTTGTGGCCAGGCCTTTTTCTGCCCCTTGTAGGCTTATCTACCCCTAAGGGTACTTAAAATGCACAAATTTACTGAAATTGACTACAATTACATACAGAACTTGAAATTACAAAGATAATAGACAGAGTAGACACAACTGTTGATCATATTGTCATTGGAAATTCAAATCATTACAAAGATAAGGGTGTGCAATACAAAAAGAGGGGTAACTTCGGCTAATGCTCGAAGTCTCGTCGCAATCGTCGTGCAAGCTGCATATCTTTTGGCTGTATTGTCACTTGCTTTGCATGAATGGCACATAGGTTGGTATCTTCCAACACTGAAATGATGTGGGCCTCTGCAGCTTCTTGAATAGCCTCTAGCGCTATTGCTTGCATTCTATACTGATTTCCATAGCTTTGAAGCACTTCCTTCACAGTGCGAGCAAAGGGGGCGCGTCGAATCAAGAGCTCCGTCGTCTTCTGGTAGTGGCGGATTTCTGCAGATACCCTTGCTATTTTTCGGCGCCGCTGCGGTTGTCTTGGGGGCACTTGCACATTTGTTGGCGGGCGGCATGAAGGCTTCTTGAAAAACTTAGACTTGCGTCTGTTTACATGCTTAGGGGCTGGTTCTGCAGCTTGTTCTGATTCTTCCTCTTCCCTTGGTTGCCGATCTTGTCGTGTGGGGAGAGCTCCCTTGCCTTGAGGCAATGTCTTCCCCCCAACGGCCACCCGGTGTGTGCGCGATATTTTTTCTCGCAGCCATGGTGGCTCACTCTCTGATTCGGTGTCTGTATTGACCACCCGAGTCCAGGATGGTCCTGCTTGTGATTGGGGGCGCGACGGCTGCTCCCTATCGGACTCTGATGTTTGCTGGCCCTCTGCTTCTCTCCAGCGCTGGGCACGTTGCTTCATTCTCTTTCTAGGTGTTATATCTTGAGGAGGTGGAGATTCAACAGTCCTTGATGACTCTCGTGCCCTACCACCATGCCCACTACCAGAAGAGTTCCTGGAACGGCCAGGTGTTCGTGGCCGTTTTCTTGTGCCTTTAAGCCATGACGGCTTCTCACATCCTTGGAGGGTGTTTTTGTTGGCAGGCGGATGCTCTTTCGTGGTTTGTTTGGTGCGCGCCATTTCGTTGGTAAGAGCTCACCTGTTCTTAAGAAATGAGTGATTTATGAGAGCATGCAATATTTATAAGGGCCCATTTAAAAAGGGCCCTGTTCACACTAATTTTTTTTAAAAGAAGTATTATTTTTTAAATAAACATGTTGCTAAGAGTTGGACCCTGCGTTCACGTTTAGTGACTCGCCCACTTTGATCCTTGTCGCACTCTGCATCGCCGCCATGTAGCATGCTTGGTGGGACCTTGCGACATTTGCCACTTGTTGCTATGCTCTTGACGACTCCATTTGCGCACTTCAATAGCAATCTTGGATTGTCGCGCACGCTCCATTGTGAGCTTACGAGCAAATGTTGTGCGAAAAAACCAGTTGAACATCTCCTCCAAATAATTGGATTGCACCATTCCACCACCATGTCGAGTATTTTTGAAGTACACTCCCCTTGCTCGATAATGGGACTTCTCCATGCCTTGAGTGCTAAAAATTTCAAGCGATCCATACTTGTGCATAAAAAATGCACCATGCGCAAACAAGATATGCTGTTCACATGAGCAAACGATCCACATTAGTAAATAAAAACAATCCCTTGTAATGAATACACCATGAATGACTTACCATGTAATGTGTGATGTTATTTTCACCCCAAGAAAGGGTGAAGACCTTGGTAAAATCCGCCAAAGCTTCTTGAAATGATTGCCGTTGTTCTTCTGTTGTGCTGTTAATGCTCATAAGCTTGACCATTTTATCAAAATGGGCCCAAACTTGCTTGCGCTTGTTTGCAAGCTCGCCATTTGAATCATTGTCAGTAGTAGCTTTGCATAACTCCTTCCAAAGCTCCCAAAGGTTACCTGCCTGCTGGTTGGAGCTGCTTTGAGCATCATATCGACTTGGCTTTCCTTGGGAAACTTTCTTCAAAAAGTGTCTAGCTTTTTGTCCACTCATTGACACTTGTTGAGCAATTTCATGGGCCTCCCCTGTGTTCTTTGCAGCAACTATAGACACATTTCCACCGTGACAGCCAATGGAATTCAAGAGTACCTCCACTCTTTCGATCGCTTCCTGGGACTTTTCCAACGGTTTCATTGTGAAAGCATAGTCAATGTGGAGCTTCAATAGCCTATCAAAAATACGCATGAATGCGTGTAATGTACAAAAATGTACATTCGATAGAGGAAATCGAAAGATTGGATTCCAAGTGTGGTCCTTTTGATCACGGTCTGGGGCATTGAGCATGGGACATCTCAGAATAGACGCTTCCCATTCTCTACCTTCATCTCCGACATCATGACAATCTAACCCTTGTTCTCCATGCCCTTGCCATGGAAGCATGTAACTGGCCTTTGCAGTGCTCTTATGTGATTTTTGTCCATTAGGTTTGTACCCTCGAGTGCAAAATGGACAAGGCATGAGAGAAGAAGCCCCTTGTTTGCAGCCAAGCAAACACTTTATGGTCTTCAAATCCCCACCTAAGTGCCACTCCACATCATAACTACCAAAGCCCTCAATCTCCAACTTCTGACCTGCAATTTGGGAGTGTATTACTTCTGTGATCCATGGAGTTCTCTCAAAAATCCATGAAAGTACTCCATTGGTCTCTTTGGGCACCTCAATAGCACCCAACCACCAAATGTCTTTCTCTGATTGCACGCTAAAAGATAGGGTGGGATATGGCTCGACTGAATCCCTTCGCTTGGTTGGCAGAAGGGCCTCGTTCATTAGAGTGACACTTAGCCTCTCTAACCTTCGGCCTTTCACTATTTGACACTCATCGAGTTTCAGCACAAAAGCGACTTTTGTGCCAAGCACTACAAAATAAATAGTGCTAAGACCTTAAACTTCAGCTTCTATGAAAAGAATAATACCAAAGAAAAAAGTAAAGTGTGTCACCTTCTTCAGGTAACTCGTAAAATCTAAGCATGGCTTCTTGAAGCCTTCTAAGATCCACGAAAATATTGTTCCACATTGTGTAAGGAAAGCCCTTATTCGAAGGTCTTATGGATTGTTTCTTACCTTTTCCCCTTGTCTTTGTTGCGCACGAAGCATAAAGGGAAGTTGGCATTGTGTCCTCAATGTGTAGGTATGTCCCAATGCGGGAGAACACATCTTCGTTTGTGGCCTTCTTTGCGAGCTTGACCTTGTGAGGAACGGGAAATAGGTTTTCCACAATGCCATGTTCTTTGAGGGCATCCTTTAGGAGTTGAAAAATAGCCTGATAGGCTTTGGTGCTGATTCCAGCCTCATCACAAGCTTGTTGAACGTCATCATCATTAACCACATTTCTTAATTTACGCATAAGGTCCTTGGTGACTGCATCCTTAATGTGCTTACCTCCAGGTGATTGTAAGATAGAAATAACGTCCTCGGTATTGAGACAACTAGTGAGAAGGTTGACTCGATTATCTTGGCTTGTTCCACCGCATGCCTCTTGGATGAATTTTCTAGCAACAAATAAACATAAATGTTAGAAAATAGTGTGAAGTAAGAATGCAGCATGCAAGTAAAGACCAAATCACCTTGTGGTTGTAACTCGTCGTTTGCGTGCTCCTCCGGAATGTGCAAGAGTTTCAATGGATGAATAAGGGCGTTTGCGTTCGCTTGCACCAAGGGGTGTTTCTTTCAAGTATGTGACGGTGTTGGTAAGCTTTTGGATGTGGGACTCCTTTTCTTGCATTTGTTGTTCAAGACTTTTAACTACCCTCTCCGAAGAGGCAACACTCTCTTGTAATGCCGTCGTCTTGAGGTGAAGAGCTTGACATTCGTGCATCCACATATGCAAAGAAGCACCTGCACCCATACACAGCCGCTTGCAATAGCCTAACAAGCCTGCTTCTCCCCTCCCAAGAAATTGAAGAAATGTGGAAAGGCTATTAAACGGTGGATGGAAGCGGCTTATAGGATCGTAAGGGTACAAATGGCCATCCACCCAAATGTCAACATTGGTCTCACAAGCGGTGCGACGAACCTGTGATGACCTTTGATCACCTTCACTAGTGGTCTTCGGTGCAAATGCCGTGGGTAAGCGAATATGTATGCTTTTGGTGTGCGGAGTACGTGGTGGTGGAAGAAAACCATTTGTGATGTCCGTGAGCACCATGGAAGCTGTTGCGTGAGGAAGCAAATGATGAAAAGATAGAGGGGGAATGGGGAGGAGGAGGAAGGTAGGGGCAGAGAGGGAGAGGAGAGGGAGAGGGAGAGGGAGAGGGAGAGAGGAGGGAGGAGGGAGGAGGGAGGAGGAGGAGAGAACAAAATGTTTATTACTTTTTGGGGGAAAAGATTTTTGAAAAAATGGACTTTCTAAGCTTGTGGGTTAAAAAATGGATCAAAAAATGAATTTTGGATATGTATATATGCTAGGAGGGAGTTTTAAGTAAAAAACAAATAAAAATGAAAATTTTTTAAAAAAGTCAAATTTTGACTCTTTTTGACCCACGGAATTGCTGATGTGGACACACCCCTATGCTTCCTTCACTTTAAAAAAAGCTAGAGAGAGAAAGCAACCCTTTAGGTCCACATCCTACATTTGTCTTAAAAAAAGGCTAGAAAAGCCTACTCAAAACTACCTTCTTCAATGCCCTTGCCCCCTAAACCCCACACAACATTAGCCTTAATCCCTAAAAATTAGGATTCCTTACGAGGCCCATGCAAGGCTCATATTTCTCTTAATGGTAAGAAAAAAGCAAGAGAGCAATGAATCAAAGATAAACCTAGTCTCAACTTCACCAACTTAGAAAATAAAAGGCTTGACCAAATAGGACAACCAAAACCTAAACATATTCTTTGTTTATAGGTAAAGAAACTTGCCATTAACAAAACATCACAAGCACCAAATGAAGTACATCAAAGAGAAAGTAATGCAAAATCACATTACAAGGAAACCACCCCAAGGCAAGTCAAGGTACACCTCTTGACTCCTCGTACCCACAATAAGGATCTCCATAAGTCTACCATTATACCATGGAAAAATGACTAACCCCAATAAACCCAGGGCATTGGCTTGGGGCCCTTATAATGAATGCCAAGGTAGTTCCCCCCAAATACCAAGGACCAACAATGCACTAGGTCACATATAACACTCACAAAACATAAAATTTTTTATTGCTTGGTGTTTTGGTTTCCTTTTTGTCAACCCCTTTTTGGACACATTCTTTCATTTATTTGACCAAAACATTGATCTATCTATCAATGTTTTGGTCTCTTCTACATGAATATAGCTCAAGTGATATCGAGTTAAGAGTTAGTGCTTACACCATAAGCTTAGAGCATGCTAAAGATGGTTATTCTATTAAGAAAAGTCTCTTATCAACCAACTTAGTTAGAACAAGGATTAAATTTAGCTTGAAGTCACTACTAACTACTGATGTTTACCTACAATAAGGTCAAAATTTAACACATTATATATCATGGAATGGATGACTCTTTGATGCCAAATATGTAACTTGCATGGTAGTGAAATGGAATGAGAGCTCTTTGGTTGCCAAACTTGCAATGTCCTTGATCTCTCAACAAATGTATCTCAAGATCTTCTAGCATGTGTTCATGAATGTCTAACTCAAATCAACACTTTTCATGGTGTAGGCATCTTTATAGGTCGTGAACATGGTCTAAATATTTGAAGCATGGATATGGTCAAAGAAACTCTAGGAGATCTTTGAGGATGTGCTAGAGTCTTTGGTGGCTCAAAATTCTTGGAGATTGATCTCGTCTATATCTATGTCCATAATCTTGAATATAAGTCAATATATCCTCACATCTATGAAAATCCAGTAGCCTGGGGTGGATCTAGGTATCCAAGAAATCGTCAGAATGGCTCTCACAATATCTGCACAATAGTACTCGGATGAGAGCCGGGATGAGAGCTATAATGCTTTCCAATCTCATTAACAAGAATGGCATGGCTTCATGGGAATGATGGTCATAAAGAGATGTGGCAATGCTAGAGATGATCTCCAAGCTGCTGAATGGGTGCATGTGAATGCGCTCTAAACAAGGGCTCTCTACGGCTCAATATGTCAGGTCGTAGCTCAAGCCTAGGGGAATCAAACTGGCCAATACTCTTTGTAGTCCACCTCACTCTAGAATCATGAGGGTCCAAGGTGTCTGATGACAGAATAGGTTTAAATGATGGTAAGCTTGGAGTTGATCTACTTTGTGGTTGCTGTGGTGGCAAAGACTTAACACTATGGGTGATAATGTTAGTCATCATGCTTGTGTAAGGAGTACAATGCATGCCAAAAAGCAACGTATAAATGCTAGAAGCACTCTAGGTATACTCTTATAACTGTGCATCTTTGTATGGTCCAGCAAAGTTTGATCTAGATGAGTAATATGGTACTTTGATATCTTGTGTATATAGACTACTATCCTCATCATTTTACATGTCAATCTCACCTACTCTCTACAATTAGATGCTTTCTAGAAAATTAATATGTCCAAGCATTATCATGAGTGTAAAACCACCAAGTGCTCTCTACTACTAAGAGGATGGGCCATGTGTAATGCTCCCAACCAACCTATAAGACGATATAGAAAAGTAGGGTGCACAAACGCTCTAACAACCAACTCTGTGAGAGGAGAGGAGGAGGATCTGTGGTCTAGATTTGGAGGTAGCTATCTCCAATTCTCATGGAATAATATCAAGGTAGGCCCTGATACTGTAACGATGTTGAAGTTCAAAGCGACAACTCCTCTCGAATCTAGTGCATTGAACTTTGTGGGATGGGTTTCTAACCTCACTCCTATCTTATTGCACATACATAGTGAGAACCACAAACATAATTGTGAATCCACGGGACAAAGATGACTCGACTAGTGCATAGAGGCTACAAGAGGGTGTCAATGTCTTGGAAAACAATAGACAACTCACATCTAACACAAGCTACACTCAAATGACCAAAGTCACCAAAAGCTAGTCACTATTTGACAAACAAATCATAATCGTTAGAGCATCAAACAACATCCGAATATTATGAAACTTCGAGGACATGTATATAAGACCTAAGCACACATCCTTATGGTCTCAAATCTCACTTTAGGTCAAGTGCAAAAATCACAATTATTAACAGCAGTGAGTTTTTGACCTAGTCATTTTTGACCCTGAATGCATCTAAATGCTTAGCAATGATGCCCCAATACCCGCCTACTTACTTTGTAATTTCCTAGCTTAAATTCCTACTTATGATAAAAATTAGGCCGTAGGTCGGCAACACCAAAATCACGGAGCGGGAACAACACGTGCTATATAGCACAAACCATAGAAGACTATAAGGCACCTGTTATGCAGAAAACGAGACTGACAAAAATTTTACACAAAATGACGAAATTGCCTGTGCAGACCTGCCTGTAGTGAAAACGGAGGTCGAAATGAGTCCAAATCAGAAATCTGAGCAGACTGAGCTCTCCATGCCTTCCCAAAATATTTTTCGACCTGCGAACGCTTGCCAAACCTCATTGTAATCGGAGAAAGTGAGCAGGCGTGTGCTAGAGCAGCTGGTGACTAAGCTCGGGAGGACGTAACTTGCTCTGACGCCAATTTTTGAATTAGGGTTGTAGAGAAACACACACAGCTTGGAGAAGACGAAGGAAGCTCAAGGCACACAATAGAGAGTGTGTTACTTGGTGTGCAATGGAAAGATAGATACGCCTAGAGTGATGGGCGTATATACAATGCACGGGGGAAAAAACCTCCTAAAGAGGGAAAAAATGCCCCGGCGGTCCTAGTGTGTTCACACACATCACTACCACATGTATATGGTAACATCAACGTCCCTAGTTTACATTGGAGAGTGGCTAGACCGATTTGATAAAGCTCGAGACACGTTATGGTGAACCATAGATGATGAGCGCATATCTGGGATGGTCATGTGCAATCTCGGTGTTGAGAAAAAAATGACGGAAGATCTAGAGGCTCAAATCAATTGATTTTACATGCTTCACAATCCAATGATGCAAAAATGGATTTCACAATACGAGGATGCAAAGCAAGAGCGACAAAGGCACGAATTGAGTGGAGATGGAGAAGACGACCATCGATGCATTATCCGGTGGGTCTTGAGAGCCTACCAACATTCATGAGCTTAAGATGGTTTCACAACCAATTGAAAAGCGCACAACAGTGTAGCGAACAAGTGAGTGAGGAGGAGTGGTAGTATTCTCGGGGTTGCGCGACCAAGGTAAGTTTTCAATGTATTCCTCGGGTCTTCTAGATGTTTGGAGGGCAACTCATAATCTTTGTTGATTGTAGTATAAGTCATACACAACAACTTGGTATAAAGGTCAACATTTTAGGGTGGAACGGATCGACAAAAAGCGTTTTACACAAGATTGTGGATTCATGGCAAAATTTGAACAGTCTAGTCGACGACGGTCCTCTGATGCAAATCTTGTGGTGGTGGAACTAACTTACTTTGGCACGCTACAAGAGATTCTAAGGATCAATTATAGAGGATTTTTGGTGGATTTGTTTGACGTACAATGGTTCAAGATAAACATGGAGGGTTGCAATGCTACAGTGCGCAGAGGAGAGTTAGGTTTCCTTGAGGTGGATTCAACTAAAAAATGGACCGACCTAAGAGATACTTTCGTACTATCCAAGCATTGTGAAAAAGTAAGTCTATGACATCCAATTTTAGAGGATTGGTGGTCTAGAAGCACTCATGCAATTTTTGTGGCTCTTGCAGGTAATATTTCATCCTACAAAGTTTGCATCAAATTGGTGGTATGTCATAGAAATAGCCCCTCATAGTGCATGGACGTATGAGGGCTATCATGTGCCAATCACAGTGGCATCAGTGGAAGAGATTGGAGAGGATGTTGACTCAGAAGCCGTTGAGGTGGTACAAGACGAGCCTGGTGTTGCTACTCTCTGTGGGATGCGTTCAGAGGATCTACAAAATAAAATGGAGGACATCTACCTGAATGGAGAGCTCTAAATAGACAAAGAAAGTTATGCTGAGTTATGCAAGGATGAGAGAGAGACCTCTTAAAGCCATAAACATTGTATTTGAGCAATTTTGCTCCTTTTTATAATATATATTGTATTCACGTGGAGTTTTTTCCATTCTTGTCTATATGCGATACTTGAGAAATTTAAATTGTGCTTAATCAAATTATAACTTGATTAGATTTTCTTTTCCATTCATCATTAATATTTAATGTTTGTGTGTTTAATGCAGGTATGGATGATGATCAATTTCTTTCTTCCTTGTCACCTTAGCAGAGGAGGTGATATGAGGAGCGTCATCAGACTAGAGCACCATCACGGCGTTCCACTCCTTTAGCGTCTCCCTCTGTTTTGGAGCACTCAGTGTGATCTGAGAGTTTGGTGTCGACGAGACATCTACACACTCTTCTAGGCATTGAGGTTCTAGTGGTGGTAGCGGCAGTTACTGTGGAGATGCCACCATTGATGCTTCAACACCACCTCGTAGTCGACGAGGCTCCTTACCTTCCCCTTCTTTGCCCACCCCCACACCAGCCACGACATTGCCATCTACTCCAGGTTTTGTACGGCTATCGGTCGTTCCTGGCTACACACCACTCGCTACTCCTTTGGGAGTAACCCTAGTTGACACTCCTCGCTTCGAGGCCAAGACTCCAGTGGAGACACCTGTCGTCCGTACCCCCATTGAGACGCCACTCAAGACCCCTACCAAGACACCCAGGTTCACACGTCACATGCGACAGGGCTTATCGTACTCAGTCGACATCAACGGCAACATCATCTTGGATGACGACGACAAGAAGGTGATCTTGCGCATGCACGGCTTTTGCTCTCAGCTGTTTTGACTCTACATACTAAACACCTGGAGTGAAGTTCCAAATGAATTAAAAGACAGAGTCATAAGCATGCTGCATGACAAGTTTTTCGTTTCAAGTCGAGATGAGTGCTTTAATGAAGACTTGATGAAGGTGCGGATGCACGAATACTGCAAGCACAAGTGTTCTAAAGTGCAAAAATAAATAAAGCATGGGTGGAACAGGCCAGATTGGCTAGCCAAAGAAGATTGGAAGAATGCAAAGCGAGCAGTGTGCAAGAATCCTGACAAGTGGAAGCAACAAAAGGAGGCATCCAAAGCGCGAATAGAGGTAGAGAGCTCGCACCACTTGGGGAGCGGCAGGTGGGCATCATTTGAGGCCGATTTTGTGAGTGTTTTTGCATTGCCCATTAGGTTTGGTAGTTATGGATAATTGTACTTTTAAATTCTAACATAACATATTCTTTGTATGTTTTGAATAGTGGTCAATGAGAAGACGTGACCCCACACCGTACGAGCGCGAGTATCCGGGTAGAAAGGGCTTACATGCCCTTATGGACATTCTCATTTCCCACACCGACATGGTTAGTATTTCACTTTACTCTCTTACATTTGTTGTATTTTAATGATAAGCTAAGAAAATAGATTGTTTTGTAATTATATGGTTATACTTACGAAAAGTTTTATTGTTTTTTTTTGCAAAATCCGATAGATATGCCGCTTGGACGCGATGAGACGTCTCATTAGACGAGGTCAATCTAGCCATAGCCAGATAGCACTAGTTTTCTTTTGTCATAGCATGTATATATGATGACATGTGCACGTCATTTTTGTAACTATTGGTCAACGATGTATTTTCTCAATAATGACAATTGTGTTGTAGCTATTACATCAAATGATTTTTCCTATGATGTTTATAATTTTGTCATTGTATTACTTTCATCAATTCACTTTTGTCGAACTAATTTTGTCTGTCAGTTTTGCATCTTTTTTTTGGAAACAATGTTAAATATGGTTGATGGGCGGCAGGGCATTTAGTGCCTTGCCACCCAAAAAATTTATTCTCGAGCATCACTATAGGCGTTTCTATATAAGGTTCTGCAACATCGCTATATTCGTTGCTAAATGAGAACTGGTTGCATCAGTATAGGAATTGCTATAGGCATCACTATTTAGAGACGCTAATAGCAATGCTTATAGCGACGCCTATAGCAACGTTTCCATTTTGACACTTTTAGCAACGCCGGGGGATAAAAAAAATAGATTGTAGTTTCGTCACTACAGCCGTCACAAGTGCACATAACCTCTTGTAGTGAAGATATTGCTTGATGGTAGGAACATGCATTTGGCATAGAAGCCATAGAGGACTTCTTCTCAGGGCTGTCCACTTAGATCATATCATAAACCTTTGTTACCTTCTAGGAAAGACATCCATGGGGCTCCTGCTTGCGCAGGCTCATGAAAATCTTGAATGCATGTAAGCACCATTCTGCAGATTTTATAGTGAATTTCACATGAGAGGCCAGGTAGGCTTTTGAAGAAGTTCATGGAACCCGTTAGGGTTTTCACAATGTATGCCTCAGTTGGCTGGTCCCTGCTCAGGAGCTGGCAGTCTTGGGTAGTTGAGGCATGTTGGTCTCTTCTTCCTCAATGCATCGTGTGCCTGCCATGTTCTTACCCCCTTGGTACATAACGGAATGTAGGGTCTTTGTGTATCACTGCAGGTGCTCTTGTAAACAGAATGAGATATTGTGAGTCTTGCTGAGCCAAATCTTTCTCCATTTTGGGTGGAGAGCATGTGAACCTTCTTCCTGCATATCCTTGTAAAGTCTTTCTTTGACTTGCAGTAGCTCCAACTTTATCAAAGTGTAGGGTAGCGACTGTTGATGCCATTGAGCATTGATTTGGTTGGAGTGAGCTGAGTTACATTGACTGAGTGGAGAACTCTCAACTCCCAATCCATTGTTGCTTTTCATTCAACATCTAGCTCATGGAAAATCTGGTCTTTTTGTGCATCTTGTCCAGCTTTAGAAAGCTGGACCATTGGCACTTGATCTTCTTCAGTGATTCGTACTTGAAACTCCGAATTTTTTGCTAGTCCTTCTGATGGCTGTGTTTCCATATCTGTAAAGGAGACTGATGGTATGTCTATGATTGGTTGTTTAGAGGTTCCTACCTCCTCTTGAGATTCTGTATGTTCTTCTCTCAGGAGTTGGTTAGCTCTTTTTAAATCCTCTATCTCCTTGAGCAATTGCTCTTCTCTTTGTAACCGCATTAAGGTGAGGTCTCATGTTTGTGCCTGTTCAAGCTTCACCTCAAGTTCTAGGTCCTTGTTTCTCTTTTCCAAGGTCTTGTAGACTTCAGTTGTCCCCATGAGTGAAGCTATAGCTGGGTTTTCCTTGATCTGCCCGCCTTAGAAATGCCACTTGTTCATTGATTCTTTGCTTGAAGTATTACAGTGAGCCATTGGCTACATCTAATTGCACTTGGATCTTTTGGATTGACTGAGTAGTGACTAAAAGTTCATTGGCCACTTTAGTCAATTGTTGATCCTTGCTTTTGTATGCATCTGGCAGCTTTGTGAGGAGCTCCCCTAAATCTTCCATCTCTTTTTGCTGGCTTTCCTTGACAATTTGGTGTTGTTCTGCTTCATTGGAGATCTTCAATGATGATCATCCTGTCCTCTACAAGAATCTATTACCTATTCCAATTCTCTAGCCTTGGCACTGTGGCTAAGCACTATGGTTTTCATATTTCTAGTCATGAGCTGCATTTGCTTTGCATACTCATTAACCTGGATGATCACTTCATCCATCATTTCCCATTATTCACATTCTACCTGAGGTTGATTAGACGTTCCAATAGATTTGGTTTGTGGCTCCTTCGATGTTGCAGCAGATTCTACTTGTGGCCTTGTAGCTGGTTCAATTGATTCTTCTTGAGGCTTTGTGGTTGCCTCAACTAATTCTTCTTGGGTTGTTATAGAAGGTCCAACTTTAGTTTTTTATGTTCCCTTGGGCTGTTCAAAACTGTCCCCTTTCTGTTCCTTCTCTTTTCCCTTTTCTTCCTCTCCTTCATTGGATTTAGCAGTTGGTGAAGGGCTTGGACTTGGCATCGGATGGTCTTCTTGCTCCGTAGTGGGTGAAGTGGGTCTTGGAGATATCTCTCCTTGTCATCTGCTCAAGTAAATCCTTTGGATCTTCTAGGACTTTATTTGCAAGGTTCTTGGTCCTTGGACCCCTGATTTCCCTCGGACTCCATGATTCTGGGTTTTCTCCTGTAGCTTGGCGGCTTCTTTCATAAGACTCTTTTTCCCTCTTGAACCTTGCTTTCTTCTGCTGAGGTTCTTCTTGATGGGCTGCCACTACTTTCTTCTTCATTTCTTTTCTTCTTGCCTTCTTTTACTCATTGTTAGAGATTTCATTGCTGTGGGATGCATGCGAGCTTTGTGTTGATTCTTCATTTGATTTATATACCCTTTTTTTCTTTGATCTAGTGGTTCATGGAGAAGGTTGAGCTGATACTATCCATGTATTTTGATGATCTGGGGCTAGCGGCAAGTTATCTGCCATTCCAATAGCATGGTATGTGATTCGTGTTAGAACTTATGGAGCACCCAGATATGTGATCTTTCCTTCCTTTTTTGTGCTCTTGAGTGTTGTAAGCATGTATTGCACTTGATCTATTTCCTGCCTTGTTGTTGACTTCAACACTTGCGTGAAAGTAGTTGTAGCTGCATGATTCGGAGTTGTGTATCGTGGCGGTCTCTTTGAAAGGAAGTTGAAGTGTTGGTAATAAAGCCGGGCTGGATCCTCCACTTGCCTTAGAATGAGATCAAAGAAGGTGGTGGCAGCTGTATCTTTGGTGAATGTACCTGTTGTTTTCCTATCGCTAGCCCTCATTGTCATACCTTCTATTGGCAACATCAATACCTCTGCCACTATGTCTTTGTTGATAACCACTTCCACTTTTTGCCCTTCTTGTTCGCATCCATGAGATCCCAAGAATCATTGTTTCATTCATATGTTCATCTGGTATGCACAGAAATTGATGAGGGCATGAACATCCATGTACTATCACATTCAAGTTGACTACTCCCAATGCGAGTGTTGGGTTTTTGTTGCATCCTTTGATAGCCGATATAACCGATGCTAAAGACTGATTAGTTGCTTTCTTGTATGTGGAATAACTGACTGCATTCATTTGAGCTCCGGTATCTACCAGTGCATTTGTGCTATGATTGTTTAGATTTACGTTAATGCGAAGGTACATTCCATCCAACCATTCATCATCCATTGAGACTGTATCGTTCTTCAATTCCCATAGTCTTTCATCTGGTTCTAAAGTGTTGATGGGAATAGGAGTTTGTTGATTTTTGAAAGCAGCTTTCCTCTTGAGTACTCAAAGTCGAGATTCCTCTTGGGCTTCATCAATAACCTGATGTTGTTTCATCTTTCTCTGCTCTGCTGAATGAATTTTTTCTAGCAAATCATTGGTTAGTGGCAAATGATACTTCTTTAAGCGGCATCGACTAATCCAGTTAGCCATTGGTTCACCATCTAGAGTGGAAAACTTAACTTCTCCACTTGGAGATACGTATTCAATGATAAAAGGTCCATTTTTTCCCCTTAAACTTGGGAATGTTTTGCTTAAGGGAATAAACTAAAACTAGGTCCCCTTTTTTGAAGATTTTTGTGACTAGATGTGAATTAAAAAAAACAATTTTCTTTCATTTTTGTGCATAGATGTGAGATACAATTGTTAGCCTTTGCTCATCAAGGTTTTCTTAATCTTTGAGCCTCTCTGACAGTTTATGTCCGGTCCACTCAAGATCTTTTGCTACCCTTAGTGTCGGCAATAGAAATTCTATCATCAATAGTATGGCATCAAGACCATAAACAAGATTAAAGGGTGTAGCATTTAAAGTTGTCTTAAATGAAACTCTATAAGCCCATAGAGAGGCATGTAGATTCATTTTCCAATCAGTTCGTCCTGAACTAACCACTTTAGTCAATACCGAGCTAAGAATTTGATTTGTGTGCTCTGCTTGTCCATTTTCTTGTGGACGATATGGAGCGGATTTGTTATGGATGACCATAAATTCATTTAGCAGATACTCAATTACCTCCTTGAGGAAATGAGTTCCTCTATCACTGACAATTTCTATTGGAAGTCCATATCTTGTGAATACATTCACATACAAGAATGCGACGGCTGTGGTTCTAGCATCATTCTTTCTGGTTGCCTTAGCCTTTGTCCACTTGGTCAAATAGTCCATAGCTACAATAATATTTTGAGCTTGAGTTCTATAAGCATCTGGTTGTATTGCCCCAACAAAATCTATGCCCCATTTTGCAAAAACTCTAGCTCCCATCATTGATCTTAAAGGCATGCTATCTACCCTGGTTGGAGTTTTTTCTTGCTAGCATGCATCACACCTTCAAACATATTCTTTGGTATCTACAAAAAGTGGTGGCCACCATATGTCTGCCATTAAAATTTCTCTAGTGATGGTTTTACTAGAAAAGTGACCTCCAGTTAATCCAACATGTGCTTGTTCTAGAGAGGGAATGTATTCATCTTCATTTGGACAAAGATGCAAATGTTGATCCTTTTCTATCCTATACAATTGGTTTACAATAAAAGCATAGTATCTTGCTTCAGTTTCAATAGCTCTTTGGCTGCATTTACTCATATTTACCCACCGAAAACATTCTACTTGATAAGTAAGTAACTAGATAGTTACTCCACTTAGGAACAAGTGAAATCTGAAATAATGTCACATGAGGTATGGGTGCTTGTTTCTGGCATTTAAGATAGTTTTTTACAAATGAGTAAACATCACTCCTCATGGTTGGCCAAAATACTCCAAGTCTCAAGATCCGTTGCATAGTTTGGTCTTCCGCAAAGTGAAGTCCTACTATGGTAATGTGTGCTTGACTTAGGTTTTGGGTTTTCTCCTCAAGATTAATACACAAAAGCAATATTCCATCTTGATTTCTTTTGTATAGTATTCAAGCTAGTAATTGATACATAGTGGATTTCCCAATTAATCATGGTGTGATAGGAAGTGGTATTTGAAAATCCACTTGAGCTATGGTCATCAATGAAACCATATCTTCTTACCAACGGGGTATCATTTCCACGGAGAACAAATATGCATTTGGTAGATCATCATCTACTCCTTTTGATGGTTCTCTTGAGATAATCCTTGATAATGATCTGCTCTTTGGTGTATGGTGCCCTTTTTTACAACTATGGTGAAATCAAATTCCAAAAGAACGATGAACCATCTCACTACTCTTCCCATGTTGTGTGGCTTTTAACCAAGTATAATAAAGCTTGGTGGTCCACAAAGAACACAAATTTGTTGGCTAATAGGTAATGTCTATATTTTTTTTACGGCATAGATCATCCCTAATACTTCCCTTTTAGTGGTTGTATAATTCTTCTCTACCACATTCAGCTGTCTACTAGCATAGGAAATAGAAAAATTGATTTTTTCGTCTCTTGGTTGAGCTAATATACATCCAATGGCTAAATTGGAAGCATCAACATGTATATGGAATATCTTATTCCAATATGGTGCCTTCAATGTTGGGGTTGAAGTGAGAGCTTGCTTAAGCTTCATGAAGGATTCTTCACATTTATCAGTCCATACAAAGAGTGTAATAAGGCCATACATGGGTTTTGCAATTATAGCATATATGTAAATAAATCGTTTGTAATATCCAGAATGTCCCATGAAAGCTTGAACCCCTTTGATAGTTGTTGGTCTAGTCAATTTAGCAATAACATGAATTTTATCCATATCGGTTGCTATTCCATTTTTAGACACTATATGTCTAAGAATTTTTCCTTATTTGCCCATAAAGGTGCACTTTTCAGGATTTAAGCAAGTTTCATAAAGTCTATATTTCTTGAATACCTTTTTGAGCTGTTCAAAACGATCAGCCCGGATTGATGAATGTACACATAAATAATCCATATATACTTCCAAGAAATTCCGAAGATATTTTTAAAGGTCACAGGAGCATTAGTTAACACAAAAGGCATAACCCTATAGGTAAAAATACCCCATTTAGTTGCAAAGGCAGTTTTATGACGATCTTTGGGATCGACCAAAAGTTGATTGTACCTTGAAAAGCCATCTAAAAAGCTGTAAGATTCTTTTCCTGCAGCTCGTTTTCCTAAAACATGTTTGGTGATTGAAAGAGGGTAGTTATCTCTAATGGTAGATGCATTCACTTTTTTGAGATTGACACACACTCTTAATTTCCCAATTTTCTTAGGTACTACCACAATTGGAGACACCCAATCTGTGTGTTCAATTTCATAAATGAATTCGGCTTCCTTGAGCTTTTCTACCTCTTCTTTGATATTTTTGGCAAATGTTTCATTATGAGTATATGGCCTTTGTCTACTTGGTTTCGCATCATCTCTCATAGGTATAGTATGCTGGCAAATTTTTGGGTCAACACCCTTGAGATCCTTATAAGACCAAGCAAAGATATCTCGGTATTCTTTTAGTAAGCTTAGCACAAGATCTTCTTCTTCTTCAGCCAAGTCATTTGTAATGTAGGTAGGTCTAGGTTCTTCTCTTGGTTCAGTTAGATCTATCTTTTTTTTAATTTTCAGGTCCTTCATAGGACTCCCCCCCTTTTCTTAGTTCCCTGATAGGTTGTTTGACTATGATCTTTTGATTTTGAAGATTATATTTCTTGTAATGGGATGGAACACTCATTACATCTTTACTCTCTTTCTCGGTTGTTTCTATTTCAGTGGCATATATCTCCTTTAGAGCTTTCTTCCACTCTTGATATTTCTTCTTTCGCTCAACTCGTGTCATGGATGAATCATCACCCGGTGTTTAGATTTTGATCGAGTTTCCTTTCTCATTTTTTGTAATTTCTTTGATGTTCCTTGTTTATTGTATGAAAGATATCTACCCGTGATATTGTCTTTGACAAAATCATGTGTTTCTATCTGCATCAAATACTGTGTTCTACTAGAAATTGATGGCATAGATTTAGATTTCAAGTTTCTTGTGTCTCTTTTTCTTCTATACCATTTCTATCTTCTTGTTTTCTGGTTTGGAAAGTCAAAAAAATTTTCTTCCCCTTCTTTTAGGAGTAGTTTTGCTCTAACATGTAGCTGAATGTTCTTCTAACTCATCAGTAGCATCATAATAGAGGTATGAGAAGACTTTTTGAGATTTCATTAAGTCCTTGGGTTCCTGAACTTCACCTTCAATGTCAATCGTCAAAATCATTTGTATGGGAATTATGTCATAACCATCCTCATTACAAAATTGAGTAGTCATAGACGTATTCACACACACGCCCATTGTTGCCAAAATTTGGGTCCATTCAAATGGCTCAAACAAATGCTCCGGAAAGGGTTCATGTATATATGTTTCGTTCATGCAATCCCTTTCTAAAATACATTCATCTCATTTTAAACTCCCGTTTTTTGAGGCTCCACACATCCAAATAGGCGTGTCTTTGTTTAGCCAAGACGAAAGCTTTGATTCACCTGAAGAGACTGAGTCAAATTCTTGAATGGGTGTTTTCATGACATCTCTATAATTGTGATCTTTCAAATTGACCTTTGTGATTGATCCCACTTGCTTCAAATACAGGTAATTGTTTCCCTAATCTTGAATGAGCTGTACTTGTTGCATGAAATGTGTGATGGGTTTCTAACCTCAGTCCTATCTTATTGCAGAAGTATGTAGATAATCAGTTCCACGGGAACTAACTATCACTTTTTCAAGTAGTCCTAGGGGTCTTTCTATGTGTCCATCCACCAAATGTAATTTCATACGAGTTTGTCTAATGGCTGGTTTTCCCTATGATTCCCATACTACTTTTGTGGCTATGGCTATGCCAACTCGATTGTCCAGTATTCCCATGGTTTCCACATCCTTATATCTCACAGGAAGGGTTGTGTTTCCTTCTTCCCCTCATAGTATTCTTTGACTTTGTTCATTGGGACGGATCTAATCTCTTTGTTATCCCATTCGTGTTTCAATTTTTCCAAATTTTTTGCAATTAGCCTTGTTATCCCCACCTTCTCTAGAGGTTTCTGTAAATCATTCCATAAATATGGTCTGATTTTTAAGAGTTCTCCTAAAGTAAGAGTGCATTGAATAGATGTTGTCTACCTCTAGGGTTTGTTCCACTCTTTTTACGTGAGTGGTTTTACACACTATATATTCGTCTTCGTTGTCTCCTAAGTAAGAGGGTAGTGGTTTAGAGTCATTGGTTTAGACATTCCTGATGCTTCAGATCCGCAGTCCCCATACATGGATTGGATATCATTGTCCATATCACGAGGTAAATGGTCTAGCCAAAAGTCCTCAATAAGCTCCCATCATTAATCTTGCTTACTTTTTCCCATAAATGTCCTGGCCAATCTTCCTCCACAAATGAAAGTCCATCTAAAGCATCTTCACTATTAGGCACTATGAGTTTTGGCTCTTTAGTTTCAAGGTGGGGTTCCACTACCACTTCAGATTTCTCTTTACTGGTTTCTACCACAAGCTCCTCAGGCTTTGCTATACTCTCAAGCTTGGGTTTTTTGTTTTTCCAGCATCTCTTGAGTAATACTTACAAAATTTTGATAAGCTTCAAGCTTGAATGTTTCCATATCTGGAGAAGGATAGCTTTTCCATTTGTTTTCCATGTTTTGGCATACTTTAAGTCTCGCTTGGAAAGCTTCCAAGGTTGCATTGATTGGCTCAAAAAATTTTGTCTACCAAAATTGATCCTCGAGATTTCACTGTGCTTTCCTTGATTTCACTTTCCATTCCTTTCAATCTTTCCTAGAATAGTTTCTTGGTTTTTTCCTCAACTTCGTCCTTTTGTTTTTGTTTTCTCATCTCATATCTTTGACTTTTTCTTTTCTTGGTCTTTTGAGAGGGTGCTCTCTGATTCATCTGAGGAGTTATGTTTATTTTTATTAGCTTGGGCTCTAGTGATCACCTTGATTGGAACAATAGGTTCACTCTCCGATGAGCTACTAGGTGTCACTTGGACTACATTCACTACTGTTTTTCCTTTATTTAAAGGGTTTTTTGGACAATCTTCAGGGAAGTGTCCTTCTTTTTTGCAACAATTTGTGCAAAAAGCTTCAATTGGCTTAATGTTCTTATCAGGTTTTGGGCATTCATTTTTCCAATGATCATCTGCACCACAGTTATGGCAGTTTCTAGTCCTTCGCTTAATCATGGGTCTTACCATAGGAGGTCTAACACCTTGATTAGCTACATAGTACATCAATCTAAGCTCTGGTGTAGCATATGTTATAGGTTCTTCCATTGGAGGTGGATGTGAATTATACCACCTCCCTTCTACCATTACTGTAGATGGGTTAGGCTCAACATAAGGTGTAACAGACACTAGTGCTTGTTCATCTATGACTCCTTCTGAATGCATGTACTTTACAGGCATTGTATGTACTTTACAGGCACTGCATTATGTTCAGGATATGGAGGTTGTTGAATCAACACTGGTTGTAGTCTTTCCATACCATTGGTGGTCTTTGGGCTGGGGCCATATTAGGCCAATATCTGTACATGGGTTGTCCTTGTGGCCTCATGGGCACATACTGAACATTTCCATTGTACTTCGGTCGATAATAACACTCATTGGTCTTATGGTTGGTCCATTTACCCTCGATTGCACACCATTTTTGTGGCCTAATCAGTTGTCCATGTTGAGGTATTCCTTGCCCTGGTCCTCTCATAGGTACTTTTTGCATATTATTCATCATTTTGTTCATCCTTTTGAGCATGTCTTCCATGGATGTAAGTGGTGTTGCGGCAGCTATTCCCACTTCTGCTGGTTTTGGGGATGCTGTTTTCTCACTATGAGTATCCTTAGAGACATCTTCTGCATTGAAAATATCGCCTTTGTCTCCCAAGTCAATAGTATCTATCTGATACACACTCTTCTAGGGTCATATGCTTCTTGCTATACGATATAGTATGAAGTTCTTTGTTCAGCAATCCTTCTAGAAACAATGACACTAACCTTTCTTCTTCAAGTTTTTCTAGTTTTGGGATCTTGCAATGTATTGCTTCATCCTAGTTGCACAATCCCTAACAAACTCACCTTCTTTCTGTTTGAAGCTATAGATTTGAGCTACTGTATTATGTTTGATCCCCGTTTTGGAACATGCAGCTACAAATCCCTGAGCTAATGTATTAAAATCCATGATTGATCTTGGTGGAATGTTTTGGAACCATGTCAATGATTTTCCTTCTAATGTCATTCCAAATCCCTCAAATTGAGTGTGGAAATCAAATATGCGTTCTGCTCTTAGCACTCACTTAAAGATTTCTCAGTGGTCATATGGATCCCAAGATCCACTGTATTTTTTGACCCATTTTTGAAAATCAGCTGGTCTAAAACGTTTGTTTGGTTCAACTTCAGTTCTTTTGGCAGTTGGTCCTTTCTCAAGTCCTTCAAACCAATCTGTTGTAAATAGTGACTCATGTAGTCCTGGACTGGCTTTAGTGTCACTCGATTTTCTTCGCGATGAGGTAGGTTTGGGTTTTTTAACATTGCTCCCAAAAGATCACTCGTGGAGTTCCTCTCTTGGAATATTTTCTGCCAATATCCAATCTCTTATAGAGTAACCTTGCTATTTGATATGTTCTACCTTCTAACGACTCATCATAACAAAGTTATTGTTATAACAATTCCTAAAAAGGTAAGTTGGTAGATCTACTAAACCCTTATCTTTTATTTTAAACATATAGATGATTTTCATGGGTGTTAACTACGCTGATTTGGCACGAGAAGTCCATAAAAGATCCTTGACATTCCTATCCTCTCAACAATAGACTCAGATCCTAGGATTATCCGTGCTAATCCATTTCAAAGGTTTTAGATGAACTTGATCGAATACCTTGAATTATAAAGTCGGTGGACCTTCTTTTGCTGCCATATCCGGAATTATGGTATTCACCTCTAACCCCCATTTGTCTATCACATGAGGATTTTCAACTTCTATATACTGAGTTTTGTTTTAATCCATATACATTTTTCCTTGTTTGTTTACCCTGATTTCCTCTTCAAACTTTGTGTCATGGTCATCAATGCAAATGGCATACTCTTCATTAGGATCCAGGTAAACCTGATCTCCATGGACATTAGTCTTATAAAAGGTAAGTATGTGCTTATATCGCAATGTCATTCCGGTTCTTGAATGAGTCAAATAGGAAGACATTTCAGATGTTGAGTCGGAATAGGTGTCTGAAACTTCTTTAAAGATAGTGTCCAAGTGATCACCTTGACTCACACTCTCTTCGGTGGATACTCTACTAGCGGCCTCTCCAAATATGCCTTGATTTGCTAGTATACGACTAGATCTAAGGTTCATATAGACTGGTTAAGCCCTTGATAGAGTACTTACCATTGTATTGACTTGTTATTTGTTTTTCCTCTTGACTCAAATGCAATTCCTGTCAAGCTCTCAATCCTTTGCCTGCAACCTACTTCCTATGTCAGTTTTAACCAAGTTAGCAATTTTTGAGTGCATCCCACTAAGTGCTTTCCCTTCGAATTATGATGGTGCCAGTAGAGGTGGTAGCGTTTCACTGTACATATCGTATTAAAAAAAAAACAGTCACTCCCATAGGTCACGACGTTGCATGGGGTGCTTGTAAAGCCAAATGCAATTCTAAATCAAGCTAAACTTTGTCAGGAGGCTACAAATAGAGAATACAAGCTAAGGGTTTTTTATTATAGAAAAACCTAACTAGCCAAAGATGTAATTTTTTCAAAGCTGAAGTGATGATAGCCACCTACGTACCTTGTACATCATGTATATGAGCTACGAGAGGCTACAAATAGAGAATACAAGCTAAGGGTTTTTTTATTTAAGAAAACCTAGCTAGGCAAATATGCAATTTTTTTTCAAAGCTGAAGTGATGATAGCCACCTACATACCCTGTACATCATGCGACTACAAGGCCGTTTACAGGAAGTAGATCTTTATATTGTAAATCTTCTATCTTGTATGTGACTTAATGAAGCCTAACAAAAAAAGGGACTAACAATACTGACAAGAACAAAAGGGGTGGAAATTATTATCATGATAAATGTCTACAAGAGCAACCAGGCAAGCCAAATTTTGGTCATCATCATTGGTTCTACATGAGTTTGGCAACCTGAAGGTGCTAGAGATTCCCACCAACCATTCTTGAGACTGAAATGCAAAAAGTTAGCTTGTAAAGCCAAATGCAAGTCCAAATCATGCTAAACTTCAAGAGGCTACAAGCTAAGGGTTTTTTTATTAAAAAAACCTAGCTAGCTAAAGATGCAATTTTTTCAAAGCTGAAGTGATGATACCCACCTACATACCCCATGCATCATGTATATGAGCTTTGGAGACAACTGGACAACGAGTTGTGTGAGTTGTTGTAGATTTGTGAGCTCCAAGGAAATTGAAATAAATGCCATCCCTGTTGCTCAAACACTTGCAATGGAAATTGTGTGTGCCATTGAGGATGCATTTCTTCAATTGGTTCTTCTTAGCCATTGAGGATGCATTTCTTCAATCGGTTCTTCTTAGCCAAATCCACCTCTTGGTTCACGTAGTTGAGAAGATCGCTATATGTGGAGCACTGCATGCACGATGGGTTTCTTTTTAGAGAGGTTTTTAAAGACTCTCAAATATTTTGTGCGGCTACCGTCCCAGCCAAAGGCATATATGGCGGAAGGGTGGATCGTTATTCTCTAGGAAATTGAAGTCCGTCCAAATGTTTGTTTTGACCCAGATCTGGCCACTAGGACATTATACGCGTATAATGTCTTTTGGCTTAGAATGACATGAAATTTTGCAAACAGACCTAGAACATCATTTCCAACCCTCCTATGTGTCAAAAGTGGAATTTGGCTTTCAAATCTTGGCATGAGACATTATACGTGTATAATGTCTATGTGCTCAAATTTTGACAAAATTTGGTTTGTGAGCTTGCCTTGTGGTGCTTAACACCCTGGTATGCGCAGATTTCAATTTTGGTCTCTTTCCTTTAGACATCATACATGTATGATGTTTACTGGTCAGAATGAAGTGAATTTCACTCCAGAGGTTTCTCTGTATACTGGCAACTCACAACAAGTTTCAAAACTGAATTTTGACACTTTTTGTGCAAGTTATGGCCAATTCAAGCCTTTACTTTTTGTATATGTGTGTGTGGTCTTTGATTAAAGCTCAAAATTGCTTCAAATTTGATGAAATTTAGCCTATAAGCTTCCTCAATGCTGTAGGTCACAAGGGTACACTCAGCTGTAACTTTTGACCTCATATCTGGCCTCTTAAGACATCATACGTGTATAATGTCTAGGTGGTCAAAATTTAGTTCTGTTTCTACTAGAGGTGCCCCTTAGTGTGTACACCAAGAATATGTGATCAAAACAAATTTTAGATGTCATTATTGCTTAAAATCACCACTTTTTGACAAGGAGATCCCCTGAAAAAATAAAATGCCATTAACTCTCAATCTATAAGCCCAAATGATGCTCAATACAACATGTAGAAGATGGGTATAATGTCAAAAAACTTCATTCTAGCTGCCGGAATCACCCTTTAGACATCATACGCGTATGATGTCTACTGATAAAATTTTGGACATAATTCATTCACAGGCATCCCCAAGTCTCTAGCAATGGATTTCAAGCACTTCTACCAATTTTCATGCAAAAATGTGTTCAAAATCTCAAGTTTCTCTTTTTTCTGTTTTCAACACTCCGTCTTTTGTCTTTTGGGTATCCAGAGTTGGTCAAAACTCTAGTTTCAATGTGTACTTAGGGTAAAACCCCCCTTCTGAACACTCTAGTGCAGTTAGATTTTTAAAATTTGGTCTCCAAATGCCTCTTGAGACATCATACATGTATGATGTCCAAGTTTACAGAATTGCAATTTTTGTACAAAGACCTCTTGCACATGCCTTCTTATATGCTTAGCATCAATCAGTTACGCAAAAATATCAACAAAAAGTGATTTATTGCATTTCTACTCTCAAAAGTAGACTTTTCAAAGATCATGAATGCAAACAAGCACTTTAGCAAATAAATCAATGATGAATAGCTCAAGATCAAAATCAAATCACTTACCTAAAGCTACTCCTACACATCATATGGGGTTTTGAATTTATGAGTAGAAAAACGCTTCAATGCCACACATGGACTAGCAAACACTTTTATCACCTTGCAAATCACTCGACCACCAACAACTACTCTAATGTACAATTAATACTATCTAGGTGTGAGGTCCCCACCTCGCCGTCTCCAATGGCGGATCTGATGGTGAACCCGGTGGCCACTAGATCTATTGCGGAAGCAAACAAAATGGTTCAGGGTTCGACTAGCGGACGATCTCTCATCACAAAGTGAGTCGAGTTCGAGCCTACTAGCAGGGAGATCTAGCTCCACCTCGCAGGGGAAGCGTACTTGAACTATCTAGCAATCCTAAGACCCACTTTCCAAGAGGAGAGAATTTCCCGAGTGCCTTTTTCCGGATGTTTCAGAGGCACGTACCCTCGAGATTTCACCGCTCTAGGGGCAATGAGTAATTACTAATATCGAGTAAGCACTATGGGGACAGAGAGTTCCCGACCAATCGGGACCACCCATCTCGTAGGCATTGGCAACCTAAGCCAAGCCCCCACTTTCCACCCCCACACTCACACTTCCTTGTGTGACCTAATTACTACCACAAAGGTTGTTCAACATAAAAATTCCTTGTTTTAATTCCGAAGCACATTGTTCGTTAAGACACCTCTTCAACCAGTATTGCAAACAACACCAAGAGAGTATTCTAGTAAAAATTCTACTCAAACTTATTCATTAAAATTCCAATGTTCTGGAGGTACAACATCCCCCCTCCAACGAGAGTTCACTCCTCCCGTTGTCGCCTAGCTGCCCATACAACTAGGTATGTCCACCGCATAGAAAGCATGTCATGGACACTCCCACCGCATAGAAAGCAAGTCGTGGGTTCCCACCGCATAGAAATCAAGTCGTGGGTATCCACCGCATAGAAAGCAAGTCGTGGATTCAAGAGCCCTTAACGAAGAACTCTGCCCCCTGTGATCAGTAGGGGGGTCAGGACTGATTCAACATTGGAAATAAAATGAACATGTCGAGCTAAATTTTCCCTAGCAGACATTGTTTCCTCTTGCAAACAACATACCCATCAATCATTTCCTTCCTACTTTAGAACTTAATGTACAATGAATTCAATGCCGAGGTTTCCGTCGGATTTCTCCAACATGTTTGGGGATATGTTCATTCCTAGCTAAACGTGTGCAATGTTAAATTAAACAACTTGAATGAAATTCTGACCTATATCTTCCATTTCCTCGTCGATGGCCCGTGAGATGGCCGGTATTTGATCGTCCATGGGAGCTTTTCCTTTTCCATTGTCAATGCTTGTTCCCGCCTCGCGGTCGTGGGCACCACCGAAGCGAGTTCTCTTAACCGGAGCCATTTTACTCACTACTTTAAGTAATTAGCTTGGAGAACAAACTAAGGTTCGCAAGCTTCATAACAACCCAATAGATAGATTAGCAACATCAATTAATCCCTCCTATATGAGAGGTCTAGATTTTTCCATATAGCAATCATTATGAATGACACATAATCCTATGGGAACCGGATCTGAAGATAATTACTCGACTTACATGATTAAGAATAATAGGCTTTCACTAATGGAATTACCAGAGAGATGAATTAAGCATGATTAATCTCTTTCCTAGCAAATAGATGGTGCAGATTCACCTCATGCATAGGTGTAAGAAAAGTCAACTCTTAGAGACTTAACGACGGGTTAATTTTCCCTTAATTACATCTTAATGCATAAGAGAAATGAATTTAATTTAGCTACAATATTGATGAGTGACAGAAAGAGTGATTCTCATCAATCTACACAATTACCCGCTTACCGATTAATTAGTATGCTACCTAGAGAGAGAAAATTCTAATAATCATGCACTTAATCATTAATTAAGAGTGATGAATGGCTGATAATTCAGCTATGGGATGATGATTACATAATAGAATATGGTTAAGGAGAATTTAGAGAGTAATTATAAAGAATTACGACTAGGAATAAGCATAATAGACGAGGAATTTAGATGGTAATGAAAAGGATTTGCAGAAAGCATTAATTAAACCGTGGTTACCGTGATTAAGGGCTGATAATCCTCTCAATTCTCTGATCTAATCGAGCTTCTTGAGGCAAGAATTTGACAGCACCTCCCTCCTTGCTTCTTCTTCAAAAGGTGAGTTCCGGCAGCACCTTCCCAGAGTGTGTGTAGGTGTGTGTGTGTGCATTGTGTGTGTGTGAGCATATGTGTGTGTGTGTGTGTGTGCAGGCCTTTAAATAGGCTCCTACAGGCTGAAAATCGATTTGTGCTGCTATAAGCATCTGAGTGAGCACTCAGTCCTTGCAGTGGCAAGTCCAGTTCCCCTACCCACCAAGTGTCCAATTGGTTTAGTTAACTGGTTCTCGCACTTATTTGCAAGCTTGGAAACTTCCCAAAGACTCCCACAAGGCAAGAGGGTGCCCACATAGCCTCGGCCCCCTGGTACCTCCCTGGACAATTTTATGAAAAATTGGTTTTAGGCTAAAACGGGTCATACGAGTCGGATTTTGACACCGTAAATTGCTATACGGAGCTCGAACTAAGACGTACTCGACCGAGTACCTGCCATATTTAGCAGCCCTCGGGGTCCGAAAATGCATTCGGGGTACGGGTGCAGTTTTTCGAGACGATCAAAACTAGACGGGTAGGGCGACCAAAAACTTTCTATTTTTGGAATTATTTTAATTCACATTTCGAAGCTTTAAAACATTCTGAGCATCATGGCACTGACAAAATATGAAAAACTGATAAAAATAGTAACTTATTCCATTATGTTCATTTCATGGTACAATGGTGCTCTTTTGATCGGGGTCAGAGACCTTACACTAGCCGTAGACCCTCGGCAAGACACACGCTTCCTGGCTATCCACTTGATCTTCGAATAACCTCTTCCGGATCCACTTAAAAAAAATACTTTCTTTAGCCAAATGTAAAGCAAGCAACCATCACACAAGTATTAGTAGGAATACCTACCTAAATTCTTGTATCCCCGGCAACAGTGCCAATGTTACGCGAGCAAATTACACCACCCGTAAAGTGCATGCAACACAATTAGATCAACATAATGTCAATTGAGGACACAAATGACACAATAGGCACACAGAGGAAATCCCTTTAGCTTGTGAGGCTGAGCCCATCCTACACATAGAACACTCTGGAAGTCCAAGTAACCAAAATCTAGAATCTCATTGTTCTCAACTACACCAGGTCCTACCCACATATACACAACTGAAGAAAATCCATCAAATCATGATAGAATTGTATGAAACTTAAGGAACACCATCCCCTCACTAGGATACACCTATGCCAAAGCCTCTACACTCAAAATCCTCACTCTAGTCCCATCTGTAGAAAACACGTATCAAGATAGAGCAGTATTTTGAAACTGTCCAAAAGTAAAATCTATGAGTACCTATGTGTAGCTTATGTTGCCACAATTCTAATGACTACTGGCATGCAAAAAACAGACATCATTTGAAACACTTACGACCACAAATAGCTCGCAGGTGTGTCAATGCATGTGGTTCATCTCACGTGGAATGCTTGGCATTGTCGCGTAGCTCTCCTCGAGCCTACAACAATGGTGCATATGGATCTCCAATGCGCTGAGAGAGCCGGGTGCAGTGTGAGGATGAAGCTCATGCTTACTCTCTTTCTCTCTCACAAAGAGTAGACGGTAGAGCTAAACTTCAATTATGATTAAGTGTATTCACAAAAGTGACCTAGGTACCTTATATACTAAGGCTACCTTAGGTTAACCAAAAATAGAGTTTGAGGGGTCAAATGGCTTGTTATTTACAATCTGGAAGTGCCATTGCACCCTGGATTCTCCAACTAGACTACCTACCTATTACAAATGATGTTTATAACCATAATCCTCAGAAATTTATAACTCTCAGAAAATAATGCTTTGTTGAGTTATGTCATCTTGTTCACCCTACGGTCAACATCTACCTCGAGCCCCTAATCTAGGAGTTGGAGGAGTTATGGAGAGGCATCCCTATTGTAGATGTCTCACTTGCAAAGGGGGGGGGAGAGAAGCCATTGTGAGGGGAATTCTTATGTGGACCACTACAAGAGGTTGTGTGCTTGTGACATTTTTAGTGACAAAAATAAATTGGGCTTTTATACTCCCCGGTGTCGCTAAGAGCGTCGCTACAAAAATGTTGCTATGAGCGTCGCTATATGCATCGCTATATAGCAATGCTATATAGCAATGGTTAGAGGCTACCTATAGCGATGATCATAGCGATGTTGCAGAGCCTTATATAGCAACGCTTATAGCGATGCCTGAGAGTAAAATTTTTTGGGTGGCAGGGCATTAACCAATTTACAATATTGAATGTTTCAATAAGAGAGTAAACCTAAATGAATCTAAGATAAGCTCAGATTCACCTTTGAAAGAAAGTGCAAGGTATAGACCCAAAGTAGTCACCCACAAGACAATATACCCATTAACTCCATCATCCATAGGATTGTTTGCAGAATAAAGATACAAAACTGACAAAAGTAAAATGATGAAAGTAAATCAATGACAATTGTACACATCATAGGCAAAATCACGTGATTGTTAAGCTTTGAAAATGTAATAGTTACAACACCATTGTCATTATTGAGGAAATATACACAGTTTTCCAATAGTTATAAAAAGACGTATACACGTCATCTCATTATACATGCTATGACAAAAGAAAGATAATGCTATCTAGCTACGGCTAGATTGATGTCGTCTAATCAGACGTCTCATCGTGTCCAAGCGGCATATCTGTCGGATTCTGCAAAAGAAAACAATAAGACAACTTTCTGTAAGTATAAACATATAATTTACAAAACAATACAACAAAACTCAACATAAACCTAAATCTAATCCAATCTTAAATCCTAAGCCTAAATGTAATCTAACTTAAATCTAACATAGCTAGCCTAATTTTAAATCTAACTTAATCTTAAGCTAACGTAAATCTAAATCTTACATAATCTTAAACTCAACATAAACATAAATCTAAATGTAATCTAACCTAATCTGAAATCTAATTTAAATCTTAACCTAATCTCTCTCTTTGTTTTCTCCCCTTACCTCTCTCTTTTACTCTTCTCCCTCTCTCTCTCTCTCTCTCTTTGGTTTTTTATTCTTTCTCTCTTTTTCCATTTCTCTTTCTCTTTGTTTTCTCCTCTCTCTCTCTCTCTCTCTCTCTCTCTCTCTCTCTCTCTCTCTCTCTTTCTCTTTGTTTTATATATCTCTCTCTCTCATTCTCTCTCTTTAATTTATCTCTCATTCTCTCTCTCTCTCTCTCTCTCTCTCTCCCCTTCTCTAAATGTGTGTGTGTATGCATTCTTTGTTTATGCATGTGTGTGTGTATGTGTTTTTTGTTTATGCATGTGCTCTCTCTCTCTCTTTCTTTATTTCTTTCAAAGACACAATGTGTGTGTGTGTGTGTGTGTGAGAGAGAGAGAGAGAGAGAGAGAGAGAGAGAGAGGAGAGGGAAGGAGGGGAAGAGGGGAAGGGAACATGAGAGACGAGAGAGGGAAGGAGCATACCTGGATCTCCTTCATCTCCTCGTGTGTGTGTGTGTGTGTGTGTGGTGAAAAAAGAGAGAGAGAGAGAGGGAGAGTGCGGGTTACCTCTTTCGCTTAAGCACCGAAAACTCAGATATGAGATCTGGGTTTCTCGCGCTCTCTGTTTATTTTTTACCCCTGTTAGTGTCACTATGACGTTGCTATAGGCGTTTCTATGCAATAAAGAAAATAGCGATGCCTATAGCGACGCCCATAGTGACGCTCTAGCGATGCCGTGGATTTTCACTTTTGAGCGTTGCACTGCAAACGTCGCTAATGTGAAGTACCTCTTGTATTGGACCATGCACAAGTATCCTAGGCTTGGAGAGATTTTTGGTATCTCACTTTTTATTCTCTCTCTATTCTCTCTCCTTTTAGTTCGAAGCTTCTCTCTAATGATATGATATGTATGCAGGGTTTTTCGCATCGAGCCACAATGCATGTCCTACCTGCGAGCCATCATTGGTCACAGAGAGGCCGGATGCCTTCCGCAAGGTAATCTATCCAGAAAAACATCATGTCTTACCCCAATCTCATTGCAAGCACAAGGCTCCAACAAATGGGAGGACACCTCTAAAGCTCACGATGGCAAATTGGGCAACCATTTCGGAAGATCAATGCAACAACAATCCGGCTCCAGTACTCCATCAAAAGGTATATCAAGGTATTCCATATTTTTAAGGCTTCCATATTAAAAGGAATTAAAGATACAACCTCTTGGATGCCATGCACATATTCAAGAATGTAGCCCACACCTTGTGGGACCACATTATTGGCAAGAAGGACTTATTGGGGCCGAGGGAGGATTTGAGGGTCTTCAACGTCTCCCCGCCTCTGCTACTCCACGCCGTGCCCCCAATGGGAAGATTGTGCTTCCTAAAGTGCCATGGATGCTAGGTGCCAAAGACGAATTGGAAAAAGTGAAGGGTATTATTGCATCTATTTGCACACCATCAGGATACATGATGTCGCTAAAGGGAGATTTCACAAAAGAGAAGAAAGGTGGAAGTGTTTAATTATATGGGTTGAAGTCCTATGATTGGCACAAGATGCTTCAGGTGATTTCCCTTTCTCTAGTCTAGGACACATATGATTTGTGGGTATGACTTTCTCACTTTCCCTTCCTTTAATTCACATTGTAGTTCATTCTGTCACTGAGTATGTGTATATGTCGGGACAAGAAAGTCAGGGATGCTATTTTTAAACTTGGAGAGCTAGTAAGGTACACCACAAGACTCCACTCAACTACACTTTTTTAATGTACACAATAACCTCAACTACCACTTAGTGTATTCTTGTGTGTTTTCTTGCAGATTTATGAGCTACAAGGAAATGGAAATAGATGCTATCCCTGCTGCTCAAACACTTGCATCAAAAATTGTGTGTGCCATTGAGGATGCATTTCCTTGATCAGTCCTTCTTAGTCAAATCCACCACTTGGTTTTTAAAGACTCTCAAAGATTTTTTGCGGCTACGGTCTCAACCAGAGGCATGTATGGCCAAAGGGTGAATCATGCAAGAGGTATTTGTTTACATCTCATAATATTTGGCACAAGTTGATCCTTCAATGCCTCCCATGTGGTCAGAATAGGAGGATGTAAGGATGACTTCAAAGTTCACACTTGCCAAGTGGAAAGAGAAAATTATTTAACATAGATATGAATCTATCCCGAGTGGTCAATAACTTTTGTATTCTCAATGCAAAGGTTCTGACCAAGTGGGTGGACTTGTGGACAATGGCAAAGGCAAGGTGTTTGCAAGAGAGAGAAGAATGGAAACAAGTACATGGAGGAAGGAGGGAACCCCCACTGCCTAAACACCTTGCATGTTTCCCAAATCTCATTATTGCAGGGTGGATTCATGAGAGAATGATCGAAGCAAAAGCGCGCGAAGAAGACATCACCGACAAAGATAGAGTACTCATATACCTAAACCATATTGTATAGTTTTTTTCTTGATTTTATATTCTTTGTAATCGATAAAATATATTTTCCTATTTTGTAGTTCCTTTCCTTTATCTCTATGTGGTCAAAGGGTGGTCACTTTTGCACGCACCAAATTGACGAGCTGCATAGAACCACCATGGACTGTGGAATGATGGGCAACTTTGACAGAGATGGTGATGAAGCCAGGTATTGTGGAACTATTGAAAGGATACTAAAGATTAATTTTAGAACCTTTCATATCTTCATCTTCGAGTGTAGTTTGCAAATGTGTCTAGATGACATGAGAATTGCCTCTACATGGTGAACTCTAGTGTGCATCACACAGGGAGGTATGACAACTTAGTTTTTCCACGGGATTGTGAGCAAGTGAGTGACTACCTTTTTTATTATTATTTTCTTGTAACATTAATTATACCAAGGTTACTCACTTTGAGCTTCTCTTCTATAGGTCATCTATATCCTAACAATCCACCAACAAAAACTCTGGTTTGTAATTCTTGTAACACCTCGGGGGAGAACCATTTTTGCCACTAATGAAGTGGAGACCATCTTCGACCCTCTTTCACCTCCTACTTTAGATTAGGGGGAGACAGAGGAGAGGGAGATCGATGAATCAAGTCCGGTGGCTGCAAGTCTTAGCGAGGATGATTGTCATGATGATGAAGATGATGAGATGGAGAATGAAGAATTCGAAGCTGATAAAGCCAACGCATCTACAAATGACAATTATATTTCTCTCTTTATTGATTTAGGAGCCGTGGGCTTAGAAATGGATGATGTTTCTTATAGGAATCTTATCAGGCGGTGAACTTCCTAGAAGAAGTTCAATTGCATGGTCATCATTGCCTTGTTTAGGAGGTAGTTCACAAGGGATGTTTTCAATAAAGACATCTTGAAATCCCTTGAGAAAACTGGATAACTCTAATTCCTTGTGATTATTTATATTTTCTTTTGCTAAAGCATTAGGTTCATTTTGAGAATCTTTAACAAAAATCATGTACACGGAAATAGAGCTCTTTATTGACTTATTGAAAGCTTGTGTATGTACAATGGGTACGGTGTTACCCATCTCCTTAGCGTCTATGTACATATATTTTTCCCTGAACCTAAAGGAGATTTTCCTTTCAGGGAATTTAACATTGGCAGCCATGCGATCAAACCATGGTGCCCCTAGGATTACATCCTCGTGCTGAGAGGAGAGATTATGAAGTTCTCTTTGTCCACATAGCTTTGGACATGGAGCCTCAACTTCTGAATTAAGGGAGTGAGTAAAGCTGCTCACCCCTTGAAAGCACCATCGGTGGGTAGGATATCTCCCATCTCATAGTCTTGGATGCTTAGCTTAGTGGCCAACTCTATGGATATGAAGTTGTAAGTAGAACCAGGGTCAAAGAGAATAAAAGAATCATGTTCTCTTACCTTTCCCCAAGCATGTCATAAAGGAGATCCTTTGTGGTGAGTTTTCTCTTCTTGGATTTCAACCAAGGTAGCTCTAGGAAGCTCATGGCGGGTGTTCTTTTGGGGGCAAGCATGGTATGCATGCCCTTGCTCGCCACATTTGAAACAATGATTATCCTTGCAATAAAGTTCAAGCTCCTCAGGAGAGAGATTTTTTTTGCCTTTGTAAACTCCCTTCTCCTTAGATTTGTTGTTATTGGAATTGCCCTTAGGAGACTTTTGGACATTGTCCTTCCCCTTAGGCTCATTGGAACCCTTGTTTTTCGTGGGCTTAAAATTTCTCTTAGCCCCTGTTTGGAAATTGATTTGTGAAGCCACCATGGTATGGTGTATGACCGCAGATATGGTGCGTGGCCTTTGGGAGTTGACATACTCTGCCATTTCTTCAATTAAGCCCGTACAAAATTATTGTTTTTTCTGTCTCTAAAATCCATCTTTTTGAAGACAGTGGCTTTGAGATGTAAGTCCCAAAACTTGTCTACATATTTGTGAATGGATTTGTAGGGAGAGAGCTTCAAGCTTCACCGTTCGGTGAGTACTTTGTCTTTGGCATCGGTGGCCAAAAACTACTTCACGATGGAAGCTCTTAAAGCTTTCCATGTTCGTGGAGCTTCATCGTCTGCCCGTAGTCTAGACCACCATTGCCTGGCGGACTTTTGAAAATGCATAGCTACATGGAGTAGCTTAGATGACTCCATGAAGCCCTCATCTCCAAACGCCGCCTCAAATTGTTGGATGAAAGCCAAGACTTTGTCCGTAGCACCAAAGGTGCCATTAATGTAGGTAAGGAAAGAGATTCTCTTTCCTCCCTCTTTGAACTTCTTGAGCTTGGACGACCTCTTCCATGCGGCATAGGATTTCCTATGGCCTCTTCTTTTTTATGATCCAAAAGTTGCACCATCACTTTCTTCAGAAGATGAATAATTTGAGGAAGATGGAGAAGAGGGTGACCTCTTTCTCGCCTTTTTCTTGCCTTGTTCCTCCTTGTCTGCACCATCACTTTCTTCATAAGAGGAAGAGTATGAAGAACATGGAGAAGAGGGTGACCTCTTTCTCACCTTTTTCTTCTCTTGTTTTTTATCATCCCTCTTTGAATTATGGTGTGGAGAGGTGTGCGATGGTCTTCTCCGTTTAGGAGGTGATGGAGAGAGTTTTGTCTTTGTGGAGCCATCTCCACCGAGGTGGGAGGAGACTCACTTATTTCTCGTTCCTTTGGTGGGGCCTCTTGAGTTTTCCTTTTGGAAGGAGATGCATCATCAAGAAGAAAAAATTTAGCCCTTCGTATCGATCCTCTTCTTCTTCCCGAATGGAAGAGAGGCCTCTTTTGGAAGTCTCACAAGGAGGCTTCCTAGGTACTCTCTCTTCAAGGTGGGGAGCTTGCAAAATCCCATGAGCACAAAGCTACTGTTGCACTTCACTTTGGACGGACGGATTGCCCATGGCTTGTTGAAGCCTAGAAACAAGGTAGTTAACAAGCATAGGGCCATCATTAGTAGCCTTCTCATTAGCAAAATCAAATCTATCAACATTAATTTCACTCTCTTTACTATTGTCAACCATTCTAACAACTTTTAGGTGTAAAATTTTTTAGGTGTACTTTGGCACTTCAAGCCCTAGTTGCTACTCCTCTTTACCCCTTGAGAAAAACACTCAAGCTACTGTACCCGTGGTTCAAATATCATTAATTGCAAGGAATAAAAGAGAGGGTCTTTCAACACCCAAATAGTATCAGCTCCTGTCAAGCTTCTAATAACTCAATAGTGGTTGAGTCATAGGCAAGTCCCGTAGGACACCACTATTAAGACCATAGATCTTGACGGTGATGCCTCGTTATCTGCACAAAGGCAGGCACACTGCATGGCTAAAAATTACCTATTCCACTTACTCAATTGCAATTAATAATACCAACCATTTATAGTTAGCTTGACGACCTCACTTCTTGAGAAAGGAAAGAGAAACCTTGTGCTCTGATACCAATGTAACATTTAATGGCCTAGTAACTTGTGTGTAGTGGAAAATAGCATAGACATAGTGAGCATTTCAGTAGAATAGATTCCTAACGAGCCTAGCAAGAGGGCTTGGATGGAATGAGCAACAAAAAGCATAACACCTAGTTAGATAGGCATGAACAATACTTCAAAAGAGAGAGAAATTAAGCTATTGATAAGAGTTGAGGACTAGATTTACATGGAGCCGGTCCCCCCTCCAAAAGGCTTTGTATTATAGGTTTTTCCCATCAAGGGAGACATTATACAATTCTTTGTGTTCCTTCAATAACTAGCTAGTGCAATGAAGATGCAAACACTTATATAACACAACATCAATTCCCTCACGGTCTCAGACCCAAGACCTCACACACCTTCGAAGATGGTGAGAGCTAGAGGGGTATGAGAGTAGATTGAGAGGAAGAAAGAGTAGTCTTACAAGAAAGAAGTATATCTCCTCACATAATCACTCATAAAATCTTAGCATAGCTTAGTACTTAGCATGATAGAGGAGATGAGCATGCATTGAAGCTTGTCTCTTGGTTGGATTTGCATCACAAAGCCAAGAGTTGTTGGTGTAGGCCTCCCTTCTCACAAGCTTGGAGTAGATGATGAGCTTTCCATTAAAGCTTGAGAAAGAGAGAGAGAGTCTTCTTGCTTCACACATGAGATTGTGTGAGTGTGTGTGTGATAATACCTTTGAAAAATCAGTCCCCCTCTCCCTCTTGGTTGATCCCTTTTGCTAAATCCTCTTGTTGGCTTCCCATTGGACCTCTCCAAGCTTCCCATTGTTAACCATAAGCAGTCTCGCGCAATCACATAATTTAAAATCATTAGTATCCAATAAATCATATAAATTCAATATCAAAGGAAAATGATTAGGCAGAGGCATTTGTATGTCCACAAACAAGTGAGCAAAAGATGGAAGCCAGTCTAATCCCAAAAAGTAAATTCTGTCTAATCTAGACCAAGACTTAGTGTGGGATTGAGAGTGCTATGTAAACCCAGCATTGGCAGAGTGAGTCAAAAGCCAAAACTTTGTCTACTTTCTTGAAGTTAGTGCATCCCACTAAGTGCTTTCCCATCGAGTTATGATGGTGCCAGTAGAGGTGCTATCGTTTCACTGTACAAATCGTATTAAAAAAAATCAATCACTCCCATAGGTCATGGCGTTGCATGGGGTGCTTATAAAGCCAAATGCAATTCTAAATCAAGCTAAACTTTGTCAGGAGGCTACAAATAGAGAATACAAGCTAAGGGTATTTTTATATAGAAAAACCTAGCTAGCCAAAGATGCAAATTTTTCAAAGCTGAAGTGATGATAGCCACCTACGTACCCTATACATCATGTACATGAGCTACAAGAGGCTACAAATAGAGAATACAAGCTAAGGTTTTTTTAATTTAAAAAAACGTAGCTAGGCAAAGATGCAATTTTTTTCAAAGCTGAAGTGATGATAGCCACCTACATACCCTGTACATCATGTGACTACAAGGCCGTTTACAGGAAGTAGATCTTTATATTGTAAATCTTATATCTTGTATGTGACTTTATGAAGCCTAACAAAAAAGGGACTAATAATATTGACAAGAACAAAAGGGGTGGAAATGATAGTTCAATCATCTATCATGATAAATGTCTACAGGAGCAACCAGGCAAGCCAAATTTTGGTCATTATCATTGGTTCTACATGAATTTGGCAGCCAGAAGGTGCTAGAGATGCCCATCAACCATTCTTGAGACTGAAATCCAAAAAGTTAGCTTGTAAAGACAAATGCAAGTCCAAATCAAGCTAAACTTTGTCAAGAGTCTACAAATAGACAATACAAGCTAATGGTTTTTTTATTAAAAAAAACCTAGCTAGCCAAATATGCAATTTTTTCAAAGCTGAAGTGATGATACCCACCTACATACCCTGTACATCATGTATATGAGCTTTGGAGACAACTGGACAACGAGTTGTGTGAGTTATTGTAGATTTGTGAGCTCCAAGGAAATTGAAATAAATGCCATCCCTGCTGCTCAAACACTTGCAATGGAAATTGTGTGTGCCATTGAGGATGCATTTCTTCAATCGGTTTTTCTTAGCCAAATCCACTCTTGGTTCACGTACTTGAGAAGATCGCTATATGTGGAGCACTGCATGCACGGTGGGTGTTATTTTTAGAGAGGTTTTTAAAGACTCTCAAAGATTTTGTGCGGCTACCGTCCCAGCTAGAGGCATGCATGGCCGAAAGGTGGATCGTTATTCTCTAGGACATTGAAGTCCACCCAAATGTTTGTTTTGACCCAGATCTGGCCATTAAGAAATTATATGCGTATAATGTCTTTTGGCTCAGAATAACATGAAATTTTGCAAACAGACCTAGAACATCATTTCCAACCGTCCTATGTGGTCAAAAGTGAAATTTGACTTTCAGATCTTTGCATGAGACATTATATGCGTATAATGTCTATGTGCTCAAATTTTGACAAAATCTGGTTTGTAAGCTTGCCTTGTGGTGCTTAATACCCTGGTATGCTCAGATCTCAATTTTGGTCTCTTTCCTTTAGACATCATACACGTATGATGTTTAACTGGTCAGAATGGAGTGAATTTCACTCCAGAGGATTCTCTGTATACAGGAAACTCACAACAAGTTTCAAAATTGAATTTGACACTTCTTGTGCATGTTATGGCCAGTTCAAGCCTTTACTTTGTGTAGATGTGTGTGTGGTCTTTGATTAAAGCTCAAAATTGCTTCAAATTTGATGAAATTTAGCCTATAAGCTTCCTAAATGGCGCTGTAGGTCACAAGGGTACACTCAGCTGTAACTTTTGACTGCAGATCTGGCCTCTAAGACATCATACGTGTATAATGTCTAGGTGGTCAAAATCCAGTTCTCTTTCTACCATAGGTGCCCCTTAGTGTGTACAACAAAAATATGTGATCACAACAAATTTTAGATGTCAAAATTGCTCAAAATCCTGAAAGAGTAAAATGCCATTAACTCTCAATCTATAAGCCCAAATGATATGAAATTTGGTGTATGTGCTCAATACAACATGTAGAAGATGGGTATAATGTCAAAACTTCATTCTGGTTGCCGAAATCACCCTTTAGACATCATTCGTGTATGATGTCTATTGATAAATTTTTGGACATAATTCATTCACAGGCATCCCCAAGCCTCTAGCACTGGATTTCAAGCACTTCTATCAATTTTCATGGAAAAATGTGTTCAGAATCTCAAGTTTCTCTTTTTCCTGTTTTCGACACTCCGTCTTTTGTCTTTTGGGTGTTCAGAGTTGGTCAAAACTCTAGTTTCAATGTGTACTTAGGGTAAAAACCCCCTTCTGAACACTCTGGTGCAATCAGATTTTTCAAATTTGGTCTCCCAATGCCTCTTGAGACATCATACATGTATGATGTCCAAGTTTACAGAATTGCAATTTTTGTACATAGACCTCTTGCACATGCCTTCTTATATGCAAAATATCAACAGAAAGCGATTTATTGCATTTCAACTCTCAAAAGTAGACTTTTCAAAGATCATGAATGCAAACAAGCACTTAAGCAAATAAATCAATGATGAATAGCTCAAGATCAAAATCAGATCACTTACCTAAAGCTACTCCTACACATCATATGGGGTTTTGAATTTATGAGTAGAAAAACGCTTCAATGCCACACACGGACTAGCAAACGCTTTTATCACATTGCAAATCACTCGACCACCAACAACTACTCTAATGTGCAACTAATACTATCTAGCCGCAGACTCGGCAAGACTCACGCTTCCTAGCTATCCACTTGATCTTTGAATAACCTCTTCCGGATCCACTTAAGAAAAATGCTTTCTTTAGCCAAATTTAAAGCAAGCAACCATCACAAGTGTTAGTAGGAATACCTACCTAAATTCTTGTATCCCCGGCAATAGCGCCAATGTTGCGCGAGCAAATTACACCACCCATAAAGTGCATGCAACACAATTTAGATCAACATAATGTCAATTGAGGACACAAATGACACGATAGGCACACATAGGAAATCTCTTTAGCTTGTCAGGCTGAGCCCATCCTACACATAGAACACTCTGGAAGTCCAATTAAACCACAATCTAGAATCTCATTGTTCTCAACTACACCAGGTCCTACCCACATATACACAACGGAAGAAAACCCATCAAATCATGATAGAATCGTATGAAACTTAAGGAACACCATCCCCTCACAAGGATACACCTGTGCCAAAGCCTCTACACTCAAAATCCTCACTCTAGTCCCATATGTAGAAAACACGTATCAAGATAGAGCAGTATTTTGAAACTGTCCAAAAGTAAAATCTATGAGTACCTATGTGTAGCTTATGTTGCCACAATTCTAATAACTACTGGCATGCAAAAAACAGACATCATTTGATACACTTACGACCACAAATAGCTTGTAGGTGCTTTCTGCATGTGGTTCATCTACGTGGAATGCTTGGCGTTGTTGTGTAGCTCTCCTTGAGCCTACAACAATGGTGCATTTGGATCTCCAATGCGCTAAGCGAGCCGGGCGTAGCGTGAAGATGAAGCTCACACTTACTCTCTTTCTCTCTCACAAAGAGTAGACAGTAGCGCTAAACTTCAATTATGATTAAGTGTATTTACAAAAGTGACCTAGGTACCTTATATACTAAGGCTACATTAGGTTAACCAAAAATAGAGTTTGAGGGGTCAAATGGCTTGTTATTTACAACCTGGAAGTGCCATTGCACTCTGGCTTCTGCAACTAGACTACCTACTTATTACAAATGATGTTTATAACCATAATCTTAGAATTCCATAACTCTCAAAAAATAATGCTTTGTTGAGTTATGTCGTGTTGTTGACGTGACTATCAGCATCTACCTAGAGCCCCTAATCTAGGAGTTGGAGGAGTTATGGAGAGGCATCCCTATTGTAGATGTCTCACTTGCAAAGGGGGGGGGGGGGGGGGGGGGGGGGAGAGAAGCCATTGTGAGGAGAATTCTTATGTGGACCACTACAAGAGGTTGTGTGCACTTGTGACGTTTTTAGTGACAAAAATACATTGGGCTTTTATACTCCTGGCGTCGTTAAGACCGTCGCTATGAAAATGTTGCTATGAGCATCGCTATATAGCAATGCTATATAGTGACGGTCACAGCGACGTTGCAGAGCGTTATATAGCGACGCTTATAGTGATGCCTGAGAGTAAATTTTTTTGGGTGGAAGGGCATTCACCAATAAACCATATTGAATGTTTCAATAATAGAGTAAACCTAAATGAATTAATATAAGCCCAAATTCACCTTTGAAAGAAAGTGCAAGGTATAGACCCAAAGTAGTCACCCACAAGACAATATAACCATTAACTCCATCATCCATAGTATTGTTTGCACAATAAAGATACAAAACTGACAAAAGTAAATTGATGAAAGTAAATAAATGACAATTGTACACACCATAGGCAAAATCACTTGATTATTAAGCTTTTCAAATGTAATAGTTACAACACCATTGTCATTATTGAGAAAATATACATGGTTTTCCAATAGTTACAAAAAGATGTCGTTGTCAGGCGTTTTTTGAACGGACGAAAAGCCAATCAACAACACCGGAATGCCTGGCAGACATCCATTGTATATACATGTACATACCTATGATTGCACTTTGAAAGTGGTTTTCAAGGTAGTTGTACAAAGCTTTGGTTTTGGCCGGCCTCTGGCATCAAATCATAGACACCATCTATGCTAGTGATCAGTGGCTGTTCCTTAAGTATGTGATAACGGATATGAGAGTTCAGTTTGGATACTCATGGTGGGAATGAACCTTTGCTTGAGCCATTTAAGTTAAACAAAGAGCTTCTGGTAGTTGACTGTGAGGATTGCAAGCATGGACAATACATGAAGGCCCACAGCCACATGGGATAAGAGTGCAAGGCTCGCGAATGAAGGCTATATCATTGTGGGAACCTACCCTTGCACAAAATAAAAGAATAATTTGAAGATTATGTCCAAAAATACTTGCAATCATTGGGAATATGAACTAGTCGTAAGGAGCCACCAGAGAATTTGAGAAAGGGCGATGACCTGCAAGGGGGGAGAAGATGGCAGAAGACAAAAGGCCGCTACTCAATGAAGAGGGGGCCGAGTAGGAAAAGGCAAGCTCGCCTGGAATTAGAGCAGGTGAAGGGGGACACTGTCTGAAGAGATAAGGTGGCCAGGTCAAGCAGGGCAATAAGGTCCAGTGCAAGGCTCGCCAGTGAGGAAAAAGAAGGGTGGGCCGTACTGCAGGTGCCGCATTCTGTAGGGCAAGCAAACCGAGGGGGACACGCTTTGAAGGAAACAAGAGAGGGGTGCAGGGTGGTTAGCTAGAGACCATCGACTAAGGGTGGCCGATTTCCAGAGAGGGCCCGCTCAGAGGAGCTCTTAGAGATATCAAAATTGCTATCTAAGGGTGGTGCTTGCCATGACGAGGACATCAAGGCCAGCAAGGTATAGCAGGTGGAGGAGAATCAGAGAGATGTTGCAGGGAAAGCACGCTGAGCTTGCCTTGGGCGTGATCAGAAGGGTGGGCTCTGAGGTTCAACAGAGACGTAGAGGAGCTCAGAGAGAGTTGGAGAGCGGGCTACAGAAGCCGAGAAGGAAGAGAGGAAAGGCATCAAGGGGGAGACGAGTTCTGATGGCTCCAATAAATGCAAGGGGGTGATGTCTGCAGTGGAGTGGAATGCCCGGCTAGCTAAGGACTTAACTGATTGGGGCAGCGATCTCACAAGATAGCTGATCATCGCGGACCGCCATCGAGGAGAGAGTGCGGATTGTTTTTTCTCTATGTGACTCAAAATTAGGCACTCAAGAGCTGCTCAATGAGTGTAGGCAGAAAGGGGACAGAGTGTGGGGATTATGTAGCTTATACAGGCGCTTGGAAGCTGTTAAGCAGGCAAGCTTTGAGCAAGGATTTTGGTTCGAGAACTCATGCTTTCTAGGACTACAGATCAGCCTTCTTGAAGTTTATAGCAGGAGCAGTACACATGCTCCTCCGGTGCCCGACATGCTCAATTTCCTATGTACATGATTGTGAAATCTAGGAGCCCTTATGTACGCCTGATTGTGGTGTTGTTATGGCTGACTATGTATATACGGAGTTTGTTATCTTGTTTATGTGTTGAGCCGGGCAGCTATACAGCCGGCAAGAGTTTGGTGCTAGGCTTTGGATCTCTTGGTGTTGTTGCATGGAGGTTGCAGGTGTTTTGAGAGATAGGTAGTGTGTTCTCAAACTGCAAGGGAGGCTAAGCTATAGAGTTGCCCCGCGTTCGCTTTCTTCTGTCAACGTCATCTCATTATACATGCTACGACAAAAGGAAGCTAATGCTATCTAGCTACAGCTAGACTGATGTTGTCTAATCAGATGTCTCATTGCGTCCAAGTAGCGTATCTGTCGAATTCTGTAGAAAAAAACAATAAGACAACTTTCTGTAAGTATAAACATATAATTTACAAAACAATACAACAAATAGAAAAGAGTAAGCACTAATACTAACCATACCGCCGCGAGAACTCAGTATGTTCATCAAAGCATTTAAGCCCTTTTTGCCTGCGTACTCGTGCTCGTAGGTGTGGGGTCACGTCCTGTCCTCGACCACTGTTCAAAACATACAAAGAATACATTATGTTAGAATTTAAAAGTACAAACAGATGTAGCTACCAAACCTAAAGAGCAATGCAAAAACACTTACGAAATCGGCCTCAAATGATGCCCACCCACCGCTCCCCAAGTGGTGCGAGCTCCCTACCTCCATTCGCAATTTGGCTGGTTCCTTTTGTTGCTTCCACTTGTCAGGATTCTCACGTGCTGCTCGCTTCACATTCTCCCAATCTTCTTTGGCCAGCCAATCTGGTATATTCCACCCATGCTTTATTGCTTTTTGCACTTCAGAACGCTTGTGCTTACAGTATTCACGCATTCGAATCTTCATCAGGTCTTCATTGAAGCACTCATCCCGTGTTGACACGAGAAACTTGTCATGCAGCATGCTGATGACTCTGTCTTTTAATTCACTTGGAACTTCACTCCAGGTGTTTAGTATGTAGTGTCTAAACCCCTGAGAGCAAAGACCGCGTATGCGTGAGATCACCTTCTTGCCTTCATCATCCAAGACGATGCCATCGCTGATGTCGACGGAGTATCGAAAGCCCTCTCGCCTGTGACACGTGAACTTGGGTGTCTTGGCAGGGGTCTTTAGCGGCGTGTCGATGGGGTAACGAACTTCAAGTGTCTCCATTGGAGTCTGGGCCCCGAACCGAGGAGTGTCGACTGGGGTGACTCTCGGAGGAGTAGGTAGTGGTGTGTAGCCAGGAATGGCCGATAGCCGCACAAAACCTGGCGTAGATGGCGATGTCGTGATTGGTGTGGGGGCGGGCAAACAAGGGGAAGGTAAAGAGCCTCGTCAAACACGAGGAGGTATCGATGCATCAGCGACGGCATCCCCACAACAACCACTGCCGCCACCACTAGAGCATCGATGCCTAAACGAGTGTGAAGATCGTCTCGTCAAAACCGAAGATTTGGAGTGCGTTGAATGCTCCAAAATAGAGGGAGACGCTGAAGGAGTAGAATGACGTGATGGTGCTCCAGAGCGATGATGATCCTTGTACCACCTCCTCTGCTAGGGTGACAAAGAAGAAAAAAACTCATCATCATCCATACCTGCATTAAACACACGAACATTCAATATTAATATTGAATGGAGAAGAAAACATGGACAAGTAGAGAGAGAGAGAGAGAGAGAGAGAGAGAGAGAGAGAGGGAGAGAGAGGACTCATAAAGGGGGAGGGATTCCTATGTAGTGAGGTTCTTGTGAAGTTCTTGTAAATTTGTCTCCCGTGTGCATTCTACATATCTTGTAAAAGCAGCGCACTCCGAGTGCGAAGGAAACTGAAGTTGCAACCACGAAGGAGGTGATCCATCTCTGCTCATAGATGTTGCTTGCCCCCTCCACTAGATCTAGTTGATCGAGTGAAAGAGACGCTAAGATGCTGCTGCATATGACTTATACTACAACCAACAAAGATTATGAGTGGCCATTCAAACATCTAGAAAGTCAATAGTCATACATTGAAACCTTGCCTTGGTCACGCAACCCCGAGAGTACTCCCACTCCTCCTCAGTCACTTCTTCACATCACTGTTGTGCGCTTTTCAATTGGTTGTGCAACCATCTTAAGCTCATGAATGTTGATAGGCTCCAGACCTGCCAGATAATGCATCGATGGTTGTCTTCCCCATCTCCACTCGATCTGTGTCCTTTGTCGCTCTTGCTTTGCATCCTCATATTGTGAAATCCACTTTTGCATCACTAGATTGTGAAGCATGCAAAATTGATTGATTTTAGTCTCTATAACTTTCGTCATCTTCTTCTCAACACTGATATTGCACATGAAAATCCAAGATATGCGCTCATTATCTATGGTTTTCCATAGCGTGTCCCGGGCTTTATCAAATCCATCTAGCCACTCTCCAATGTAAACTAGGGACTCTGATGCCAGCCTGATGCCAGCCAACCTTCTATCATGCTACACTCTAGACGTGACTTTTGACGCACATATCCCTTGACTGTTTTCATGAAACGTTCTAAAAAGAACATCCATTTGGAATGTACTGTGCCAACTATTTCCATCTCATCAACTATGTGAACAAGAACATGCATTGGATGGTTAGCATGGTAGTAGAGAAGTGTTTCTCAAACATGCACACAACCTCCGCAACGTTTAGTTTGGCAAATGGTATGGAATCTACATTGATCTCCTTTTGTGAGATCCATTGCACCAACTTGGCAAGTTTGTAGATTGTGTTGCAGACGTCAGGAGACAAACATCCCTCAATGGCCAACGATAAAATAAACTGCAAAACACGTCTAGCAATGATATTAAAGTCCATACACAAATTTTCTACACAATTCCCACTATGATATATCCCACTTCAAATATACCTGACACATTTTATTCCAGTCGTGTGACTTCAAACCTGTCAGCTTTCCTTCTTTAGTGAAACACGTTTGGAGCGAGTGCATTATGCCATTGGGGGTCCGCACAGAATGAATGGTCTCTTTTACTTTGCGTTCTTGGGATCCTCTCAAAATCCATGGCACTTTAGGGAGTTTTATCAATCCATCGAATGTTGTCTGCGGCCAATATTTCTCCATACGATCCACATTTCTAAGCTCAACCCTAGCTCCCAAAGTATCTTTCTTGCCGGTCAGATGGTCCCATAGCAGATTACCCACATTCTTGAATATGTGCATTGGATCGAGCAAGTGATTGATCATGAGTCTGGGCCAATATGGTAACTCGTACCATAGAGAGAGTCTCTTCAACCCTGGGGGCAAACCGTCATCACACATCTCCTTCTGCTCTAACCATGCTTGTGCAGGCATCCTTGGTGGCTCTCTTCCCAAAAAGCCGTTGCGTACCACATGATTCTCTGGCAGATACGCTTGATGACCTTCATAGATTTGCTTATTCAATGAAGGTGCCCGACGTGCATTAAGTCTAGGTCCACATGTGACACATGCTCTATATCCGCTTGTTTGAAGCCCGTCATGTATAAACATGACAATAGATAAGCTTGAGAAAAACCAAGATTTACAGTGTTTGAGTTTGAGTGTAAATCACCTGAGCATTCTGTTAGTCCGAGATAGTCATTCATGGCCCATTCATGGCCCACATTAGAATGCCTCTAATCAAAGCATTCTGTCGACGACCTGTGTGTCGGCTCATATCCACCACTACTATGCCAATCCACAATTGTTGTAGCTCTTCCAATAGTGGACGAAGATACACATCCATATTCTTCTCTTTATACCACCCCGACACAATCAAGCTTAGCCACAGGTGCCCCTTCTTGGTAGTCAACCACGGGGGAATGTTTTAGTTGACGATGACAACGGGCCATACACTATAAGATGTTGATCTCTCACCAAATGGATTTACGCCATCCATAGCCAGGCCTAGGTGCAAATTTTGAGCTTCCCTGGCAAAATTCGGCCGTGTTTCGTCTATATGTTTGTAGGCTGCACAATCTTCAGGAATCTGTAGCAATCTGCAGCAATCTCTCTTTACTTTATCTCTCATTCTCTCTCTCTCTCTCTCTCTCTCTCAATGTGTGTGTGTATGCATTCTTTGTTTATGCATATGTGTGTATGTGTTTTTTGTTTATGCATGTGCTCTCTCTCTCTCTCTCTCTCTATCTCTCTCTTTCTCTTTCTTTCAAAGACACAATGTGTGTGTGTGTGTGTGTGTGTGTGTGTGAGAGAGAGAGAGAGAGAGAGAGAGAGAGAGAGAGAGAGAGAGAGAGAGAGAGAGAGAGAGAGAGAGAGAGGGGAAGGGAACATGAGAGAGAAGAGAGGGAAGGAGCATACCTGTCTCTCCTTCCTCTCCTCGTGTGTGTGCGTGCGTGTGTGTGTGTGTGGTGTGAAGAAAGAGAGAGAGAGAGAGAGGGAGAGTGCAAGTTACCTCTTTTGCTTGAGCACCAAAAACTCAGATCTGAGATCTGAGTTTCTGGTGCTCTCGGTTTATTTTTTATCCATGTCAGTGTTGCTATGAGCGTTGTTATAGGCATTGCTATGCAACAAAGAAAATTGCGACGCCCAAAGCGAAGCTCTAGCGACGCCGTGGATTTTCACTTTTGAGCGCCGCATTGCGAGCGTCACTAATTCGAAGTACCTCTTGTAGTGGACCATGCACAACTATCCTAGGCTTGGAGAGATTTTTGGTATCTCCCTTTTTTATTCTCTCTCTATTCTCTCTCCCTTTAGTTTGAAGCTTCTCTGTAATGATATGATATATATGCAGGGTTTTCCACATCGAGCCACAATGCATGTCCTACCTACGAGCCATCATTGGTCACAGAGAGGCCAGATGCCTTGTGCAAGGTTATCTATCCAAAAAAACATCATTTCTTACCCCAATCTCATAGCAAGCACAAGGCTCCAACAAATGGAAAGACGCTTTTAAAGCTCATGATGGAAAATTGGGCAACCATTTCGGAAGATCACTACAACAACAATCCGGCTCCGAGTACTCCATCGAAAGGTATATCAAGGTATTCCATATTTTTAAAGCTTCCATATTAAAAGGAATTAAAGATACAACACCTCTTGGATGCCATGCACATATTCAAGAATGTAGCCCACACCTTGTGGGACCACATTATTGGCAAAGAAGAACTCATTGGGGCCGAGGGAGAATTTGAGGGTCTTCAACGTCTCCCCGCCTCTACTACTCCACACCGTGCCCCCAATAGGAAGAATGTGCTTCCTAAAGTGCCATGGATACTAGGTGCCAAAGAAAAATTGGAAAAAGTGAAGGATACCATTGCATCTATTTACACACCAACAGGATAAATGATGTCACTAAACGGAGATTTCACAAAAGCGAAGAAAGGTGGAAGTGTTTGATTATATGGGTTGAAGTCCCATGATTGGCACAAGATGCTTCAGGTAATTTCCCTTTCTCTAGTCTAGGACACATATGATTTGTGTGTATGACTTCTCTCACTTTCCCTTCCTCTAATTTACATTGTAGTTCATTCTGTCGGTGAGTATGTGTATATGTCGGGACAAGAAAGTAAGGGATGCTATTTTTAAACTTGGAGAGCTAGTAAGGTACACCACAAGACTCCACTCAACTACACTTTTTTATGTACACAATAACCTCAACTACCACTTAGTGTATTCTTGTGTGTTTTCTTGCAGATTTATGAGCTATAAGGAAATGGAAATAGATGCTCACCTTGCTGCTCAAACACTTGCATCAAAATTTGTGTGTACCATTGAGGATGCATTTCCTCCATCGATCCTTCTTAGTCAAATCCACCATTTGGTTCATGTGGTGAAGGAGATCGCTATATGTGGAGTAGTGCTACACACATGATGGATGTTCTTTTAGAGAGGTTTTTAAAGACTCTCAAAGATTTTTTGCAGCTATGGTCTCAACCAGAGGCATGCATGGCCAAAGGGTGGATCGTGCAAGAGGTTTTTGTTTACATCTCAGAATATTTGGCATAAGTTGATCCTTCAATGCCTCGCATGTGGTCATACGGGGAGGATGTAAGGATGACTTCAAAGTTCACACTTGCCAAGTGGAAAGAGAAAATTATTTAACATGGATATGAATCTATCCCGAGTGGTCAATAACTTTTGTATTCTCAATGCAAAGGTTCTGACCAAGTGGGTGGACTTGTGGACAATGGCAAAGGCAAGGTGTTTGCAAGAGAGAGAAGCATGGAAACAAGTACATGGAGGAAGGAGGGCACCCCCACTGCCTAAACACCTTGCATGTTTCCCAAATCATTATTGCAGGGTGGATTCATGAGAGAATGATCGAAGCAAAAGCACGCGGAGAAGACATCACCGACAAAGATAGAGGACCCATATACCTAAACCATATTGTATAGTTTTTTTCTTGATTTTATATTGTTTGTAATTGATAAAATATATTTTCCTATTTTGTAGTGCCTTTCCTTTATCTCTATGTGGTCAAAGGGTCGTCACTTTTGCACGCACCAAATTGATGAGCTGCATAGAACCACCATGGACTGTGGCATCAAGGGCAACTTTGACAGAGATGGGATGAAGCCAGGTATTGTGGAACTATTGAAAGGATACTAAAGGTTAATTTTAGAACCTTTCATATCTTCATCTTCAAGTGCAAGTAGTTTGCAAATGTGTCTAGATGACATAAGAATGACCTCTACATGGTGATGTCTGGTGTGCATCACACAGGGAGGTATGACAATTTAGTTTTGCCACGCGATTGTGAGAAAGTGAGTGACTACCTTTTTTATTATTATTTTCTTGTAACATTAATTATACGAATGTTACTCACTTTGAGCTTCTCTTCTATAGGTCATCTATATCCCAACAATCCACCAACCAAAACTTTGGTTTGTAATTCCTGTAACACCTCGGGGGAGAACCATTTTTGCCACTAATGAAGTGGAGACCATCTTCGACCCTCTTTCACCTCCTACTTTGGATGAGGGGGAGACAGAGGAGAGGGAGATCAATGAATCAAGTCCGGCAGCTGCAAGTCTTAGCGAGGATGATTGTCATGATGATGAAGATAATGAGATGGAGAATGAAGAATTCGAAGCTGATGAAGCCAACGCATCTACAAATGACAATTATATTTCTATCTTTATTGATTTAGGAGCCATGGGCTTGGAATTGGATGATGTTTTTTGTAGGAATCTTTTGGAAGATGATTCAAAAACATTTTGTATACTTTAAGTTATGAATTTTTTTGGTCGTGTCATCCATTCGTCTCTTTCCCCCCCCTTCCTCTCTCTAATTTTGTGAAGCATGCTAATTTATTTTAATCAAGTGATAGTGATTAGTTTAGCTCTAACCAAGTGTAATCCCACATAGCTAACCATTGTTCCATATTTTTATACCTCTTTATTAAAAATTTAATATTTTCATATAATATTCTTTATTTTTATTAAGAGAAGGAAAACACCAAAAATTTGAGGGGGGGGGGGGGGGGGGGGGGGGGGGGGGGGGGGATGTTTAAGCCAAAATGTGAATGTTTAGATGCTAAATTGCGCTTCAAGAATAAACATTGTAATACTCGCGGCAATAACAAAGGTAACTATCACGGTAATAATTGCAAAAATAATCACGGTAATATTTGAAATGCAACCCTCTCTCCCCCCCTCCCACCCTCCTTTCTCTTCCCTCTCCAGATGATTTTGGACCTTCTCTCTACAAAATGTGGTAAACGACTGCGGTAAATAGTTAGAGATCTTCATATTAAGGCTCTCATATTGGAAGGACTTAAAAATAAAACACCTCTTGTATTCCATGCACATATTCAAGAATGTAGTGCACACCCTATGGGACCATATTATTGGCAAAAAAGACTCATTGGGGGTGAGGGAGGATTTGAGAGCCTTGAAACGTCTCCCCACCTCCACCACACCACATCGTTCTCCCAATGGGAAGATTGTTCTTCCTAAAGCGCCACCATGGATGCTAACCAAAGAAGAGCTAGATCAAGTGAAGAATGCCATTGCGTCTATTTGCACACCAACAAGATACATGAGGTCACTAAAGGAAGATTTCACAAAAGAAAAGAAAGGTGGAAGCATTCAATTGTATAAGTTGAAGTCCCATGATTGGCACAAGATGCTACAAGTAATTCTTTCTCTCAATTCTCTCCCTCTCCCTCATTTTGTCTAGATATTAATGTGTGTGTATGAATTTCTCTCACTTTCTCGTTTACTATTTTGGCATTGTAGTTCATTTTGTTGGTGAGTATGTGCATATGTCAGGACAAAAAAGTGAGGGAAGTTATTTTCAAACTCAAAAACCAAACTTTTATATGTACACAATACCCTCAACAAGCACTTAGTGTACTCTTGTGTGTTTTCATATAGATTTGTAAGCTCCAAAGAAATTGAAATAGATGCCATCCCTGCTGCTCAAACAATTGTAGTGGAAACTGTGTGTGCCATTGAGGATGCATTTCCTCGATCAATTCTTCTTAGCCAAATCTGCCTCTTGGTTCATGAGGTTGAGGAGATCGTTATGTGTGGAGTATTGCATGCACGATGGATGTTCTTTTTAGAGAGGTTTTTAAAGACTCAAAGATTTTGTGTGGCTACGGTCCCAGCCAGAGACATGTATGGCCAAAGGGTGTATCGTGCAAGAGATAAATTGTTTATATTTCAAAGTATTTGGCACAAGTTGATCCCTCAATGACTCGCATGTGGTCAGTTGAGGAGGATGCAAGGATGAATTCACACTTGCAAAGTGAAAAGGGAAAAGCATTTAACATGGATAAGGATCAATCTCAAGTGGTCAGTAACTTTTGTATCCTCAATGCAAAGGTTATGACCAAGTGGGTGGACTTGTGGACAATGGCAAAGGCAAGGTTTTTGCAGGAGTAGAAAGCATGGAAGCAAGCAGATGGAGATAGGAAGGCATCCCCAATGCCTCGACACCTTGCATGTTTTCCAGATCTCACTAGTTCCAAGAGGATTGATGAGAGAATGATCGAAGCAAAAGCATGCACAGAATACATCACACACCAACAAAGAATGGGAGTATGCATGAGGTTGCATACCAAAGGTAGAGTACTCATATGCTTAAACCATATTGTATAGTTTTGTCTTGATTTTATCTTTGGAAATGATAAAATATATTTTCTTATTTTGTAGTGCATTTCCTTTAACTCTATGTGGTCAAAGGGTTGACACTTTTGTACACGCCACATTGACAAGCGTCGAACCACCATGGATTCATGTGGAACCACCATGGATTCATGTGGCATCATGGGTAGCTTTGACATAGATGGTGATGAAGCTAGGTACTATGGGACTATTGAAAGGATACCAAAGGTTAATTTTGAACCTTGCATACCTTCATCTTTAAGTGCAAGTGGTTTGCAAATGTGTCTAGATGGCATGAGAATGGCCTCTACATGGTGGACTCTAGTGTGAATCACACAGGGAGGTATGAAAATTCAGTTTTTCCATGCAATTGTGAGCAAGTGAGTGACTACCTTCTTTATCCTTATTTGCTTGTCACATTAATTATACCAATGTTTCTCACTTTGTACTTGTAGATGGCTCAGACAGTCTCACTGGGTGGGAACCGGCTCCTGTCAGACGAATAGTGGATCAGTCAGTAATTACTACGGCAGTTACCATAGTAATTCCCAAGGCATATAAATAGGATCCATTACATTGTAATCGGGTTGGCATTAGTCGTGGGCATGAATCGAGTCATTTGTCGACTGTACTTCTGCTTAAGCTTTTGATTCATAATCCTTAACTCCTGAGCTGTTCTTGAGCTACATCATCTTTAATTGTTATCTTTCATTTGTAGTCCTAAATACAACAATACATTATACTCCAGTCATACATACTTTATACTCATTCTCTCTGAATCTGAACATCATTCTCAGTACTTCAGTCTGTTTCTCATTTCAGTAGATGTATTCTAGTTCAGTTTCTATTTCCTTGTCCAGTCTACTGTTTGAACTAACACATCACCCATAGCTGTAAACTTCTAACACTAGAATCAGCTATCTAAAGAGATCAGCTCCAATTCCATTTTGGCAATCACGGTGGCTAGAGCTATTGCTCGTTGACTAGAAAACTCATCTCCCAGTTGGAAGTTTCTCACCTGCAATAATGGCACCCAAAACCAGTCATGGCCGGTTCATTCTAACAATGAAGCAGAGTACCATGCCCTTGTTTTAGGGTTGCAATGTTGTCTTTCTCAGGGCATCACAAAGCTAAATGTTGTTGGTGACTCCATGTTGATTGTTAAGCAAATGGTTGGTGTATGGGCCTGTAAAAATGACAAATTGTCTGTTAAGATGAGGGAAGCAAAGGCCTTGTTGAAGGGTTTTAAAGAAGTTCGAGTGCACTTTGTACCTAGAGATCAAAATCGAGAAGCAAATGCCTTAGCAGGTGAAGAACTACATACTCTCACAGTAGGTGCTATCCTTGTGAAAAGTCCTTTATACCAGGGAAAGGAGGAGCTGCATGATTTACTTTACTTTCTTGAGCATTGTGAAGCACAACCATCCTACCATGTTGACCCTATTCGTGAGGAGTCAGAAAGAGACTCTGACCCTAAGCATGAGTTGGTGACTGAAACTGAGGCTCAGGAGGAGAACAGTCAGACTGATGAGGCGCAGGACTCACAGCATTCTAGTCAGTCCAGACGCAGAAGGGCAGAAAGGGAAGTACGCAAGGCTAAAATTTCTCGGTCCAGACAAGGGTACGAGGGTGCCAAAGGCAGTAAAGGAAGTCGCCATACTTTCAGTAGACAGGCCAGGGAGGACACAGAAACTGAGATAGAAGCCGATATTAATTGGGATGCACATATAGACAACTGTAAGAAAACTCCAAAGAGGCGTCCAGAATCTACGATGAGAAGAGGAAGGACCAACGATGATCGACATGATTACACATCCTTGTTGAAAATCTCTTTTCTAGTGTTCAAAGGGGATAAGAAGGATGATCCGGATGTTCCCATCCAAGCTTTTGAGCAGTACGTAGAAGTGAAAAATATTGATGAAGATGATTGGGGTGAATACTTTCTATAAACGCTGAAGGAGGCAGTGAGGAAGTGGTACTACCATTACCCGGCTTGCCAGCTCCGATCCTATAATTAACTACTTAAAGCCTTCAGACTGGAATATTCTGAGAAAAGAGGTGATGAGGATATTCTTTGTGAACTGGATAAGATTAAGCAGAGGAAATTGTCAGTCCGAAGCTATGTTAAAAAAATCAAGGAGCTGACAAGGCAGCTACAGGAACCACCATCAAAAAAGCGACTACGAGCATGGTTCTTGAATGGCTTTTGCAGCAAGAAGCTTAGGGAGCAAAAGGTACTAGCACCGACAAAGAAATTCAATGATTTGGTGCAACGAGCCTTGAAGCTGGAGCAACAAGCTAAGAAGGAAAAGGGCCATAGGAAGAGGAGGTCCAGTAGTAGCAGTCCTTCTACTGATGGCTCTGATTCAAGCGGAGTTTCCAGTAATTCTGAGAGTAGCTCTGATGAGATTAAGACTAAGGATAATCCTAAAAAGGGGTCTTGAGCTAGGAAGATTGAAGAGATGGCTCGGCAAATTACTGAGATTAGCCAGACCAGACAACCGATGAGAAGAATGGAGACTTGGTGTTCAAAATGTAAATCTAAGGACCATGTTTCCAATGAGTGCCCACAGTGTACTTATTGTAAAGCCTATGGCCATTTATGGAATAAGTGTGGCATTAGGATTCATCATTTCAAAAAGGGCAAAGAATTGTCAGTGGTGGCATTTACCAATGCCGAACCAGTAAGAGTGGAAATTGCCAACGCTTCTCAGGAGGAGAAACCAGGTACCAATGATACTGGTCCATGGCATGACAGATACCAAGAGGGTACTGGCCGAGGCCGGGGCCGGGGGCGTGGTAACTTCCAAAGTTGAAGTATGAGTTTCTATACTTGTGGAAAGTATGGGCATTTCGTGGCTCAATGTCCAGACACACCTGGGATTGCGGCTACTGAGGTGAAGATACCAGAGCCAGTTCCAGTACGAGCAGTTACACGGAGCAAAGGAGTAGTGATTGAGGAAATCCGAGAGATTCCAGAAAAACCAGTCACTACTGAAAGCAGAAAATGGGCTCAACAGAGAGAGGTATGGAAGGCTAAGGGTAAAGAAAAGGTGGTTGATGAATGGCAAGAGCAGAGAGAACTCGCAACAAAAATCACAAAGGATTTAGCAAGAAGCTGCCAGAGTAGCGAGAGAGTTCTGAAGCACGGGTCATTTAGAAGATACCAACCCAATCTACTGAGACAGATCAGTCAAATCCTAGCATACGTGAGACCATGTTGGCTGCAGTACAAGGGATGATTGAAGAGTTGGGAGTTGATAGAGGATCTTAAGGCACTAAAATGAAGGAATGGCATTGTGAAGATATTACCAGTTCTTTAAGCTCCGACAACAACTTTGATCATGAGAAAGAGGAAATTCATGTAAAATTTTATGACAGAATCCAGAAACTCAATGTGGAGCGAGAAGACATTAGAACTTTGCTTGACGTAGCGAAATTCATCAGACATCGAAGAAAGGCTGAGACGGAGGCCCAAACAATTGACTGGACGATTGTTAGAGATGATGAAGTGCCGCTAATTCAGGTAGATTATAAAGTTCAAAAAAAATGGGAACCACTCTCGAGTGTCATTCTGGATGGAGGAGCAAGAGTAAACATCATGGGAGTACATCTTCAGCAGAGGATGGGCATCACAAACCTGAAGCCAGCACCTTTCAAAGTGTGGGTGGCAGACCATCGAGTAGTGCAAGCTACTGGTATGATTAAAAATATGCCGATATGAGTGGGCAAGGAGAAGTTCAAGACCAATTTTCTAGTTCTCGATGTGCAAGGAGCATATGGAATGCTACTAGGGCGTCCGAACGACACAGGCTGTTCACGACTATGCTAATCAAACTCTGACTCTACAAGGGGCCAAACAGAATCCAGATTCAGGCAAACAACACTAGAAGCTGGAAAAAGGAGCTGAGACCTAAAGAACTAGGACACAAGTATAAGGTCAAGAAGATTGAAAGGATGTTAGCAGATCTAAATACTTTTCCTTTAGCAGAAATTGATCTTAATGCAGTTCTACTAAACAAGGAGCAGGCTGACAAACAGAAGAAGCAGTTTCCAGACTAGTTTACTGAACTCAATTCACGAGAACATTCAATTCAGTTAACCGCAAGGCCGAAAGGATCCATTGAATCCAGCACGCCAGATGAGCCAGCACATTCTGGGGAGGACACGAAAAATTAGAACAGTGATTTGGAACTCAGAGGACTGTCTTGGGATTACGCCAAAGAGTCAACCAAGAGAAAGGGCGGTGGGCCCAATTGGTTACTCCCAGATGATCAAGAGATCGAGGAATGGAATCTAGGCTCTGAAGACAACCCTAGAATGATCAAAGTTAACAAACATCTGAGTGAGCCTCAAGGAGAGTGTGGTGCAAGTTCTGGGGTGCTCTCCCTTGCTCCAGATTTTCAATCTGCTCCTCAACCTCCCTTAATTCAATTTTTACCTTAATTAGTTCATCTTTTGACCTTGCAGTATCCAACATTTGTCCCATACAATTGACAATAGTATTCCATGATGACTAAATGAGTACTGAACAACCATCCTTAACTATTGTTGGGTCAGAATCAGTTGGCTCATAGACTGTGACAGGAGCCATATAAGGTAATGCAACATAATCAGATTTTTGCAATAGGAGACGTCCCTTGAGCATATGAGTCTGCAGCTATTGTAACCTGTCTTTCTTTTTCAAATGCAGGGCTTCTTCCTTGTATGGGATGGAGGCTTTTCCAAGTGGTTTGGAGAAGCTGGGTCTTTGCCCTTATCAATCTGGTCTGTTCACTGCTCAGGACTGGCCCTTTCTGACTGATCTTGTCCAATACTGGTGGTTACTGAGATCCGGCCTGCTGACTGGTTGATTCCACCAGTGGTCTGGTTAGTTTGTTGTTTAGTCTGGTACACTGGAATCCTTTCAGTAGACACTGTTTTGACTTGACTTTCCAGCTGCTTCAAGAGATGAGTGCTCTTAGTCAGTGTCGTCCTTGGCTTCTTTGAACTGCTAGCTTCATCTTGTTTAGCCTTCCTTTTCAGTCCAATTGGTGGTTGACTGACTTTCTGGCTCTTCTTCATCTGATGACAAGTCTATATTTTTGGATAGTGGAAACGGATTCTGACTCCAAACCATTCTCACCTGATCATGGGTGTTTAGAGCAGTTGCCCAATACAGAAACTGCCAAACATACCAAGCCTTGAATACACTTTGAGATTTTAGCTTGGAAGTTTGTTGAAGCACATTGTGCGACAATATCTGGTAGAGGTTGATAGAGACTTTGGAATCCAATCTTTTTGCTAAAAGCATGGCAAAAAGTTTCTCTGACACATGCATATGTCGGGTTATTCTTCAGACTCACAGCTTTAGCCACAAGTCGATAGGCAGTGGGAGCTTCCAGTCCTGCGAGACTGGAATCCCTTGCGCACTGGCTTTCCTTTTTCTCTTAGCAGCATCATCCTCCTTCAGAGCTGCACTGATCTGCTCTATAGTTGCCACAGATGGCTTGGGCCCGTTTGGCATGCGGAATGCAAAAGTGATGCTTTCTGGTGTGATAGACACCTTCTGGCCATAAATCACAGCACTGCCATCTTCAACATTGAAAGAATCCAGGACTTGCTTATGATGGCTATGTCAAACTCAATCCACGTGGCTTGCAAAACCACATGCAAGTCCCACAATTGGAGTAGAGCCTTAGCTTGCTTAGTAAACACATAGCACTGAATTTTGCTGTGCGGGATGAGTGGAAGAGTTGCCTTTGTAGAAGTAATAAGAGCTTGGTTTTCGTCGATAGTGTCCTGCATCTTTTTTGACAGTTTCCTCCTACCCATGCACCGTGAAGATGACGAATCAGGTGAAGAAGAAGATGACTTACTTGATTCTTCGAAACCGTATCCAGGTGTGGTTGGCAAAGTCAAACGACAATCCACGGTCTCCTCAGAGAATGAGGTTTGCGGCTGCAGTGAAGATACTTCAGAGCTCGACGATGGCGAGTGGACAACAGGAGGTAAGCGTCGCGCAGGGGATTTTTGAGGAAGAACGCCTACTCACCTTCCTGATATACGCCTTCGCGCCATAAAAGCTCCACCACTTACCGCTCCTAGAATTTTGTGCACCGCAACTGACGTGGTAGACATGCATTGGATAAGAATTTCACCCGTCTTTGAAATGATTACCACTGATATTCCATCTCACCGTTGGTCCCCTAAAGACTAAAAAATTTATCTCCATTGTTCTAGTCCTGGTATAAGCCTGGCTTGGTCGCGCTGGTACTGGTATGAAACTGGTTCTGGAACTAGAATTGGCTGCACATGGAAAAGTCCCAAGATAGTTGATTTTGGAATTTCTTGGTCTTCAGCACCCAGATCCTTAGTACCCTGTTCCTGGCAAGGCTCCCTAGCTTTTGAATAGTAGAGCTTGATTTTAGCTCCATTATACACCCCTGGTAGTAGTAATCCAGATAGGTCTTTCAGTCTTACCGTACCGTTGGAGAAAACCCAGTCCACTTCGAATGGTCCTGCCTAGGCTATCTTTAGATTCAGCTTCTTAGGACCCAATATGGACTGATATAAGAGTACCAGATCCCCTTTCTGAAACTCCCGGACCTTAGTCCTTCGGTCATACCAGTGTTTCCTTCTTTGCTGAACAATCTCCTATTCCAGCATAGCCTGTTGTCTCAGTTCATCTAACTGGGTAAGTTCCTCCAGTCACTTCTTAAGATTGTGATTAAAATCTAACCCATATTCTACAGCCATTCTGAGACGTGGAATAACAAACTCCATAGGGACAACAGCTTCAGTGCCATATACCATTCTGAATGGTGTTAATCTTGTAGTGACCTTATAAGCTGTCCTGTATGCCCATAAAGCAGTCTGAAGCTTCAAATCCCACTGGTCTGGATTTTTATGCACAATCTTAGTGAGAATAGTCTTAATGGTCTTGTTACTGCTTTTGGCCTGTCCATTGCATCTAGGATAATAAGGTGTGTATTTTCGATGCTTGACTGAAAGCATATCCATAAGGATCTCCATAGTGTCATTGATAAAGTGTGTCCCTTGGTCCGACACAATCTGCATAGGACATCCATAGCAACATACAATATTCTCAAATAAAAATCTTGCAATGGATTTGGCTGTGTTGTCCGGAACAGCCTTAGCTTCTACCCACTCGGTTACATAGGAGGTAGCTATCACTATATACCTATTCTTCCTGGGAGTAACCTTCTTGAAAGGTCCCATAAAATCCAAACCCCATTTCATGAAAACACCCAGTGGTTGTATTGGTGTTAAGGGAGTCATGTCTGCATAGCTGGGGGTCTACCCATTCTTTGACATATGTTATAAGTTTTGCAAAAACTTCGGACATCGGATATCAATGTTTGCCACCATAAACCAGCTTGCAGAATCTTCTTGTAAGTAACATCAGTAGAAAAGTGTCCACCAGATTCTTCATTATGCGCCTCTGAGATAACTTGCATTCTCCCCTCCATAGGCACACATCAACGAAGAATACCATCGACACCTAATCTATAGAGTGATCCCCCAATGATGCTAAACTTTAAGCTTTTGATAACCAGAGCCTTCTTCTCGTTTTGCTTCCAGTCCTCTGGGAAACCACCCTGAGAAAGAAACTGATATACTTCATATAATTTAGGATCAACTGATCCTGCTGCTTCCAGCTGAAATAATTCAACATCCACTGGTTCGTCTCTTAAAGACACTTCAGAATAGCCCTCCGTACTCCTAGAGAGGAAATCAGCGCCACAGTGGTTCTTGCCAGGTTTATGAAAAATTCAAAATTCATATTTTATAAGGAACATCATCCACCGCATTAGCCTGCCTTGAATAATGACTTTATTAATCAAGAATAATAGGACCTGCAGATGATCCACATAGAAATGAAACAATTTGCCTAGCAAATAATGCCTCAATTTCATAGCACTAAAAAAAATTCCTAGAGCTTCTTGTTCAGTGGTTGTATAACCTTGTTCAGCCTCGCTGAATCTGCGATTGGCAAAGCAGACAGAATAGTCAGTCCTTCCATATGGCTGGCTAGTATCGCCCTCATTGCTAGCCCCGAAGCATCCACATGTACATGGAAGATAACCTCCCAATTTGGTTGCCGAAGGACTGGTTTACTGATAATGGCACTTTTTAAGTTCTGGAAACTTTCCTTACACTCAGCAGTCCAATTGAACTTGCTGGTTTTCTTTGTGAGCTCATACAGTGGTAAAGCTTGGGAGGCAAATTTATGCACAAATCTTCAGTAAAAGTTAATATATCTCAAGAAAGAACTTAACTCAGATGCATTCCTGGGTGCCTTGGCCTGTTGAACACACTGGATCTTGTCGTTGGCCATTTCTATTCCATTGAGAGATACTACATGTCCAGTATCTGTCCTTTCCAGACTAGGAAAACAGCTTTCAATGGATTCAGACAAATCCACTTCTCCTGATAGCGCTTAAAAACAATTTCCAAGAATAGTAAATGATGTTCCTCATCTCAATATACATTGAAATTGTCCATGAATATGGTGAGGAACTGATGAAGAAACTCATTGAATATCTCCATCATACACCACTGAAAAGTGGTTGGTGCATTGCATAGTCCAAATGGCATTACCAGATACATAAATGCTCCCCACTCTGTAATGAAAGTGGTCTTTCCCCAATCCTCAGGAGCAATTTGTAATTGGTAGTTAAAGGGAAAGGCAAAGCTATGACTGAGGGACCAACAGGTGATGAGCAACATTCATTACAACTCATCACATTGAACAAGAGATTGAGACATTAGGAGGCTCCTATAACCAGGCAGTATTTGGAGGATGATGATCTTATCTCTGATCTGGAGCGTTTTCAGTGACTGTATGTCGGCGCCAGGAAAATGGTTGAGCATTGGAAATCAGTTACTTTCCATGATCAAGAGGCCTGCCAATTACCTGCGCATCCCAGTACAGTACAACTGTTAGAAAGGGTGCCTGAATGGATACTAACTGTTGAAGAGAGAGTAACCAATCCCCATTGGCAACAACAGTCTACTGCAGATTGTCGCTCTCTAGCTATAGAATTAGAGCTTCTACTGGGAAACAAGCCGACATATAAATGCATGAAGGATGTCAGGAATCAATTGAAAGAGGTCTTAGTGAAAATGCAGATTGCTAGGGGAGATCTGGATCAAAGGGTGCGGACCATTCTTGAAGACCAGATTGCCACCAGCAAAGGACCTCAAACCCGAATGTTAGTGGGAGAACAGGAAACTGCTCTCCGGCCACTATTTCAGTTGGTTAGAGTAACCAGAAAGATGATGCAGCAAGAGAATCAGGCTGTCCTTAACTTCTTGGAATTTGTGTCTGATTCCCCAGTTCTCTTGTATGCTTTACCAGCAAGAGAGGCAGAGTTGCCAATATTTTTTCCAACGCTTTACCCTCAAAATCTGGAACCATTTGATCGGCTCACATATTTCAAGATTACTGATGATCTTCAGGATTAGTATGAGCGATCGACTGTGGAATGGAAAACTTGGCAAACACTGTTCAACGACGCTCTCCAACTGAATGATCTCCAGGAGCTAAAAGATGAGGTGCAGAGGATCAAACTCTGTATGGGCTAGTGGAAAATTCAGATCATAGGCCTCACTAAGATCACCAACCAACTGCTCCAACTCAATGTTGAGTCCTCTAAACGGCCTGAAAAGGACATTACGGCTAAACCAAGCCTAGGACCACAGTACACAGAGATGGCTGAAATTCTTTTTGAAGCTCGGATCAAAACCAATCAGCCTCTTCCAGAAGGATGGATCCATACAGCCTCACATTGTCACAAACTTGCCAGGACTTGGATCACCAAAGGCCGATGCACGCTCTATGATCCAGACACCAAAACCTATCATCCTCTCACGCCTTATGAAATGGAGATGGCCACAGAAAGGCGGGATCAGCTTGAGCATGAGGCCATTTATAGGCTCATTCAGAAGGAGAATGCTTGCACTGGGACTTCTCAGACGCCATTCAGACCAAAGGGTAAACGGAAGCGGGTTCAGCGGAAGGATACTGGGTAGTTCCATCTCAGAATTTGGTTAAGGATTTTTCCTTCTTCTCAGCTGTCACAAACTTTAAGTCCTTCAATCAGACATTGGATTTTCCACCAGTTTTTGCAGCAGACGCTGGATTTTTCCACTAAGGGGTTGGTGTCATTTGACTGACAGACCTTGGAATTACAATTATAAGGGTGTTCAGCACTCAATGAGCAAAATTCCAGAAGAATAAAACGGTGGATTTTTTTCTCAGAATTTTTGGAATCTTGCCAAAATTCAAGAAAGGAGAGAAGGATGTAGATGGCTGAGACAAACTCACTGGGTGGGAACCGGCTCCTATGAGACGAACAATGGATCAGTCAGTAATTACTATGGTAGTTACCACAATAATTTCCAAGGCATATAAATAGGACCGTTACATTGTAATCGGGTTGGCATTAGTCGTGGGCATGAATCGAGTCATTTGTCGGCTGTTTCTACTTAAGATTTTGATTCATAATCCTTAACTTCTGAGCTGTTCTTGAGCTACATAATCTTTAATTGTAATCTTTCATTTGTAATCCTAAATACAGCATTATAGTATACTCCAGTCATACATACTTTGTACTCATTCTCTCTGAATCTGAATCTGAATTTGAACATCATTCTCAGTACTTCAGTCTGTTTCTCATTTTAGTAGATGTATTCCAGTTCAGTTTCTATTTCCTTGTCCAGTCTACTGTTTGAATTAACACATCACCTGTAGCTGTAAACTTCTAACACTGGAATCAGCTATCTAAAGGGATCACCTCCAATTCCAGTACTTCTTTATAGGTCATCTATATCCCAACATTCCACCAACCAAAACATTGATTTGTAGTTCCCGTAAGACATCCAGGGAGAACCATTTTTTCCACTATTGAAGTGGAGAACATCTTCGACCCTCTCCCATGTACTACTTTGAATGAAGGGGAGACAGAGGAGAGAAAGATTGATGATTCAAGTCCTAGAGCGGCAGGTCTTAGAGAGAATGATTGCCGTGATGATGATGATGATGATGAGATGGAGGATGATGATTTTGAAGATGATGAAGCTAACACATCCACAAATGACAAATCTATTTCTCTCTTTATTGATTTAGGAGCCATGGACTTAGAATTGGATAACGCTTCTTGTAGAGATCTTTTGGAAGATGATTCATGTAAACATTTTGTATATTTTAAGGTATGATTTTTTTTTTTTTGTCGTGTCGTCCATTCATCTCTCTCTCCCCCCTCTTTCTCTCTCTAATTTTGTGAAGCATGTTAAATTATGTTAATCAAGTCATGGGAGTGATTAATTCAATTGATAACAAAATATCTATAATTTTTTTGGAACAATTACTAATGAAAATAACAAATGCTTTGCATTTTTCTAAGAAACGTTGTTATTATGAAGCGTTATGGATGCAAGTGGAGCTATCGTTTTGTGTTGTGCACAATGCAAGTGTGCTTTGAAGAACAACTTCTTTACTGTGCTACTTGCTCAACACCTTTTCATGATAAGAGAGCTCTTTGGCACCACTACATAAAACCTTTGAGAATATGCGAAGAGTGCATGGATGCAATCGCTCGGGTGAAATCTGTGTGCGGTAGTAGAAGTATTAATAAAGACATTAATAAAAGAAAAAATATCCTCCGTAAGTAAGAGAATGAGAAAGATTCTTGCAAAAGTATAGGGCCTGTTGTTGCAAGATAGAGCTTGAAGAAACTAACATAGCTGCTACCATATGGTAAATGTGGGCACACTTCATTCTATCATGCCCATGCCTCGACAGAAGATGTCCTCCATGTTTAGCTTCTCATCTTTGATAGTGCTTGCTTTACATGGAGACGCATGCATAACTTTTGGATGGAGCAGGCTCTTTATAGTTTCATGTTTATCCACATAGCTAGTTTCATCTTTTAATATCATTTTTAATTTATTTGAAATTTTAACTTATTAACAAAGGGAAACACCAAAAGTTGAATGTTTAAGGCGATAAAGGGAGGTTTGGTACTAGATGTGGTAATTATAACGATAATAATCATGGTAATATGTACGGCTATACCCACAATAATATTTGAAATACAACAGCCTTCCTCCCCCCCTTTTGGACTCTCTCTCTACAAAATGCGATAAAAGTGCACGGTAAATGTTTTGAGATTTTCATAGTGATTGTCTCGTGAGAAGTTCAAAGCTTTCCGCAAAGCTTTAGGCTTGCTCCCCTTTGTGGACTGATCTTGTCCTCATGGCATGGCACTTCCCTATACTCTATGTGGTAGCTCTCGTTCACCGCATCACTCCCATGGGGGATATACATGTGGTAAGTGATGTGTGTGAACACACTTAGGACCCCCGTGGCATTTTTTTCCCTCATTATGAGGGTTTTTTCCTTGTGCATTTCTATGCCAACAAATTGTAAAAGTTTGTTATCTCAATCCAAATCTTCAAGTGTTTGCGTTTTGCTTGGACAACAAATAAAGACTACAAGCCAAGGCACGTCTTACGTTCCTTGTAATTTATGGGGAGACTGTCTAGCATAGTTATGTATGGCAATTTTGCATAATGTGCATTTTATGTTCTGCATTTCACTTTATGTCGTTAGTGTAACAAAATATACTTCTTTGCCTTGTACACTCGAAGTCCAATTGATTTTTTCCATTTTTGTACACTACAATCCACTATATGCAGTAAGCATTCTGTTTGTCAATCGCAATAACATATCAATACTAAAGGGCACCAACAAATACCTAGAGCAAGACCAACCAATCAAGACTAGTCTCGGTGAACGTTTTGACAAAAGACTTTGTCGGGGCTGGCCATTGGTCATCACCCACAGCTCCCATAAACCCCAGTAATGGGATCCACGAAGGAGAAGTTTAGGCACAAGAGCAAAGATGCGCGTTGTTGTCGGATCCGAGAAACATAAATCAGGACTAGAAAAATACATTTTTCCTAATAATTGAAGAATACAAGGGAAAATATGAAATTCTACCTGTTTTTAGGTCAAAATCTGAAGCTTTTGCCGGTATTCACACTAGAACTTGTGTAGATTTTTTGGTTTTCTTCAAGGCAAGCTCAAAATCTAACCGGGATTTTATGACTTTAGCCGGTTAAAATACATTATACCCCGGTTTTTGTCTTGCCCAAAGGGCTAAGGCCATAGTACTGATGTGTTCCCTTTTTTGTTAGTGAAAAATCTCATATGTATTTTAAAAAATCAAATAAAAAATGAAAATGTTTGATTGGTGAGTGATGTAGTGAGCACTCTTGAGAAAGTTAGGAGTGACAGTGAGTGGGTGACAATCTCATGTTTTCTCTCAAAAGCTTATATTATTGAATGTGCTCGAAATTAGTGAGTGGGTGACAATCTCATGTTTTCTCTCAAAAGCTTATATTATTGAATGTGCTCGAAATTAGAGTCTGGCTCCTCTTTTCTCATGCAACCACCATGACCAAGTGTCCGATTTATAAAAATTTAAAAGGTTTTCAATGATTGGTTTCTAAAGTTAGCGAAAGGAAAATATTGAATCTTTAATGAGTTTGGGGACGAGTGCGCCAGTGGGGAGAAATTTGGAGAGATTCTCTCTTTCTATCTCGCACCCTCTCGTGTTTGAGGTGCACTCTCGTGTTGAGTAGTTTGCACCATTGCATGAGGTACTTCTTGTGTCGATCGTTGCCCTCCGTTTCATGAAGCGAGGGACGTATGCAAAGCATGAGCAGGAGGAGTATTAGCAGCAAATGAAGCTATGCATGCAAGAGAACTAGGCAATGTGGCGGTAGTATAGTAGCCGCTCTAATAGTACCCTACATTTCTAGCTGGATCAGACTCACTTCTATAATGTTGTGCAGGCGATGACCTTGATCTTACACTCTGTGAGCATGCCTCATGAGTCATGACAATTCACGCAACGACTGAGCCTGCAGATTCTACACCAATGGATTATGGGGCAATTGCCTTTGACTAATTCTAGGTTATATTTTCTCGAGTCTCGCATGCACTCTCCATTTTTAGAAAGGGGTTCCTGGGCCTCGACTAGAGCTACCTACTAATTCTGTCGCCCTGCGGTAATATTAGGGAGTAATGGGCCTCCTACACTCAGGGGATGATTTCCTTTCTTTTCCTTGCTTAAAAAGTCCCCTCTCCCCCTTAATCCCTCTTTTGCGGTTTCTTCTTGCAGAGGGTAGAGGCAATAAGCTCTCTCTCTCTCTCTCTCTCTCTCTCTCTCTCACACACACACACACACACACACACACACACACACACACACACACACACACACACACACACACACACACACACACACACACAGAAGACACCTCAGAATCTTCGCATTCTCCTACACTCTTTGCCCAGGCGTCTCCCTCCCCTAAAATCTAAAGATCTCTCTCTCTCTCTCTCTCTCTCTCTCTCTCTCTCTCTCTCTCTCTCTCTCTCTCTCTCTCTCTCTTCCCTCAAAATGTCACACCACAATTTTAAGAATACCTGCACCATTTGGATAGACCAAATGAGGGTTTTAAGGGGAGGACCAGATGTTTGCCCTCACCCCCGTTACTGTTCTCTCCTCATATCCGACATTCTTTGGCAGCTATGGCAGCTCGGGCCATCCTCAACAATGGACTTTTGGGTCGTGTCTCTTCACCAAGTTCGGCCAATTGCTCGGTACGAGTGTTTTTGCATTTATATCTAAATTTCTGTGTGCGTGCTACACGGCATGTGTGTGTGTGTGTGAGAAAGAGAGTAAGTGAGATACATTGGTCATTCCTTCTTCCTACTTATACTCCTTATATGTGTTTTGCAGATACACTTTTTTAGGAGTGATCTCGTACATCTTGCTATCGTGGTACAGATTCTTGCGTTATTTGTCGTTTTTCTTTCTATAGCATGCTATATTTTACACATAAATCTGTTCGTTTTTCCACCATAGAAAATCATTAGGATGCTAGCAAGGGAGAAATCAGCTGAATGGAGAGGTGCAATCACATAGTAGAAGCTCCCGTAGATTTACTTGTCTTGTAGTGAGGGTTGAAGTGTTTGATCAAAAATCCAGAGCTACATTGCAAGATAGAATTGACAAACTTGCACATGTTGTGGATGTCACTCTTGGACCTTGAGGTAAGGTTTCGATTTTTTAACTTCAAAACATAACGCTGTAGTACTTTGAATGATATCTGGCATATGATATGTTAATGTTGACCACGCCTTATCTGTGTGGTGATCTAAGAAATTGTCCATGTTTAATCTTGGTCAAAAGCAAGCAGAGATGTTATAAGGCCTTACTACAGGACATTGCCATCGGCATCGGTAATACTCAATCAAATTTTTAAAAAGTAATTTTTTGTTTCCTGAGAGGTTTCACCAAATTTTATTCTTGCTTGAAGCAGGTGCTGAGTTCATAGCCAATGATCTTGGCTTGAAGCCTGAAAGTGTTACTGTTGAGTAGTTGGGGATCGCCTAGAAGGGGACAATGATCCAACAACTCAACGACCATTATCGTCGATGCAGCCACCAAGGATGAAATCCAAGCTCGCATTGCTCAAATCACGAAAGAACTTGCAGAAAGTGACTCTCATGTATAAGACCAAGAAAAGTTATCGGAGAGAGTGGCAAACTGCGTTCACTTCTTCTTTCCTCTCTCCCTCCCTCCCTCCCCCCCCCCCCACAACAAAGCGGTGAAAGTTATAAAAACAGAAAAGAGGAGACAAAGTTACGACCGTGTACTATGCATAGTTCACTTCTCATTGGTGGATCCCATCAGTGGGGGTTCGTTTAAGACCCCATGTCCTTTTGTGTTGAGGTGCAAAAGTTCTCTCAGACAAAATCAGAGACCGCGATTGTACTTGTTATGCTTATGATTATGAGTTTTGAAGTCTCCGTGTCTCTGGATGCACGCCGGTAATTATTAGAAATTTGGGGAGATTGTAATCGTATTTTGTACTATGTAGTTGGTGCTGCGCATGATTGAAGAGCGTGGAGTGTCTGTCCTTCTGCTCATATAGAAGAAGACGAGCCATCGCAAATCTTTATCTTTTCTAGTCAATCCGTTGCGTTTGTTCGATGATCTGAGTCTGAGCGACATCAAGCGTCGATGTAGCTCATTCATGCAGCAAGAGCATCAGTGCTGAATCCGGGCCGGACCATTTTCGTATTCATCATGGAAGTGCTTCTCACGTCCCTGTTCAGTACATCAAAGCGCGAGGATCTGTTGTTGAGGAGCATTAGTGTGCATGCGTCATCGGAAAATATAGTCAACCAGCTGCAGCACGCAGAGGTACGCGTCGACGAAAACTTCTTTGCAAAGCACCCTTGGGATATTTTGATGAGGCCAGGTAGTATATTTCAAAAGACTGTGGCTGCAATTTGTATGAGTCTGTCTGTGACGTAGTGTCTGGACGTGCGATATATCTCTGTTGTAGAAAACGCTGATTTGCATGGCGCAGATGAGCCCGACGCAAATTCAAAGGTGAGAAGAGGAGGAAGCGCCCTGAGCTGATAACAAAGGACGGTTATCATTGGAAACAGCAAGGCAGATGCTGGAGACGCCACATTCATGCAGCTGCAGGATCAGAGGAGGTTATCTCTCGAAGGTATCTCACTTATTTGAGGCTCCGCGAGCGTATTCGTAGCAGTGTGTCTATCACGGGCAGTGATGACTCCTTATGTAGGGGATCAGTATCGACACCCCCGGCAGCGCCTGCTCATGGTGTTGCCGACCCTCCATTCTATATGGTGGAGTACACGTTCCTCAACTCTCCACTTCTCGGAGATGAGTATTGTGTGGTAGACTTACACAAGGGGCCTAAGCGCCGGCCGGTTGGCCCTGCGCCTGCTTCTTCTTCTGCCGCTACAGCTGCTTCTGCTTTATATGTGGACGTGCTGCTAGAGGCCCAGCGGCGCCTGGGCCTTGCAGCTGAATATCATGCAGGTCATGCACTATAGTCTACCACGACTTCTACGTGATCAGACGCCAGTTCCAGGTGAGAACTCGACAGCGTTACCTTTTGATAGTATAACAACTCAGGCTAATGAGGAGCTGACGTAGTTGTAGCTTTATTAAATGACGAAACAATCAACGTTAGTATTTGACGGCCATCCACCATGCCAAAGGCTTTCAAATTGTTATAGGAAAGGCAAAGAAGGAACCAACATGTACATAGCACGGTGGAACGAAAAATCGCCCATCCACGTGAATTGGGAGGATTTTGAGAATATTGTCTACATGACATCCACAAAAATCGTTTGTCCAAAACAATTTTTGATAAATATATGTATATATATGTTAAATAGTTATAAAAGACACTACAGACTTCAAATTTTAAGGCTAAAGCTCACTGCTCCAGTGCTCATATGTCCAACTTCGGTCCGTGGTCCCTCAAAGAGTCAAAGGCTAAAGCTCAATGGGACCTGGGCCCAAAATGGGGACGAGAGGGAATTTGGAAACTTGGGAAGTAGATGGAAAATCCATTTAGGGGTAAGGAACAAGGTGCCTTGTGGCTTGGCTACGGAGTCCGGACATCAATTTGAAACCTGCTTACATCTAAATTTTAATTTGAAGGATAATAGGCTATAGCCTGCACCTGGTTGGAACGAAATGCCTGCGGCCTGCTTCACACACTCACCTTGCGAAGTTGCGCGTTGAGTCCACCTGCTCGCCAGTGCAATGGCGTCCCACTTGTTGCCTGCTGCTGCTGCCGTCTCAGTGCCAAGGCTGTTCAAGCGCTTTGGAATGGCCTTTTGAAAATTTGCCATGCCATGCGGAATGGCAATCGTAAAATGAGGTTGTCCATTGCAAATAAAGGGTGCTTAGCAAATCCTAACGCTGGAAACAATGTTGCAATTATTATTAGTGAGACAATATTCATATTCTTAATTCTTAGTATCATCCGATTCACTACAAGAGGCTATTCATATTAGCGACGCTCACACAACGACGCTCAAAAAAAATTTCCCGACGTCGCTATGAGCGTCGCAAATTTACAAAGAAATTTGAGACGCTCATAGCGACGCTCATAGCGACGCCGGCCAGGCTAAAAAAATAACCGAGCGCGCCCAAAAACTCAGATCTCAGATCTGAGTTTTTCGGCGCCCTCAAGCAAGGAGCAGGTAACACTCTCCCTCTCTCTCTCTCTCTCTCTCTCTCTCTCTCTCTCTTTTTCTTCTCCACACACACACACACACACAAACACACACACACGAGGAGAGGAAGGAGAGCCAGGTATGCTCCTTCCCTCTCCTCATTCTCATGTTCCCTTCCCCTCTTTCTCTCTCCCTCTCTCTCTCTCTCACACACACACATACACACACACACATAGTGTTTTTGAGAGAGAGAGAGAGAGAGAGAGAGAGAGAGAGAGAGAGAGAGAGAACAAACAAAAACAAAAACGCACACACACATACATAAACAAAGAATGCACACACACATTGAGAGAGGAAAAGAGAGAGAGCATGCATAAACAAAAAACGCACGCATTGAGAGAGGAAAAGAGAGAGAACATGCATAAACAAAAAACGCACACATTGAGAGAGGAAAAGAGAGAGAAAACATGCATACGATCCAAAAAAACGCACACATTGAGAGAGAAAGAGAGAGAAACTAATTTAACGTCGTAGGAAACTAATTAAAATTAAAAGACCTAAAGATCTAGCCGACGAGGAGTTGAACTCAAGACCTATTATTCAAGAGAGAAATGGCATAATCAATCTATCATACTTGGCATGGGTGATAGAAAGGTTATACCATTTATCTCTTTTTATTGGCACACACATCCACACACGCGCACACACACAAGAAGAAGAGAGTTATAACGTCGTAGGAAACTATCTTAAAAGACGTTAAAGATTAGGTTATATGTAGACTTACATTAAATTAGATTTAGGTTTATTTTTAACTAGATTTACGTTTATTTACGCTAGATTTAGATTTACGTTATATTAGATTAGATTTAGGTCTCCATAGACTGCGATGCCTGCATGAAGCGGGTGAAGAAAGCCCTCAATGGAATATAGGGTATTGCTGCCTTCACTCATGGTGGGCTCCGTCGATCCAAAAGTACTGGTGAAATGTCTTTAGAAGATAGGGAAGAAGGTGGATCTTCAGGGCGGCAAGAGTCACTACATCCCCGACACAATGACCATCTAGACAATCTCTAGTCATTCAACAGCAACTTCAAAGTTAGTAACAAGAGCAAGAACGGTCTAAAGGGCCAATTGCTGTCGTCAGATGTGGATGGAGATGAGGCAACGTCACCGCCGGAAGTTAACTCTCACATCTTTAGTGATGAGAATACCAACTCTTTCCGAGCTATGTGAAAAATTATGTGTTAAATCAGTTTTAAGGTTCTTATAATCCCTGTTAGTTCAGTTCTTTGTTTTTAATATAACATAATTTATGTTAGATTTAGATTTATGTTATATTAGATTAGACTTAGGTTTATTTAGGTTTACCCACACACACACACACACACACAAGAAGAAGAGAGTTTTAACGTCGTAGGAAACTATCCCAAAAGACGTTAAAGATTAGGTTAGATGTAGACTTACGTTAAATTAGATTTAGGTTTATTTTTAGTTAGATTTACGTTTATTTAGATTTACGCTTATTTACGTTAGATCGAGTCCACGCAAGAATTACTTACGGTTTAGGGTTTAGAGTTAGACGAACAGTGAAAAGATCTACTGTGAAAAGATGTTAAGATGCTGTGAAGTGCTACAGCTAGAGAAGAGGCAAAGGGGTTTTGTCCACTACATGCAGTATCATGTAGACGTGGGTGTGTAGATTTCTTGTACCCACAAATATAGGTATTGACCAATAAAGACGAGATTATAACCCGGTGGTTCTGATCTCCGTGCACCTCTAGACCGAGGTGTGCGGGGATTGGACATGACTAGAGAATGTGAGGTAGAGAGCGAGAGAGAGAGAGAGAGAGAGAGAGAGAGAGAGAGAGAGAGAGAGAGAGAGAGAGAGAGAGAGATAAGACGAAGAATGCCAATAGAATATTAAATTTGTTGTACAGGTTATAAGTTTTTTATCCTCATTATGAGTAGTGACGAGGATGTGGGACCGTCCAACCGAAACACCTATCTCTCAACGAGGGTCTTATGTCCTTGTAATCAATACAAGCATGCTGTGCGACGGACAAGACGTGTTTCTTTGCAGCACGTTCGCGAATTTGGCGAGTTCGATCCATCTATTATAGATCGAGTTGTTGCCAATTATAACTCGTCGGACTCTGACGCTGGCCAACAAGCAGCAATCTTGCAACTCAATAGACGTGTTCGCAGGCGCTTTGGTCATGCAGCATATGTGAGGCCACAAGATGTAGCCTCTAACAGCTCGGGGGATGATCATGCAGAGCACATTCCCAACGAGGCAATGTTTGAGCCCGAGATTGATGAAATGATCGAGACGATCATGGATTCAGAAAGGCTTATCTATGATGATATGAAAAGTGAAGCCGATACGCCATTGTATAATGGAGCACGTATGTCTAGATTGAAAGCACTCCTGGTTCTTCTCAACATGCAGGCAAAGTTTGGATGGAGTGACACTAGCGTCACAACGCTTTTCAGGTGATCTATTACAATTAGTTTACTTTAATAAAACTCTAAATGTATAATGATCTGATAGATTTTTACACGACTGTATCATATTTTTATGTTGTGTAGATTGCTGAAAGAGCACATACTACCAGCTGACAATGTGATGCCAGATTCCCGAGATGAAGCAAGAAAGATTTTGCGAAACTTGGGGATGGATTACAATTCTATCCACGCTTGTCCTAATGACTGCATTCTTTTCAGAGGGGAATATATAGACATGGAGAAGTGTCCGAAATGTGATTCCGAAAGATATCTGCCATTGAGGGATGTTTGTCTCTCGACATCCGTAACACAATCTACAAACTTGCAAAGCTGGTGCAATGGATCTCACAAAAGGAGATCAACGTAGACTCCATACCATTCGCCAAACTAAATGCTGCGGAGCTTGTGTGCATGTTTGAGAAACATTTTCCTACTACAATGCTAACCATTCAGGTGCATCTTCTTGTTCACATAGTTGATGAGGTGGAAATAGCTGGCACAGTTCATTCCAGATGGATGTTCTTCTTAGAACGTTTCATGAAAATGCTTAAGAGATATGTGCGTCAAAAGGCACGTCCGGAGGGTAGCATGGCAGAAGGTTGGTTGGTATCAGAGTCCCTAGTGTACATTGGAGAGTGGCTAGATGGATTTGATAAAGCCCGGGACACGCTATGGCGAACCGTAGATGATGAGCGCATATCTGGGATTGTCATGTGCAATCTCGGTGTTGAGAAGAAGATGACGGAAGATCTAGAGGCTAAAATCAACCGATTTTGCATGCTTCACAATCCAGTGATGCAAAAGTGGATTTCACAATATGAGGATGCAAAGCAAGAGCGATAAAGGGCACGAATCGAGTGGAGACGGGGAAGACGACCACCGATGCACTATCCAACGGTTCTGGAGAGCCTACCAACCTTAATGAGCTTAAGATGGTTGCACAACCACTTGAAAAGCGCACAACAATGCGGTGACGAAGTGACTGAGGAAGAGTGGGAGTACTCTTGGGGTTGCGCGACCAAGGTAAGTTTGCAATGTACGACTAGCAAGTGACTTTATTTATAAACGTTTGAACGGCCACTCATAATCTTTGTTCGTTGTAGTATAAGTCATACACAGCAGCATGGTGTAAAGGTCGACATTTTAGGGTGGAACGAATCGACAAAAAGCGTTTTACTCAAGATTGTGGAATCATGGCAAAATTTGAACAGTCTAGTCGACGACGTTCCTCTGATGCAGATCCTGTGGTGGCGGAACTCACTTACTTCGGCACGCTGCAGGAGATTTTGAGGATCGATTACAGAGGATTTTTTGTCGACTTGTTCGACGTGCAATGGTTCAAGATAATCATGGAGGGTCGCAACGCTACTGTGCGTAGAGGAGAGTTTAGTTTTCTTGAGGTGGATTCTACTAAGAAATGGACTGACCTAAGAGACACTTTCGTACTACCCGAGCATTGTGAACAAGTAAGTATGTAAATAGTTAACATCCCCCTTTTACAAGTTATGTGCTTGAAAGCTCTCATGTAAGTTATGTGGCTCTGACAGGTAATATTTCATCCTACAAAGTCTACATCAAACTGGTGGTACGTCATAGAAGTAGCCCCTCGTAGTGCAAGGACGTATGAAGGCTACCATGTGCCAATCACAACGGCATCAATGGAGGAGATCAGAGAAGATGCTCAATCAGAAGCTGCTGCGGTGGTGCCAGACGAGCATCAAGATGCTACTACTCTATATGGGGTGCATGCAGAGGAGCTACAAAATGAAACAGAGGATATGTGTTTAAACGGAGAGCTCTATATAGATATAGGAAGTTATGCTGAGTTATGCGAGGATGAGAGAGAGATCTCTTAAAGCCACAAATATTGTATTTGAACAATTTTGCTCCGTGTTGTAAAAGATCTGGCTCTCTAAGTACCTTCCATGGTGTATAACGCTCTTTTCTACTCGCGCTCACATCTTTTGATTGAAAATTCTGAGTTTTCGACTTGCCTCTTCTATCACTCAATTCATTGCGTCATTGTATTTATATGCGTCATTACGTCATTGTATTTAATGGTCTTTGCGTCATTGTCTACTCTATTCATTCAATATTAAGTTTAAATATTCGTGTGCTTAATGCAGGTATGGATGATGAGGAGTTTCTTTCTTCTTTGTCACCGCAGCAGAGACAGTGGTACGTGGAGTGTCATCGCTCTGGTACATCATCGCCCGTTCCTACTCCATCCGCATCTCCCTCTCTTTCGGAGCATTCGGCGCGCTCCGAAGCTTCGGCGTCGACGAGACGAGCTTCACACTCGTCTAGACACCGGCGCTCTAGTGGTGGCGGTGGCGGTTGTTGTGGGGATTCCGCCACCGATGCCTCCACACCGCCTCGTGCTCGACGAGGCTCTTTACCCTCCCCTTCTTTGCCCGCCCCCACACCAGCCACAACATCGCCATCTACGTCAGGTTTTGCACGGCTGACTGTTCCTAGAAGCTACACACCTCTACCTACTCTGCCAGGAGCCACTCCACTCGACACTCCTCGCTTGGGTCCTAGACGCCGGTGGAGACACCTGACGTCTGTACCCCCATCGACACGCCGCTAGAGACCCCTGCCGGGACACCCAGGTTCACGCGTCACCGGCCAGAGGGCTTGTCTTACTCCATCGACTTCAGCGGCGGCATCATCATGGATGATGACGGCAAGAAGGTGATCTCGCACATGCGTGGTCTTTGCTCTTAGCTGTTTAGACAGTACATACTAAACAAATGGAGTGAAGTACCAAGTGATTTAAAAAATAGAGTCATCACCATACTTCATGATGAGTTTCCCGTTCCAACACGGGATCAGCGCTTCAATGAAGACCTGATGAAGATTCGAATGCGCGAATACTGCAAACACAAGCGTTCCGAAGTGCAAAAAGCAATCAAGAATGGGTGGAACAGGCCAGATTGGCTGGCCAAAGAAGATTGGAAGAATGCGAAGAAAGCAGCGCGCGAGAATCCCGACAAGTGGAAGCAACAAAAGGATGCAGCCAGAGCGCGAGTAGAGGCAGGGAGCTTGCACCACTTGGGGAGCGGTGGATGGGCATCATTTGAGGCCGATTTTGTAAGTGTTTTCACATTGCTCTTTATGTTCGATAGTTTAGGGTTTATGAGTTTTTTAATTCTAACATAATGAAATCTTTGTATGTTTTGACAGTGGTCGATGACAGGATGTGATCCCACACCGTACGAGCGCGAGTACGCAAGCAGGAAGGGCTTAAACGCCCTGATGGACATTCTCAGTTCTCGCGGCGGCATGGTTAGTATTAGGGTTTACTCTTTTTTATTTTTTTTATTGTTTTATAAATGTCGTTATATGTTTATACTTACTGAAAGCTGTCTTATTGTCTTTTTTTGCAGAATCCGACAGATACGCCGCTTGGACGCGATGAGACGTCTGACTAGACGACGTCAGTTTAGCCGTAGCTAGATAGCATTAGTTTAGGGTTTCTCATAGCTTATGTATCATGAGACGGATTTTATACGTCTTTTTGAACCATGTATATTATTACATTTGTCACCGCAGTTCCTTTTGCCAATCAATTCTTTATGCCTATGATGTTGTACAATTGTCATTATTACATTTGCCAATCAATTCATTTTGCCTATGATGTGTACAATTGTCAATTTTGCAAATAATGCGTCTTGTGGGTGACTATTTTGGGTCTATTATCTACCCTTGCACTTTTTTTAAAAAGTGAATCAAGTACAATATGGTTGATGGGTGGCAAGGCATTCAATGCCCTGCCACCAAAAAAAAAATCTCTCGGGCGTCGCTATAACCGTCGCTATTTATGGCTCTGTAGCGTCGCTATGAGCGTCGCTATAGTCTGCAGTGTAAACGTCGCTATAAGCGTTGCTATGAGCGTCGCTATGAGCGTCTCTATATAGCCACGCATATAGCGACGCTTATAGTGATGCATATAGCGACGCTCTCGTAGCGACGGTTTTAGCGACGCCGGGGGTTATAAAAACCCAGTGTATTTTCGTCGCTAACAGCGTCACAAGAGCACACAACCTCTTGTAGTGATTCCCAGCTGCATCCAATGTACTGTGCATGAGCGTGGACATCGAGAATTTTGTATCAGAAGACGTCGAGATGAGTATTAGTCGCTTGAGAGGGAATGACTCCTCAGATCAGGGCGGGCGTCCTACTGTAGTGTCGATCTGGCAGCAGTCATCTGGTGAGGCAGGGATCAGCGTTGTCAACGAATCAGATCAACGATGCGATTTGCAAGGGAATCGGTTGCAAAGTACTTCCATGTCAGTGGGCCCGCGAGCATCTGGTGAAGGCATGTCATGGTTCTCATCTTCTGTTGGAGCAACGAGCGGTGACTGTGGAGGAGAATCTGTAATACTCCCCTCCCCCCCCAAAACAACAACTAGCTCCGTCCCCTCGTCGAGATCGACTGACGCTAGCGCACAAGCTGCCCTGGCGCTGACTGCCAGAAGAGCGTCGACGTGAATCTGGGACAGAAGGTGGGATAGGTGGACACCCGTGGCGTCGGACCCTGTGGCGTCGCACCCAACGGCGTCGGACCCTGGGACGTTGGACCCTGTGAAGGAAGAGATGAACCTGGAGCTATAGGTGGAAAACTCTGCAGGGATGGAGTGCCACCAGTCGGAGTAGAGACCTCAGATAATCCAAAAGTTGCTAGCTGCACCGGTGAATAGCGCTGCGTAAGGGTCTGCTGCGAACCTAACCACTCAGCCCGAAGACGCAATGCCCTCTCCACATGTGGATCTGTCATACGTACGGCAGGAGACCCACCAAGAGCGTCCCGAAACCAGCCGAACCCTGATGATGACTGCTGAGGCGACGACTGTGAATGATAGGCAGAGAGAGCGTCGGGATATGACATCCCGTCCGCCATGAAATCCTCAATGCTGCGAAAGCGTGGTGTGGAAGAAGAAGACATAGTCTTCATTTATTACGACAAAGATTAAACTAGGGTATAAAAATTCGAATATATGATTAAAAATTTACACATTGATTTTTTTCAAACATTGGATTCTCTATAGTATCCAATGTTGAAAGAATCCATGTGGAAAGAATCCAAAGTGTGTCTACAAACTATAAAAGAGTCTTGCAAAGCCTTGAGTGCTAATAAGATATTAGTGTGTGTATTGACTAATAATAGATTATTGTGTTTATGATTAGTGTGACCGATTGCGTGATCACTTGGACGGCCATTAGGGCCTAATACGTCACCTACGACTTAATCATGGAGGTATGTTTATGTCTTTGTGTTGATTACTGTTTAATTTAACATAATTAGTAAGTGTAATTGACATGTACGCACACTAATTAGTGTGTAATTGACATGAACACACTACTTAGTGTGTGTATATATTGGCCAATCACACACTAATCACACATTAATTAGTGTGTGCATTAGCTTGTGTGATTGACTTGTGCACACACTAATTAGTGTGTGTTTAGGATACACTAATTACTGTGTGCATTGGCTTTTGTAATTGGTTTGTACACACATTAATTAGTGTGTGTTAACATACACTAATTAGTGTGTGCATTGGCTTGTGTACACACTAATAAGTGTGTGTTAACATACACTAATTAGTGTGTGCATTGGCTTGTGCACACACTAATTAATGTGTGTTAACATACACTAATTAGTGTGTGCATTGGCTTGTGCACACACTAATTAGTGTGTGTTAACACACATTTAATTAGTGTGTGTTAACACACATTAATTAGTGTGTGCATTGGCTTGTATAATTGGACTAATTACACACTAATTAGTGTATGCATTGGCCAATCCCATTGACCAATGCACACACTAATCACAAACTAATTAGTGTGTGCATTGGCCAATCCAATTGACCAATGCACACACTAATTACACACTAATTAGTGTGCGCACTGGCCAATCACATTGGTCAATGTACACACTAATCACACACTAAATATTGGCCAATCACCATTTGACCAATGCACACACTAATTACACACTAATTAGTGTGCGCATTGGTCAATGCACACACTAATCACACAGTAAATAGTGTGTGTTAACACACACTAATTAGTGTGTGCATTGGTCAATCCCATTGACCAATGCACACACTAATTACACACTAATTAGTGTGCGCATTGGCCAATCACCAATTGACCAATGCACACACTAATTAGTGTGCGCATTGGCCAATCACATTGGTCAATGCGCACACTAATCACACAGTAAATAGTGTGTTAACACACACTAATTAGTGTGTGCATTGGTTAATGGGATTGACCAATTCACACATTGATCACACATTAATTAGTGTGCGCATTGGTCAATCACATTGACCAATGCACACACTAATGACACACTAGTTAGTGTGTGTTAACACACACTAATTAGTGTGTGCATTGGTCAATCCCATTGACCAATGCACACACTAATCATACACTTATTAGTGTGTACATTGGTCAATGCACACACTAATCACACACTAATTAGTGTGTGAATTGATCAATCACATTGGCCAATGCACACACTAATCACACACTAATTAGTGTGTGTATTGGCCAATCCCAAATTTAACATATTAGGTTTTGCAAGTAACAAATTTAGCAAGTTTAGATTTTGCAAGTAACTAATAATTAACAAATTTAGGTTTTGGTGTGTCTTTACTTACACTAATTAGTGTGTGTAAAGAACACATGCACTAATTAGTGTGTGTGTGTGTGTATGCATGTATGTGCATGCGTGTGTATGTATGTGTGTGTATGCATGTGTGTGTATGCGTGTGAAAAAATCAAAAAACATAACAACAAAACTTACATGGAATGGAAGAGCTTGTTGGGAGAGGGTAGGAGAGTGGAAGAGTAGAGATGGTGGAGAGTAGAAGAGTAGAGATGGAGGAAGAGCTCAAGGTTGTGAGGTTCGCGCTCTCGGCTTCTGTGGAGAAGACGATGAAATTCGAAATTTAAGGTTTTGAACTTCGCGGGGCACGCGAGTGCTCTTATTTATAAAAAAATTTGAAAATTGATTTTCCGCTCCTATTACCGCGAGTATTACCGCCAGCTTAACCGCGAGCATTACCGTAAATATTATTGCAGCGCAATTTCGGCCCATCCACATAGATGGCCACGTTCTGACATTATTACTATTGATTTCTAAAATCTATTGGTACTATGTTTTTTATAAAATGTATATAAAATGAAAGTATTCCTAGTACTTTGAAAATGACATTTTTACCTAAAAGTTTTGATTACCATGCATGTTAAATTTATTTATTTTTACTTTTTACTGATATTTTATTAACCTTTTTTGGTAATTTGATTTTAATTAGTGTATATAATTTATTAATGTAGGTTGCTTGGGATGATTTTGGCCCGTCCACTGAACCGATTAGATCACGGTGGTTGACCGAGCGATTACCATGCCCATGCGTGCGGTGCAAATGCGCCATTGCTCGACTTCGATGGATATGCTTGAGCCATGTAGAAGATTATGGACTATGGGACGATCCTCGCAAGCGTGCATGGATGGAAACAAACGATCCGTGAATTGTAGTGGCTATTGACGTCACCCCTCATTGGCGTGTGGTTGGTGGAGGAGGGGAAAGGAGGGTGGAAGAGCGCATGCATCAGGAATCCATTAGAGAGGGAGGAAGCACATCAAATCAGCCAACTGCTGCTCCCTCTACGAGTGACCACATCCCATCTCCTTACGTGGATGCAGAAGACGACCATTTGCATAGAATGGTTGAGGATCTCCTTGCACGAGAGGAGGAGCATAAACCAGAGTGTGCATGCGAAGAAGCTTCCTAAAGAACGAGGAGTGAGCTACTCGATTCGGCACACACCGCACTATATGATAGATGCTCTTACTCCATTTTAAGGGTATCTCTTGAAGTCATTAACCTTCAGGCAATGTTTGGATGGCACAATGCTAGTGTCGACGCACTTTTGAGGTATGTATACAGATTGTGAAGGATGCTTGTGGAGTGCATAAATTAGCTTCTAATGTACTTTCTTATTGTGATAGGTTGCTAGGAAAGATGCTGTCAGCTGGCAATCACATGCCAGAGAATAGACAAAAAGTACGCGAAGGGGTGACTGCATTAGGGATGGATTATGATCGCATTCATGCTTGTGTGAACGATTGTGTGCTCTTTCGTAATGAGCATGACGATTGTGACACATGTCCATCGTGCGGGGAGCCTAGGTTCAAAGAAGGAATGCAAAGCAACATAATTCCACGTAAAGTTTTGAGGCATTTTCCACTCATCCCTCGCATCCAACACATGTTTAGATCGAAGGGTACGAGCGAGATTTTGAGTTGGCATGCAAAAAATCGCTCCACATATGGTATTATGAGAGTGCCAGCTGACTCACCAGCGTGGAAGCACATAGAGGACACATGGCCAGAGTTCAGGGATGAGCCTCGTCACTTGAGGATTGGGTTAGCTAGTGATGGAGTGAATCCATTTCGGCACCGCTCTACTTCATGGAGCACTTGGCCGGTGGTGGTTGTAAACTACAATATTTCTCCTTGGGAGGCAACAAAAAAGGGAAACATTTTACTATCACTTTTCATTCGAGGAAAGCACAAGGTAAAAAACATGGATGTATATATGCATCCTCTTATTGAAGAGCTTCAAGAACTATGGAGAGACATAGATGTCATTGACATTTCACGGCTACCACGAGACCACAAAGCCGTCATTAAGTGCATTCTCATGTGGACCATGCATGATTACCCAGGATTTGGAGAGGTATCTGGTAAGTATGAACATGTTAATTGTACTCTTTGCTTTAGGTTTATCATCTCATGTGTAACGTTTGTTTACCTCTTGGCAGGATTGGCAACATCTGGACATAGTGCGTGTCCCACTTGTGGCCCTTCCCTTGTGACAGAGAGACCTCCTCTTCTTGGGAAGGTGATCTATCCCAAAAACCATCGCTTCCTGCCTCCTTCACATCGTAGATCTATGCTCCCCTATCAATGGAGTGCAACCATTCCATTGGAACATGGCTGATTGGGCAAAGCATTGGGAGGAGCATCAATGTACCTCACCGCCTCCCAATGGGCTGCCAAAGGGTATGTCGAGGTACTCAATCTTCTTGTCGCTCCTCTATTGGGCTTCGTTGAAAATTCAGCACTTATTGGACCCTATGCATGTGTTCAAAAATGTTGGGCAAGCTATATGGGATCACATAATTGGCAAGAAGGATTCATTGGGTGCTAGGGAAGATTTAAGAGCCATGAGACGTCTCCCCCCTTCAACCACGCCCCGCATGGGGGAGTGGGGAAAGATGATTCTCCCAAAAGCACCGTGGATACTGTCAAAGGCAGACCAAGAGCGGACAAAGCAAGTTATTGCATCCATCAGAACTCCAACGGGATATAGGCGGTCACTCAAAGGTGCTTTCACAAAAACCAAAAAGGGTGGCTCCACTCAATTGTATGGATTGAAATCCCATGATTGGCATAAAACCCTTCAGGTAAGAGTAGAACAGTTTGTGGTGTATATGTGTCCTTATATATAGGTTGACATTCACTAAGATGTTTTATTGTTTGTAGTTTGTACTTCCCATAACTATTAGTGGTTATGGGGACACTAAGGTGAAGGCTGCAATATTCAAAGTGGGTGAGATTGTGAGGTAATGGGTTTTTAAGTACTATATCATGTTGTACCTGCATGAACAATGGAATTTTTTTTCATCTACTATATTACTTGTGCCCTGTAGATTTGTGAGCTCCAAGGAGATAGAAGTAGAAGCCATACCAGTAGCCCATCATCTAGCAGTAGAGGCAGTGTGTGCTATTGAGGATGCATTCCCACGTACAATCCTTGTTAGCCAAGTACACCTATTGCTTCACCTTGTTGAGGAGATTGCCATTTGTGGGGTGGTTCACTCTAGATGGATGTTCTTCTTGGAGAGATTTAAAGGATTTTGTTAGATTGAGGTCACAATCGGAGGTATGCAAAATCAATACAATATAGATAGCATTTATACGCTATGGAGTTACTAATAAAAATATGTGGTTTTAATGTTTTTAGGAGAGCATGGCAGAAGGTTGGGTGGTGCAAGAGGCATTTGTGTATGTCTCACAGTATCTCATCACAGTGGAAGCATCATTGCCTCGTCTGTGGAGTGAAGAAGAGGATCCTAGGAAGCACTCAACCGTTCCCAGTGGAAAAGGCTCACTCTTGGTCATGGATAGAGAGTTTCATGCCATAGTCAACAACTATTGTTTACTCAATGCCACTATCATGACCAAATTGGTCAATATGTACTTGGAAGCCCGCGCAGCTAGAGAAAGGGATAGAGATGCATGGAAGAGGTCCCATGGAGGTAGACGTGCACCCCCTTTTCCTAAAGAGCTTGCAAAATATCCTGATTTGATTCAAGTAGAGTGGATCCATAATGCCATGACCAATGCCAAAGCACAAGGAGAACAAATAAGCCCTAAAGAATGGGATTATGTGCGAGGATGCTTGCGCAAGGTGAGTGTGTATATGTTATGTATGCATGTATGAAAATCACTACATGAAATGCGATGTAACCTCTTATGCATTGTGATTGTAGGGTCTCATTTTCAACTCCATTTGGTCCGAAGGCCGACATTTCCGCACCCGCAAGATAGATGAGCGTTGGACCACTAATGATTGTGGCGTGATGGGAAACTTTGACACGAAAACAGATGAGGTCAGATATTGTGGTACTATAGAGAGAATAATCAAAGTGGATTTCAGATCTTTTCACAAATTCCTCTTTGAGTGCCGATGGTTTGCGGGTGAGGTCACTGAAGACATGAAAATGGGCTCATTATGGTGGATTCCACCCAATTCCATCGGGGAAAAACTTACAACTTGGTGTATCCTAGTAGTTGCGAGCAGGTAATTTAGGCTATGTGCAATTAACTGAAATTAAAAAATTAATATATATATATATCAGCTTATTCTTTGTGTGTGACGTACAGGTCTTTTATGTGCCATGTATATATCAAAGAAGACTTTGGTATGTCATTCCAGTCACGCCGCGGGGTAGATCTATCTTTGCAGAGACGGACATTGAGCCAGTAATTGATCCCATCATACCATCACCACAAGATGCAGAGGAAGATGTAGTAGAAGTTGAAGAAGGTCAGCCAAGCCTTGCAAATAGTCATCTTGAGGAGGAGGAAGAGGGAGAAAGCGATGATGATTCTACAGAAGGTGATGGAGAGGAGGAAGAATCTCTAAACTTGTTTATTGATTTGAATACTATAGGTCTAAATATGGATCCTAGTGCTTGTAGAGATCTTATACAAGATGAGAATTAATAAAACTCTCCATTCTTTCACTTGGTGTAGTATATGATTAATTTGCAAATGTTTCGTTATGTGCTTATGAATAGTATTTGTAATGGTTTTGTTATGAGTTCAATGATTTATGTATAAAATTTTTAGAGTGAAAGAGAGATTAAGTGAAGTGATCATTCTAGAGAATGTAGGAGTTGTAGTGTGTAAATACATTTTGAGTTGTATTCGATTTAAATGGTAACCAACGGGAGAGGGAGGGGGAAGGGGGTCTATGGCCTTAGCGGTAATGGGCGCTGCAATAATCGTGGAAATACACGCGGTAATAAAGGTAGTAAAATGTCGCTTGAACAACAAAAAGGATTCTCTCTCCTCATTTTGAATTCCTCTCTCTTGTTTTGCGGTAATGGCCCGCGGTAAACACCACGATCTCTCATAGTGTTGAAGATACAGATTGAAGACTATCTCTACCAGAAGGACCTCTATTTGCAACTAGGCAGTCTTGCAAAGACGCCTGCAACAATGGCAGATGAAGCATGGATTGTCCTTGATTAAAAGGCATTGGAAACAATCCGGTTAAGCTTGGCGTCAACGGCGGCCTTCAATGTTTCGGAGATGAAGACCACGGAGGACTTGATGAAGTCACTTGACGACTTCTACGAGAAACCATCGGTATCCAATAAGGTATTTCTTATGAAGCGCTTGTTCAATCTAAAGATGGCAGAGAATGGTTTAGTTGTAGAACACCTAAATGACTTTAACACAAACATAATTCAACTTCGATCGGTGAAAATCAATTTCGATGATGAAGTGCGAGCTCTTCTTATACTATCATCTCTACCGGATAGTTAGGACAGCCTTGTGATGGCTGTAAGTAATTCTATTTCTGGCACAAATGCTCTTAAGTTTGATGATGTTGTGGGTGTTCTCCTAAGCGAGGAAATACGAAGGAGAAGCACATGAGAATCATCAAGTGTTGCACTGTCAGTGGAAACAAGAGGAAGGCCTAAGAAGAGGTTCAAAAACCAAAAGGGTCGTGATCGCTCAAGGCGGAGCAAGTCACACACAAAGTCAGTTCATGAATGTTGGAACTGCGGCAAGAAGGGCCACGTCAAGAAGGATTGCTAGTCCAAGAAGAAGAAGGAGACAGAGTCTCAAGACAACAAGCCAACATCGAGAGGCCAATGTGGTAGGTAAAGTAGAGCAAGATGCTCTAATTCTCTCATTAGACAATGTGTCTAATTCCTGGTAGTAGATTCAGGGGCTACACTCCATGCGACACCACACAAGCAACATTTCCAAGAATACACCAAAGGTAATTTTGGGTATGTATACTTGGGAGATGATGAAGCTTGTGAGATTGTCGTGCAAAGGTACAGTTTCTGTCAAAACTGCTAACGAAAATGAATGGAAGCTTAAAGATGTTAGGCATGTTCCTTCTCTTTGCAAAAATTTGATCTCTCCAGGACAACTGGACGATGAGGTCACAACATTGCATTCGGAAACAGACGGTGGAAGATCTCAAAGGGATCTTTGGTGGTTGCCAAGGGGAGAAAAGGTTGGTACACTTTACTTGTGTACTATTAGCACGCAACCTTTAGCTTGTGCAACAACTACAGAAGTTGACAGTGCGGTGTGGCACTACCAGCTTGGGCATATGAGTGCCAAAGGAATGCAAATCCTTCAAATAAAGAAGCTTCTACCAGTTTTGAAAGAACTGGACTTAGAGTTCTGTGAAGATTGTGTTTATGGTAAACAAAAGAGGGTAAAATTTCAAAAATCAAGAAATGAAAGAAAAAATAAAAAACTTTAGTTGGTTCATTCTGATGTTTGGGGTCTTGCAAGTACACCATCACTTGGTGGTTCATTGTACTATGTAACATTCATAGACAATGCGACTAGAAAAACATGGGTTTATGTCATGACGAATAAATCCGATGTATTTTCCATATTTCAAAGGTGGAAAGCATTTGTGGAGAATGAAACAGGTACCAAGTTTAAATGCCTCAGATCCGACAACAGAGGCGAATATTGCAGCGAAGCTTTTGAAAGCTTTTGTGCTACCAATGGCATTCGGAGACAAAGGACAACCCCAAGGACACCTCAATAAAATGGGATTTCAGAAAGGATGAAAAGGACAATCATGGAGCGAGTACGAAGCATGCGGCTACATGCAGGTCTACCGCTTGAGCTTTGGGCGGAAGCTGTAAGTACATCTGTGTACTTAATCAACCGGTCACCCTCAACGGCATTGGATGGGGGAGTTCCAGAAGAGGCACGGACAGGTAAATTGGTGAATTATGCATTTCTCAAAATGTTTGGGTATGAGGCTTTCATGCACATAGATAGAACCCTAAGATCAAAGCTAGATGCAAAGTCCAAAAAGTGTTTCTTCATTGGCTATGGAGAAGGTGACTTTGGGTATTGCCTATGGAATCCTAAAGATGGTAAAATCTTAAGGAGTAGGGATGTAATTTTTAACGAAGAAAATGTGTACAAGGATTGGAGGGTCCGATTTGGACTTATTCACACAAAGATGGCTACACATGGCTGCCTCTCATAAGAGAGGGCAGCCCTTTTGGCCTATAAAAGGAGGCCATTTCTACACACGTTTCATAGTGTGAAGTTGATGCATCAAGGTGGGTGTGAGGTGGTGAGAGTGAAGCAAGGCGGGAGCTCCAAAAGGGTATAATCCCTTTGTAAACTACTTCTTGTTTTGAAGTATTAAAGCCATTGAGTGGCTGCTTTCCCATGGACGTAGCCCACATTGGGTGAACCATGTATATCGGGTGTATACTCTCTCTCTCTCTCTACTCTATAATATCGTGTATGTAAATCTGTCTCTCTCCATTAAGTAATCTACTCAATTATCTATTTAGCTATGTCTTATTTCCTAACACAAATACGGTACAATTTTGTAAAAATCTATCAGATCAATATACATTTAGAGTTTTATTAAAGTAAACTAATTGTAATAGATCACTTGAAAAGCGCTGTGATGCTAGTGTCACTCCATCCAAACTTTGCCTGCATGTTAAGAAGAACCAAGAGTGCTTTCAATCTAGACACGCGTGCTCCATTATACAATGGCGTATCGGCTTCACTTTTCATATCATCATAGATAAGCCTTTCTGAATCCATGATCGCCTCAATCATTTCATCAATCTCGGGCTCAAACATTGCCTCGTTGGGAATGTGGTCTGCATGATCATCCCCCGAGCTGTCAGAGGCTACATCTTGTGGCCTCACATATGTTGCTTGACCAAAGCGCCTACGAACACGTCTATTGGGTTGCAAGATTGCTGCCTGTTGGCCAGCGTCAGAGTCCAACGAGTTATAACTGGCAACAACTCGATCTATAATAAATGGATCGAACTCGCCAAATTCGGGAACGTGCTGCAAAGAAACGCGTCTTGTTCGTCACACAGCATGCTTGCATTGATTACAAGGAGATAAGATCCTCGTTGAGAGATAGGTGTTTTGGTTGGACGGCCCTAGATCCTCGTCACTACTCATAATGAGGGTAAAAATCTTATAACCTGGACAACAAATTTAATCTTCTATTGACATTCTTCGTCTTTTATCTCTCTCTCTCTCTCTCTCTCTCTCTCTCTCTCTCTCTCTCTCTCTCTCTCTCTCTCTCTCTCTTTGTTCACAATGTAAACTACCTCACATTCTCTAGTCATGTCCAATCCCCGCACACCTCGGTCTAGAGGTACACGGATATCAGAACCACCGGGTTATAATCTCATCTTTATTGGTCAATGCCTATATTTGTGGGTACAAGAGAGACCATGACAGACTACAGTGTGTCAAAAAACCTGTTTACACAACTGTTGTATGCGGCCCATCACTTGCTTCCCCTCAGGGGTCATAATGGTCTCATCGGACATACGATTGATGAGGTAGGCGTATCACTTTGGCATTTCTCTCCCGTGAACTATAGCAACCCTGTTCGATGAATGCTCATCATCCAGGCCTCTAGGTGACCCCAACGCAGTGTTCGGGTCACTCCTAAGCATCTCCGACGCAGTGGCCAGGACACCACTCTCAAACGCGTAGGCAATATAATCCTTCGGTGTACTCAAAATAAACCTAAATCTAATCTAATCTAACTTAAATAAACCTAAATCTAATGTAATGTAAATCTAAATCTAACCTTATCTTAAACGATAAAAAGAGAAAAATGGTATAATTTCATAAAATCTAATATCTAACCAACCCAAATGATTTTCTCATATTAAATTGATCACTTAATGTGGGAGAATAAACGGGAACAAGTGTTAAGATATAGATATGTGCTTATAGATCTATCTCAACACGGGGCCAATAGTAAAGGGGCCCAAATGGGAGATGCTCTATCAATAGCAAGGCTAACCAATGGAGAATAAGACCTTAGGGTTAGCTTCATTGAAGACCTCCAATAATGTGTGTAAAAGTCCTTTGACCTTAGGTAATCTAGGGCTGAGCTTAAGGTGGGAACCCGGCCCAAGCTCGAGGTGTTTGTCCTGCTTGAGGTGCTTGTCGTGCTTGAGGTGTTTGTCCTGCTTGGGGTGCTTGACTTACTCCATGCTTGAGGTGCTTGACTTGCCGCTTGATTAAGGTGCTTGAGGTGCCTTGACATGCTTGCTTGAGATGCTTGTGGGAATACCCCCTAGTCCAAGTGCTTTGTCATGCTTGATGACTAAGGTGCTTGAGCTCCTAAAGTCAAAAGCATCCCTACAAGAGGGGGAGCGAGCCCTTTTCCTAGGGATTAGAGAGATAACACACACTCACACTCACAAGGGAAGCCCCAGCTTGAAGAGGCAGCAAGGACACATGTCAGGTCCCTACCCATGTTACCTTCATGTGTTGCTTGAAGCCTATTGGCTAGGCTTCAAAGGGGTCCAATGATAAATTACTTGAATTATCTAATTGTTTTTGCATTTATCAAGTCCTCTCTCTCAAAGGGGAAAGGGGGACACTTGTCCCAAGGCTATCCCTATTGCTTGTAATGGCTTCTGCTTGTGATTGGCTAGGCCTGGAGGGGTCCAATGAGCTTCAAGCATGAGCTACAAGGGGGGGTCGACCCAAGAAATCTAGGGGGGTTCTTAGGGGGTATACTCACCCACACACACTCACAAGCACTCTCATTGTGTGCTATGCAAAGTGGAAGAGCTCCCTCTCCAAGCAAGTAAAGGTTGAGAGCCTACACCAACACTCTTGGCTATGGAGTGCAAATCCAACCAAGAGCCATGCTTCAATGCTTAAACTTGCCATCTCCTTCTTCTTCATTACTATGCTATTATGTATGCTAGCAACAAGAGTATGATAAGTGAGGAACTAATTCTTTCTCCTACGAAATGTTTCTTCTTCCTCTTCCCTACCCTCATTCCCCGCTAACTCTCTCCACCTTCGAAGGTGTTTGAGGTCTTGGGACTGAGGCTTGGGATAGTTAAAGATTTCTTCAAGTTTATGTTATGTTGGTGATGCATGAAGCTTTTCATCTTCATTTCTTCACCTAGGTCACAAGGAACACAAAGAATGTATTGTAACAAGTCTCTCTTTATGGGAGAAATCATAATACAAATGCCTATTGGAGGGGGGACTGGCTCCACATAAATCCGGTCCTCAACTGTTGTCATGTTCTCTAAATTCTCTCTCTTACAAAAGGATTGTCCATGCCAAGTTAACTAATTGCTATAATTATGTTGCTATCTTCAATTATGTCTACCCGCTATGCTCACAAAATCATTTCTTGAAAGTACTCTCATTAAATTCCGCTACTGTCAAATTGAATAGGCAAATTCCATTACATTGGTATCAGAGCATTTGGTTTCTCTTTTCTTGCTTAAGAAGAGAGGTCCTTAAGTAGCCTATAAATGGTTGATGTTGTTAATTATAATAGAGTAAGTGGAACTGGGATCTAATATCGATTTTGTTAAGCCCACTATGTGGGGGATGGTGCACACCTCGGGAGCTTTGGACTTAATAATGGAGTCTTTTTAGACTTTCCTACGGCTTTACCATTATTGAGCCATAAGAAGTCCAAAAGGAGCTAGCCCTTGGCAACTCTGCTATGTTAGACCTACTCCTCTACTCTCTATAATTAACCACTTTGAGCCGTGGGTGTAGATACTTAAGAGCCGATTTTCAAAGGCTAAGAGGAGTGGCAACTAAGGTTTTGTATTGCCAAAGCATACACTAAGTATAAACATAAATTTTGTTAACATGGCTGACAATAATCAAGAGAGTAGAATGAACATTGATAGCTTTGACTTTGCACATGAAGGTGCTAATGATGATGCTCCCATGTTTGTGAATTATCTCGTCACTAGGTTGCAACAAGCTATGGGCAACCCTGTTTTGCAAGCCGAAGTTACTCAAGAACTTCGTGCTTATGGAATTTCCCTTCCTCTCCCAGAGGAGAGAGAGCTTAGGAGGCTTCTTGAAGAGACCCCCAAAAGAAGACTCTCTCCCATTCGAGAGGAGGAATCCAAAGAGAAAGAAAGCAATGACAATCTAAGTTCTTCTGAAGATGTGGCTCCACGAATACGGCGGTCTAGACGATCGCCTACTCCTCCCAAGAGGAAAAGAGCAACCTACAGTCCTTCTCCTCATCACTCTAAAAGGCAAGAGAGGAAACAAAGGAAGAAAAGGGCTAGGAAGAGGTCACCCTCTTCTCCTTCTTCTTCACCTACCTCCTCTTCCGATGAAAGTTATGGCTATTCTCCTAGAGAATACAAGAGGGGAGGACATCGCAAATCATTTCCTGCATGGCGAAGGTCACAAAAGCTAAAGAAGTTCAAGGAGGGAGGAAAGAGTATCTCTTTTCTCACCTACGATGGCACCTTTGGTGCTACCGACAAAGTGTTGGCCTTCATCCAGCAATTTGATATGGCCTTTGGGGACGAGGGCTTCACAGAGTCCTCCAAGCTACGCCATGTAGCTATGCACTTCCAAAAATCAGCTCGTCAATGGTGGGCTAGCCTTCGTGGCAATGGAGAAGCCCCAAAGACATGGAAAACTCTACTAGTTTCCATCATGAAGCAATTTCTTCCGAGTGATACTAAAGATAAAGTTCTTACCGAATGGCGCGGCTTGAAGCTTCTCTCTCATGAGTCTATCAACAAGTATGTAGACAATTTTTTGGATTTACATCTCAAAGCTACTGTCTTTCAAAAGATAGACTTTGCCGAACAAAGATAGCAATTCTGTGCGGGATTACCTGAAGAGATGGCCGAATACATCAACTCTCAACGGCCCGGTACTATTACCGAAGTAATCCACCACACCATGGTTGCTTCACGCATCAATTTCCATCAAGGGGCTAGACGTAATGTCAAGCCCATGGAAAACAAAGATAAAAATAATGCAAAGGGAAAATCCAATGCTCAAAATAATTCCCAAGGCACTTCCAACAACAACAACAACAATCGGTCCAAGGAGAAGGGAGTTTACAAAGGTAAAAACAAACTCTCTCCTGAAGAGCTTGAAGCTTTTCGCAAGGACCATAAATGTTTCAAGTGTGGGGAGCAAGGACATGGCTATCGTTCTTGCCCCACGAAGAATACTCGCAATGAGACTCCTAGGGCTTCCACCATCGAAGCTCCAAAAGAGGATGCTCATTGCAAAGGATCATCACTCTCCTATGCTTGGGAAAAGGTAAGAGAGCATGATGCCTTCATCTTGTTTGACCCTGGCTCTACTCTCAACTTCATATCAATAGAGTTGGCCACCAAGTTGGGCATTCAAGCTTTTGAGATGGGAGATATAGTAACAGCTGATACAACTTTCAAGGGACAACAAGCCTCCGTTACTCCCTTGATTGGGAAGTTGAGGCTTCATGTCCAAAGCTATGTCGACAAAGAAGACTTCTTCATCTCTCCTCTCCAACATCAGGATGTTATCCTAGGGGAACCATGGTTTGATCGCATGGCTGCCAACATGAAGTTCCCTGAAAGGAGAATTTACTTCACCTACAGGGGAAAGAACATGTATATAGATGCTAGTGAGCGTGGTCACACTATTCCACTTGTAAATCCTTTTTCTTTTGATAAATCAATGAAGAGCTCAGTTTCTGCGTACATGATTTATGTCAAAGAGTCTCTAAAAGCTAATAATGTTTCATCAAATGAAAATGATAGGAATCAAGAAGAGTTAGACTTGTCTACTTTTCTAAAAGGATTCCAAGATGTGTTCATCGATGATATCCCTATGGACCTACCTCCAAAACGAGGGGATGATGACTATCGTATTGAGCTCCTTCCAGGAAGCTCACTGCCTAACAAACCTCCTTATCGAGTCTCACAAGCTCAACAAGAGGAGATTATGAGGCAAGTACAGGAATTGGTAGACAAAGGGATGGTGAGGCCTAGTTTCTCTCCCTTTTGTTCTCCAGTCCTTTTAGTGAAAAAGAAAGATGGTACATACCGTATGTGTGTGGACTATCGAGCACTAAACCATATCACTATCAAAAACAGATTTCCCGTGCCTCGGGTAGAAGATCTGTTTGATAATCTACAAGGCTCTACCTACTTCAGTAGGATTGACCTTAAGAGTGGCTATCATCAAGTAAGGATAGTGGATGAAGATATCCTAAAGATCGCGTTTCGCACAACATTTGGTCTTTATGAATATCTAGTCATGCCTTTTGGCTTGACTAATGCACCAGCTACTTTCAATTGTCTCATGGAGAAAATTTTTAGACCATATCGTAAATTCACTGGAGTGTTCTTTGATGATATCATCATCTACTCCAAGTCTTTGGAGGAACATAAGCAACATCTCCAAGTGATTTTTCAAGCCTTGAGGGAGAACAAACTTTTTCTCAACCAAAAGAAAAGTGAATTCTTCCTTCAAGAGATTCAATATCTAGGTCATATTATCTCTCACGATGGTATTCGTATGGATCCATCAAAGTTAGAGGTAATAAAATCATGGCCTAACCCAAGGAATCTACATGAGCTAAGAGGCTTTATTGGTATGTGCGCATACTATAGACGCTTCATAGCAAAATTCTCTCAAGTAGCAGGACCACTACACGACTTAACAAAGAAGAACGTTAAGTTTGTATGGACTGCTAAGGAGAAAAATGCTTTTGAAAAACTCAAAGAGAAGCTTACTTCCCAACCAGTCCTCGTGCTTCCGGATCTCTCAAATCCATTTGAGGTCCAATGTGATGCGTGTGGTGATTGCCTTGGAGCGGTTTTGCTTCAAGAAGGACATGCCATAGCATATGAGAGCCGAAGGCTCAATAGTGATGAATGAGTCTTGGGCATTTATGAGAAAGAGATTTTAGCTGTTCTACATGCCCTAGACACATGGAAGCACTACCTATTGGGGACTCCATTTATCCTACGAACCGACCACCAAAGTCTCAAGTATTTCATGACGCAAACCAAGCTTTCCGACAAACAAATGAGGTGGGCAAATTTTCTTTCGCAATTTAATTTCCATATTGCTCACATAGATGGTAAGCACAATCAAGTTGCCGATGCACTTTCACGACGACCAAAAGTTAATGCGGTGTCTATAGCTACTCACAATGATCTATCCTCTATGATAGATGAGTATGCTACTGACCCTGACTTTAGAGACATAATGTCAGCCCTTGCTTTGGGGAAGAAAGAGGAACCATTCACCTTGCAGGATGGTTATCTTCTCCACGGAAATAGGCTATGTGTTACCCATTCCCTTCGTGAGAAGGTTATGTATGAATCCCATGCTCCTCCATATGCAGGGAATAGAGGTATTCAACCTACTCTCCGAGGAGTAGAGACGTATTTGTATTGGCCTACCCTGAAAGTGGACATACAAGAGTGTGTTTCAAAATGTGTAGTATGCCAAAAGACCAAGTATGATAGAGGGAAGCAACCTGGATTACTCCAGCCATTGCCTATTCCAAATTCACCATGGGAGAGTATATCCATGGATTTCATCTTTGGATTACCCAAGTCTATCCATGGGAATACAGGAATATGGACAATAGTTGACAGGTTTAGCAAGCAAGCACATTTTATTCCTGTCAAAAAGACTATTAAGGCACATCAAATGGCAACTCTCTTCATATCTCAGATTTTCAAGCACCATGGATTACCCACATCCATCGTGTCAGATAGAGATCCTAGAATGACCAGTAATTTTTGGAAAGGTCTCTTTGAAAATCTAGGAACAAGATTGAATTTCTCTTCGGCCTATCACCCACAAACTGATGGCCAAAGTGAGATAGCCAATCTTACGATACTCGATCTACTCAAGACTTATGTTACCGAAGTAGATCAACGCTCACAATGTGAAAAGTATTTACCTCTAGTAGAGTATGCCTACAATAATATTGTCCATACTTCTACTGGGAAATCACCTTTCGAGATCATAGAGGGAAGACCTAAAAGTCCCTTGCTACTCAAAGTACATGGGAAGATCTTCGCCGCCGATGAATATAGCCGTGACCTACAAGAATCTTTTCAAAAGATTAGGGAGGCTATAGCCATCTCTCAACAAAGGCAAAAAGCTGCTGCTGATAAGCACAGAAGAGCCTTAATATTCAACGAAAATGATTGGGTCTTACTCAAGTTTCCTAAGGCTCGATTAAGGCAAACGACGGGCAAAAATCCCACGGTCCATCAAAAGCATTATGCTAAACTAGCAAAAAGATACTATGGTCCTTTCCAAATCTTGAAGCCTATCAATGAGACGGCTTATCAACTCAAGTTGCCCAACCATTGGATTATACACAATGCCTTTCATGTAAGCCTACTTAAGCCCTACAAAGGAGAGCCACCAATTGAACCAATTATTGAAGACCCTCCCGAACTTGAAGACCAAGAACAGGTGCTACAACCTAAAGCTGTCCTTCGGCATGAAGACAAGGTACTACGACATGGTAAGATAATCCGACGGTATCTTATTAAGTTCAAAAATTATCCTTTTGAAGATGCTAAATGGATGCAAGGAGTACAACTTAAGGATAGTATGAACCTTGTCAATGCTTACAATGCTACATTAGATTAAGCAAATGTACAACTCTCTTTTAAATGACTCATGTTTTTGTCTTATAAGACTAATCCTCTTTTTAATTGTGCACAAATTTAACTAGTATGCATGCTTAGAATCATGTTTGTGATGACGACGTCTCTCAAACACCAAGTAGAATTTGTCACTCTACTTTGGGAGAATGAAATGGACTAAAGAGCAGACATGCTTGCGGCAGCTATGTCTCCCAAGCACCAAATGGATTAGTCATCCATCTTGGAAAGATGTCGTAGGGTAAAAAAGGGATCCTCTACCCGCTAAGTACGATTGACTAATGACTAAGCCTTTATCTCTTCTACCTCATAGTAGAGGACGACTATGATTGCAAGAGAGAGGTAATGTCATAAAATCTAATATCTAACCAACCCAAATGATTTTCTCATATTAAATTGATCACTTAATGTGGGAGAATAAACGGGAACAAGTGTTAAGATATAGATATGTGCTTATAGATCTATCTCAACACGGGGCCAATAGTAAAGGAGCCCAAATGGGAGATGGTCTATCAAGAGCAAGGCTAACCAATGGAGAATAAGACCTTAGGGTTAGCTTCATTGAAGACCTCCAATAATGTGTGTAAAAGTCCTTTGACCTTAGGTAAAGCTAGGGCTGAGCTTGAGGTGGAAACCCGGCCCAAGCTCGAGGTGTTTGTCCTGCTTGAGGTGCTTGTCGTGCTTGAGGTGTTTGTCCTGCTTGAGGTGCTTGACTTACTCCATGCTTGAGGTGCTTGACTTGCCGCTTGATTAAGGTGCTTGAGGTGCCTTGACATGCTTGCCTGAGATGCTTGTGGGAATACCCCCTAGTCCAAGTGCTTTGTCATGCTTGATGACTAAGGTGCTTGAGCTCCTAAAGTCAAAAGCATCCCTACAAGAGGGGGTGCGAGCCCTTTCCCTAGGGATTAGAGAGAGAACACACACTCACACTCACAAGGGAAGCCCCAGCTTGAAGAGGCAGCAAGGACACATGTCAGGTCCCTACCCATGCTACCTTCATGTGTTGCTTGAAGCCTATTGGCTAGGCTTCAAAGGGGTCCAATGATAAATTACTTGAATTATCTAATTGTTTTTGCATTTATCAAGTCCTCTCTCTCAAAGGGGAAAGGGGGACACTTGTCCCAAGGCTATCCCTGTTGCTTGTAATGGCTTCTGCTTGTGATTGGCTAGGCCTGGAGGGGTCCAATGAGCTTCAAGCATGAGCTACAAGGGGGGGTCGACCCAAGCAAGCTAGGGGGGTTCTTAGGGGGTATACTCACCCACACACACTCACAAGCACTCTCATTGTGTGCTATGAAAAGTGGAAGAGCTCCCTCTCCAAGCAAGTAAAGGTTGAGAGCCTACACCAACACTCTTGGCTATGGAGTGCAAATCCAACCAAGAGCCATGCTTCAATGCTTAAGCTTGCCATCTCCTTCTTCTTCATTACTATGCTATTATGTATTCTAGCAACAAGAGTATGATAAGTGAGGAACTAATTCTTTCTCCTACGAAATGTTTCTTCTTCCTCTTCCCTACCCTCATTCCCTGCTAGCTCTCTCCACCTTCGAAGGTGTTTGAGGTCTTGGGACTGAGGCTTGGGATAGTTAAAGCTTTCTTCAAGTTTATGCTATGTTGGTGATGCATGAAGCTTTCCATCTTCATTGCTTCACCTAGGTCACAAGGGACACAAAGAATGTATTGTAACAAGTCTCTCTTTATGGGAGAAATCATAATACAAATGCCTATTGGAGGGGGGACCGGCTCCACATAAATCCGGTCCTCAACTGTTGTCATGTTCTCTAAATTCTCTCTCTTGCAAAAGTATTGTCCATGCCAAGTTAACTAATTGCTATAATTATGTTGCTATCTTCAATTATGTCTACCCGCTATGCTCACAAAATCATTTCTTGAAAGTACTCCCATTAAATTCCGCTACTCTCAAATTGAATAGGCAAATTCCATTACATATAACCTTTCTATCACCCAAGTGTGGTAGATTGGTTATGCCATTTCCCTCTTCAATAACAGGTAAATAACGTAAATAAACGTAAATCTAATCTAATATAACGTAAATCTAAATGTAACGTAAATAAATCTAAATAAACCTAAATCTAATCTAATATAACATAAATCTAAGTCTAACGTAAATAAACCTAAATCTAATCAAACGTATATCTAGGTAAAAATAAACCTAAATCTAATCTAATTTAGCTTAAATAAACCTAAATCTAATCTAACGTAAGTCTACATTTAACCTAATCTTTAACGTCTTTTGGGATAGTTTCTTATGACGTTAAAACTCTCTTCTTCTCGTGTGTGGGTGTGTGTGTGCCAATAAAAAGAGAAAAATGGTATAACCTTTCTATCACCCAAGTGTGGTAGATTGGTTATGCCATTTCCCTCTTGAATAACAGGTCTTGAGTTCAACTCCTCGTCGGATAATCTTTAAGGTTCTTGAATTAGTTTCCTACGACGTTAAATTAAACTCTGTTCTTCTCAGGTGTGTGTGTGTGTGTGTGTGTGTGTGTGTGGGTGTGTGTGTGTGGGTGTGTGTGCACACCAATAAAAGGAGAAAAATGGTATAACTTTTCTATCACCCAAGTGTGATAGATTGGTTATGCCATTTCCCTCATGAATAACAGGTCTTGAGTTTTAACTTCTCGTCGACTAGATCTTAAAGGTCTCTTGGGATAGTGTCCTACGATGCTAAGACTCTCTTCTTCTCTTCTCTCTCTCTCTCTCTCTCTCTCTCTCTCTCTCTCTCTGTCTCTTTGTTTTATATCTTTCTCTCTCTCTCTCTCTCTCTCTTCCTCTCTCAATGTGTGTGTGCATTGTTTGTTTATGCATGTGTGTGTGTGCGTTTTTGGTTTATGCATGCTCTCTCTCTCTCTCTCTCTCTCTCTCTCTCTCTCTCTCTCTCTCTCTCTCTCTCTCTTTTCCTCTCTCAATGTGTGTGCATTCTTTGTTTATGCATGTGTGTGCATTTTTTTGTTTATGCATGTGCTCTCTCTCTCTCTCTCTCAAAAATGTGTGTGTGTGTGTGTGTGTGTGTGTGTGTGTGTGTGAGAGAGAGAGAGAGAGAGAGAGAGAGAGAGAGAGAGGGAGAGAGAAAGAGAGGAAGGGAACATGAGAGTGAGAAGAGGGAAGGAGCATACCTGTCTCTGCTTCCTCTCCTTGTGTGTGTGTGTGTGTGTGTGTGTGTGTGTGTGTGTGTGTGTGTGGAGAAGAAAGAGAGAGAGAGGGAGAGCGCGCGTTACCTTCGCTTGCTTGAGCGCGCGTCAAAAACTCAGATTTGAGATCTGAGTTTTTGGACTCTCTCGGTTATCTTTTTAACCCTGACGGCGTTGCTATGAGCGTCGCTAAGTCACTTATAATTTAATGACGTGCATAGTGACGTCGTGGGTTTTCACATTTGAGCGTCGCACTACGAGCGTCGCTAATATTAAGTACCTCTTGTAGTGTGACATTCTAGCCTTGTGCATATGGCTTTTGAGACATACCTCGTGAAGTTTTGTCATTTTTTTGTACCTTATTCTCTTTGTGCCGCTCATGCATCTCTTCGGTATTTTCTTTATCTGGATTATGGATTTTTTTTTGCTTTATTATTTTAAAGAAAACCTCAAACAATAACTAATTAAACAAACCAAAAATCAACTCAACAAAAAGAGAAATCATCCAAATAGAATTCTAAATTCTATGTACATTGTACACATGTCCCTAGGGGCTCATATATAGCTTTTGTCTCGATACTTCTCCTGTAACTCTATTATGAGGGCATATACTTTGAATTTTGTCAAAAAATCATCACAATCAAACACAAAAATTTAGTACAACTCAGAAAACATTGGCCTCTAATATTCATAATATTAGGTCCACATTTAGAATGCATCCCCCCCCTCCTATTTGGAGTCCTCTTGAAGGACAGGGTATCCAAAGGGTATGTGTTGTGGGCAATTAGAAGTTGTGCCTATGCAGGCCTTGTAATGTAGCCCTATTATGCATACACAATCAATACATGAAAAAAATTATGATCTGCAAGATGTGGGTATTAGAAATTTTCTTATTGGCATTTACAGGCGAGGCTTCTTATTTTAAGCAATGTGATGGACTTTGAAGCTCTTCTTCCGCCGTAGGCCTTGTAATATAGCCCTATTATGCATACACAGTAAATGCATGGAAAAAAATTATGATGTGCAAGATGTGGGTATAAGCAATTTTCTTATTGGCATTTGTTGCGAGGCTTCCTATTCTAAGCAATGTGATGGTCTTTGAAGCTCCTGTTCCGTTTGCTTCATTGAAGGTTGTAGAGAGTTTGGACTTCCTCTTTGGTTGTCTTTGATTACTTTTCTTCCAAGATTTTCCTATGCATTCACTTCATCTCCTGATCCGTAAGCCTTGTGTACCATGCAATGGTGAAGTGGGTTACTTGCTTGCTTCTAATTGTACTGTAATTGTAGGAGTAATTGAAAGAATTCAAGCGATGGTGCGTTGACAGTAGTGTTATTGATTTCCTTTGGGACCCACTTCTTTGTGATTACTGGTTGTTTCATTGATGTTTCTTGTTTGGGAACCCATACTTGTCCTTGCTTTGTTTGTATTTGAAGAGACTTCTTTGGGATCCACCTTGTTTTTGTGTGAGACTTCAGTGGTCTTTGTTTTAGCCCTTGTACGCTTGGTTGAGGACATGATTTAGACTTTGGGAGTTGATACTTTAATCATTTTGGAATCCAAATAAACTCCTGATCTCTTTGTGCTTGAATCAACTTCTTTGAAACCCAAATCTAATTTGCAAAAACTTGCGACTTTGTGATTTTCTTAGCTGTTCTTGCACACTTTGTGACTGTTTTCCTTGGTGCTGTATATTGTGATTTTTTATCAGAGATCTTCGTCTTCTTGATCCATACCTGCTTTTGGCCAAGCTGGCTCTTTGGTATCCATATTTATCGAACTTTTTGGCTCTAACTTGTTGTTCTTTGATTTTGGTCTTCTATGGTTGTTGCGGAAGCTACTAGTGATACCGATGACTTGAGTTTCTAGTAGGGGATGTCATAAGAATCATCATTGTCCCTATTATCCTCTACAAGATTAAAATTTGGTACTTTCCCTTGGTGGTTTGGATGGTTAGGGAAAGTTATTTTAGGTTTGCTTTTGGATTGATGGTTATGGAAGGAATTTTCTAGCCACTTGATTAGAGTGTTGTTAGCCCGTTGACATGGTTGTCTTCTTCTTGGTTGAGTTTTTTCTTCATGTATAGGAACCACATATGAGGATTGTTGTTACGGTTGCGTCACCATTGAAGATTTTGGAATCCACTTCTGATGCACTTTATTCTTGTAGCGGTGACATTGGTTCCTAAGTCTTTGATCTGAACAATCATAAAATTGTGCATTAGTTAAAGTTTTGTTCTTGTCACCTGCTGTGTTGTCCGGATTTTCGTTGTCTGCATCTTTTGAATCTCCAAGTTTTCTACAAAGTCATAGAACTTGTCTTCTTCTTCGTCTTTGTTTCTTGGATCACACTCATTGTAAAGTAAGGAATGGAATCATAGCCATCTTCATTACAAAACTATGTAGTGGGACCATCTTGAATAGCACACACATCCAGAGTATCCCTCGGGGGGTTCACTATATGTAAACCACCTATACCACGTGCGTTCAAAGGGTATATAAAAAGCCCCTTGTATGTGAATTTTGAACTAATGAAACAACCCCTCTTTCTTTATGAACTTACGGATTTTTTTCCAAAGTGAAATAAAGAAACCCCTCATCTGAATATATTTGTGTAAATTTACCCAAAAATTTTGAATAAAAAAACCCCTCTAGTTGAACTCTCATGGTACACTTACATACATAGAGGTGGACCCTCCGAAGAGTAGCCAAGATGTGTTTCCATTCAAGGGGCTCTAATGCTTCCTCAAGAAAGGGTTTTGGGATATAATCCTTAACTTTGATTGGCCTTTCTAATATACACTCCTCTCGCTTTAAGCTTTCGCATTGCGAAGCTCCACACATCCACATTTCCTTAGGCTTACCCAACCATGCTGGAAGTTCTGATCTGCTATTGTAGCGAAATCAAACTCCTCTACAAGGGTTTGGTTCAGGTCCTTGTAACTATGGTCCTTCAAATTTATACTTGTCATGGTTTCCATGTGTCTCAGGTAGATATGGTCATAACCCCAATCCTCGACCATTTTCAATTGTCGCATGAATGGTCTTCCTAGAATGATATCATAGTTGTTCTCCTTGACAAAGTCAACAATAGCAAAGGTTTTCTCATATTCAATGTCACATGATGAAGTAACAACTGTTTTTCTAGCAGTCTTAGAGGCCTTTTTGTGTATTCGTCTACAAGCTACACTTTCATCTTGGTAGCCCTCAATGCTGTTTTTTCCCATTTTTTTCCAGATCTCTTTGTTGCAATGGCAACAATAGCTCCACTCTGAAGGATTGCCATGATTTTTACACCTTGGAATTCCACAAGAAGAGTGGTGTTCCCATATTCTTTCTCATAACACTCTCCAATCTTGTTTAACGGCATTGGCCTAATGTTTAGCTGAGAAATTTCTAGCTCTTTGATCCCTTCCTTGATTTGAGTCATTGGTTTTTTTACGCCAAATTTTTCTAGGAATTTTCCCACAGTGGTCCACATGATTGGTTGTATTCTAAGAAACTTGGCTAACATTATCGTACAAATGACTGGTGTCAACAGAATGTCTATTAGCCCTTCTGAATCAATGACTTTGTTGGAAGATAGTCTTTGTGACGCGAGTGCAACAACATCTGAATTGGCCTCTTACTCTCTCGTATAGTACGGTAGTGTTCTTAGCGATGGGGTTAACTGTCCATAGACTGTATAGATCCTTTGTCTCCCCAATACATTTGCAAGGCAGATAGATCTTACGGCCGCAAATAGATCTTACGGTGTTAGTTGACGGTAGCTTAAAACTTAGATTATGATAAAGTTCTTCTTACAAAATGACGTAGGTACCTTATTTATCAAGGCTACAATAGGTTAAACCTAAAATAGAGTTCAAGGGGTAAAATGGCTTTGTATTTACAATATGGAATTGCCATCTCACCCCGGCTTCTGCAACTAGACTAACTATGTATCACAAATGATGTTTATAGCCATAATCCGTAGCATTTCATAACTCTCAAAAAATAAGGCTTTGTTGAGTTATGTCGTGCTGTTGACCCACGGGTCAACATGCTCATAGCAACAATGCGAATTTCGAGCATCGTGCAATGAGTGTTGCTAATATTAAGCACCTCTTGTAGTGTGCCTCTACTGTGAGTTGGAGCATTTGATTGGTGATCTTGATGAGTCGACAAATTTGAATATGCCATTATCCGATCTTCAACTTGAAGTTCTACAAAGAACCTACCAGATCATCTACTTGATCTTTCTTTGGAGCTACATCAAAGACTTGATTCTAGGCTATCCACTCATTTGTGACTCCTTCATACCATTCTCTTAGCTCATCGACAATCTTGATGTATGTCTGCTGATCAACTTCTTCTGGATATGTTGGGTAGAGAGCTGGAAAGAATCAAAGGAGCTTAGCCTCCTTTGCAAGTAAGACATACATGAAAGCTAGAGAATCAGGAACAAATTCACTAAATTTCATCATCAGGGTAAAAGCATGTATTGGCCCCCGATACCACTTTTTGCACCTTTTGGTGGTACCCTTTAAAAAAAGCAGGGATTGGTAAACTTTTTGCAAAAAAAATCAAAACTTGTTGGACTTTATAGTTTTGATTTTACATGAAAAAATATATCCATTGTTGATATATAGCATGCTAGTTTATTTTACATGTAACTACAAAGAAGTGCTACCAACACCCCTTTTTGGTACTACCATTACATGCTTTGGCCCACCACTTGATTCTCTTACTGCATCATTTTTTTAAAAATGCGGACAAGGTGATAGAGACACTTGAGATGCTTCTCTTGCTAAATGAGAGTCATCCTAGTTTGTGATCCTCTGTTGCTAGTAGCGTTGTATACTAGAAGTAGAACCATTTTATGATCTAGAATCTTCCTTGCAATTTGTAGCTGCATTAATATATCTTTAATTTGAATCTTAATATCCTTCATACATTTGTAAGTTGGATTATCCCCTAATAGAATTTCTAATTGAAGTCCAAGGATATTCATATTTACTATGGAGGATCTTTCATGTGGGGATTTACCCTGGCATCCTCAGTTGTAAGCATCCATTCAGGTACCCTATCCAAAACTTAGACACAACTAGGGTGAGGTGGTAGCTGACAGACCTGTTCATTGTGGTACTTGCAATCATTGATCCTTGGGGGTGCACTATGTAATCATGTTAACGTAGCACGTGAATTCAACAAGAGGAGTTTTAAGTTGTAGAAATTTTAGGCAATCTAACACAGATAACAAGGGGTTTTTACATTCAATTTTGGAAAATTTTCCTAAAATAAGGGGTCATTTTATTCATTCAAACATGTTCAAAAATGGGGTTTTTAATTACCCTGCAAACACACATTATATAGGGGTATTGGATACACTATGAAAATCTCCAAGTGTTTACCATGTTGTTCTAATGCGTTTTGTAGAGAGAAGGTGCAAATTCAATAGAGAAACAAGAGAGAGGAGGGCGGGGGTTCTTTTTTGTGTTTAAAGTATTGCTGCAACTTTCTCCGTTGTTATTACTGCGGTTATTACAACGCTTATTACCGTTGTTATATCCGACTGCCAAATTTATTGCCTAAACTTTCAAATTCTGGCTTAACCCCTCCCCCCAATTCAAATTTTGGTGTTTCCCTCCTCTCAATAAGAACTAAAGAATATTGTATATAATTTTCAAATATAAAAAAGAAGAGAGAGAGAGAGAGAGAGAGAGAGAGAGAGAGAGAGAGAGAGAGAGAGAGAGAGAGAAAGAGAAAGAGAAAGAGGGGGGAGAAGGAGGTGGGGGATATAAGATTACACTTGGTTACAACTAAAATAATGATTGTCAATTGATTAACATAATTGAGCATATTCTTGAATCTAAAGAGAGGAAGAGGAGGGAGAGAGAGGTGAATAAATTACACGACCAAAAGACTTCATAACTGCAAAATGTTTATGAATCATCTTCCAAAATATCTCTACACGAAGCATCATCCAATTTTAAGTCCATGGCTCCTAAATCAATAAAGAGAGAAACGGAATTGTCGTTTGTGGATGCATTGCCAGCTTCATCATCTTCGAGTTCATCATCCTCCATCTCATCATCTTCATCATCATGACAATCACCCTCGCTAAGACTTGTTGCCGCCGGACTTGATTCATCGATCTCCCTCTCCTTTGTTTCCACCTCATCCAAAGTCGGAGGTGGAAGAGGGTCGAAGATAGTCTCCACTTCATTAGTGGAAAAAATGGTTCTCCCCTGAGGTGTTACGGGAATTACGAACCAAAGTTTTGGTTGGTGTATTGCTGGGATATAGATGACCTATAAAATAGAAGCTCAAAGTGAGTAACATTGGTATAACTAACGATACAACAATTAAATAAGAATAAAAAAGGTACATGTCAATCACCTGCTCACAATTGCGCGATAAAACTAAATTGTCATACCTCCCTGTGTGTTGCACACTAGAGTCCACCATGTAGAGGCCATTCTCATGTCGTCTAGACACATTTGCAAACCACTTGCACTCGAACATGAAGGTATGAAAGGTTCTAAAATTAGCCTTTGGTATCCTTTCAATAGTTCCACAGTACCTGGCTTCATCACCATTTGTGTCAAAGTTGCCCATGATGGCACAATCCATGGTGGTTCTACTCTCGTCAATGTGGCGCATACGAAAGTGACGACCTTTGACCACATAGAGTTAAAGAAAAGGCACTACAAAATAGAAAAATATATCAATTTATCAAATACATATTAAAGATAATTTCAAGAAATAGCGAGACAATATGGTTTAGGTATATGAGTACTCTACCTTTTTGGTACACAGCCTCGTGCATACTCCCATTCTTTGTTGGTGATGTCTTCTCTGCGCTCTTTTGCCTCGGTCATTCTCTCATGAATCCACTCTGCACTAATGAGATCTGGGAAACATGCAAGGTTTCTAGGCAATGGGGGTGCCCTCCTTCCTCCATGTGCTTGTTTTCATGCTTCCCTCTCTTGCAAACGCCTTGCCTTTGCCACTATCCACAAGTCCACCCACTTGGTCATAATCTTTGCATTGAGAATGCAAAAGTTATCGACTACTCGGGGTAGATTCATATCCATGTTAAGTAGTTTCCCCTTTCCACTTGGCAAGTGTGAAGTCATTCTTGCATCTTGATCGTATGACCACATGCGAGGCATTGAAGGATCAACTTGTGCCAAATGCTCTGATATGTAAACAAATGCCTCTTGAATGATCCACTGTTGAGCCAGCAGAGGATCACACCCACATTTTTGCTCACACTCATCATTTTGTAACCATTGATTGTAATAAATGTCTTTCCGACATTAATTTTGATTTGAGCCATTCATTAAGTAACGGGACTCAATTGAGTTTCCAGCTTGTAATCCCGAAGTAATTTCACTTGCTGATGTAATTAGTTAGAGATGTTCTCACCTCCAAGGCTGAGGTATATAAGCCAAAGTTTTTGTAACCTAAGAGAGATTTTTTTTAATCAAAGTGAGTTTTTGGAGCGCCGTGACTGTGTCTGAGAGAGAGAGAGAGAGAGTGAGAGTCTTATCTACTTGCTACGCGAGCTACGGAGCCGCCATTGGAGAAGCGACACCGCCATTGTGTTAGCAACGGCGAGAGCTACGCACAGATACCAAGAGTGCGCGCTATCGGCTTCTATGTGTGGTAAGCTCCTACGAGCTTCGGTGTGAGTTTTCTTCCAACTCGTGTGTCGGAATGGAGCGTGCAGCATATCTATAGAACCACAACGAGTAGAGCTACACATTAGTACCATCGGGGTCAAGTTTCGATCATCTGTATTTTTCAGCCTGTCTTCATACGCGTTTACCGCACGGAGTGGTTATAGGTTGATTTTGCAGTTCAAGTCTTTAGGGTGTTGTTCTTACCTAGTGTACAGACTTCCCCTTGAATTTGAGATGGATTCAATGATTCTAGATCCTGTTTCGTATAGCATTCGTTCGTAGTACGGATTTCAGTCATTTGCGTATTTTAGAACTTAGATTTGATTTCCTTAGTAGTGATTGTCATTAGAAGGTCAAGTAGGTGATTTGACACCCACCTAGTTTTTTCCATGCGCCTGCGGTTCAAGCTCCGTCCTCGTCTGACAAATTCTGTTGTTGGTTGAGTTCTCGCTATTTAGCTTCCGCTAGCGGCGTAACCGCCTTAACATTTGGCGCCGTTGCCGGGGACGAGAGCCCTAAGTAGGTGACCTTAGACTAATCCTACGAGGTGAGTCGTATAAACTACTTTGTATACTTTAGTTAGAAAAGATCTAGGAGTGGTGGACTCCGAAGATCTCGAGAGATACTAGGAAGTGGGGTATTCCTGGGTCTTCCGTGTTGACAGTATTTTTAGTTTAGCTTAGATTTGTTTGTTGTTTTGTTGGTGTTGAGTAGTTGTTGATAGAAGAAGAATTTGCTAGTCCGTGAGTGACAGTGGATCTCTTTAAAATCACAATTACCAAACCCATTTTATGATTAGGAATAGCTTAGGTAGGACTTCATTTGATCCTGGTCTGGAGCTAGTAATCATTGGAGTATTTGCTTGATATGGTTGATTGCATGATAGATCACTAAACCGTCGAGTTAGTAGTGAAACTTGCAATAAACAAAAGTCAGAGAAATTTTCTGTGTATCTGGGAGCTGCTGAGCACTTGAGAAAGCTTTAGGAAGGATTCTGTGCCAAAAAACTGGAAATCTGCAACTTTAGACATCATACGCGTATGATGTCTAAATGACCAAACAGAGACCAAAACTAAAATTTTGACTTTACCAGAGTGTTCAAAAGGGGGGTTATACCCTAATTTCAACTTGAAACAAGAGCATTAACACTCAAAGAAACCCAAAAAGACAAGTCGGAGTCCAAGAAACGCAAAGAATAGGAAATTTTGGATTCAGATCTTGTTTTTACATTCAAACCTGACAAAAACACTTGAAACTCAATTATAAACATTGGAGAAGGCTTAAAACCTAGAATAGTCAAAATCTGGGACAAAAGACATCATACGCGTATAATGTCTTTTAGCACATCCACTGCTTATTTTTGATATCTGACCTGACAAGATTGTTACAAACGCTGTAGAAAGCATAAATATCAAGTCTTGACCCAAATTGATGAAAAAGACATCATACGCGTATGTTGTCTTTGACCTAATTTTGGACATATTTTGATACTTTGCCAACACAGATCCATTGTAATAGCTGTCTAGAGGTTATATTTCAAGTTTCATCCCATTTGGATCACAATTGACCCAAAACAAGTCAAAAGCGGAAAATTGCCAAGAAAAGCCTAAATTAGCCATAACTTGCTCAAACAGAGTTCAAACTGAATTTTGTGAGTGGACAGAGCATAAGGGGGCTACTGAGAGTGAGCATAACCAAAATAGTCCAAATCTGTGAAAAAAGACATCATACGCGTATAATGTCTTTTTCAGCATAACTGCAACAAAATTCTCACTTGATGAAACAGAAGTTGTCCAACTGACAAGATTAAACAATTGACCAAGTATCAATCAGTTTGGATCAATTCTGACCACAAAAACTTGGGAAAACAAATTGCCGAGACGGAAAAGTTAAAATCCTTTAGGGGAATTGATGAATTTGAGATCGGGCAAGAATCTCCAAAATAACCAACCAAAACAAGGGGAACAAGCAAGTGTCATATTAACCGAGGGAAGTGTAAACCAAAGTTGGGTGCAACCATTAGAGCCGATCTTTGAAGGAAGTGTTTCTGATACTTCTTCGGAGAGATCTTACGAGATTTTCACCGAACACTTGGAACACTTGAACCTGAACAACAGAGAAAATATGGCAGCAGGATCATCAAACCCTTCCTCCACAATGAAGCTATTGTTCATAAAATATCAGTACGACAATAAGCAAGGTGCCAAGATCTACAAAGATGGAATGGACCGCTATTGTGTAAAAATAGAAGATAGACCTAGTGAGTTCAAGGACTTAGTGCATGTGAGCTATAGCGGAGATAGATATCTAGATGACGAGGGTACCATGTACTTGGTAGTCCTAAACCCTAACATTGTGGACAAGTGGGGATTGATGGGCACCAAAGCCAAAGTAGATGAAGAACTCGAGGAGAAAGCACCAATAATGAACTTCCCTGATGCGAGGTTAAGAAGAGAGAATGAAACTACAAGGATCAACACTAATAACATCTATGTGGGTCTATACAAATATAATAATGGGGAGCAAGATCTCTATATAGATGTGAAGAACCCTACACCGGAGAGTTGACAGACCAAAAAAGACTTTATGTCTTTACCTACACAGAGGGATCGGAAGTGAAAATTGCCGCTTACGACAAGTATGGGAGGCAATACTCAACAATGGACAAGAAAGAATTAGAAGGATATACATAATTTGGGGGACCACTACATCAGTATTATGTTACTTCTAGCTCACAAAGACCAGCACCAACAAATGGAGTGCAAAACCCAATGACGACAGGAGGACAAAGAACTCAGGCTGCTGACTCTTTCAGTCAACCTCAGTACTCGGAGCCCGGACCAATGGGATCATTACATTCCAGAGAGTCAATGGATACGAATCGAGGTAGTGCAGTTCCAATCCCCACGTATACCACTCCAGGTCCAAGGTTCAAAGCGGAACCATCACATTTACCTCCTAGTAGTAGACTCAGGGCAGGGGAACCGACAAGGGTAAGCCATGAAGTCCATGATGCTAGAGAAAGCTTTAGCCAGGACACAGGAGCAATGAGATTGGTAGTAGACCATAGACGTATGAGACCATCTCAAGTAGCCAAGTGTATGCCAAAGAAGTATGGTGGTTCAGGAGATCCATATGCACATGTGTCACTCTTTAAGCAAGTCTTAAGAGCTGAGCAGATAACAGATTTCCATACACAATACAAGGGATTTGGTCTTACTCTAGAAGGTACGGCATTGACATGGTTTCAACCACTGAACAGAGGGGGATTCCATGACATTGACCATTTGCTAAGAGAGTTTGCTGAGGAATTCTCAAAATGAGGGATTAAGCACAATACGGTCTCACAAATATATGCTTTTAAACAGAGAGAACACGAAAAAGTGAAGGAAGCTTCACTTCGCTTCAAACAATACATTGAGAGATGTCCAGTACGTGAATGACCATAGGATGACAGACTATCTGTTCTCTTTATTGAAGGATTGAGAAACGACACTCTCAAGAAGGACTTGCACTTGAAAGCTTGTACAAGTTTCGAGCAAGTAACGAGAGCAGCATTGTACTTAGTGGATAACTGTACGGTTTATGGAGAGGTGTCAGTGGATACAGATTTTGCATCTAGTAGCTCTTCCTCCATAGCGAGCGAGACTACCACTAAAAAGAATGTTCAAACAACAACCATGCCAAATGTAGAGCAAATGATAGAAGATGCTCTAAAAAGGATGGCACCATACCAAAAACCATTGCCAAAACCACTGAAATGGTGTGCTATTGAACAAAAATGGACAAACCATCCAACAAAGGAGTGTTATTACAACAAAGGGTATGTAAGGGAGCGTCAGTATGCACCTCCTGCTCAATTAGCACCACCTCAGGTACATCCAGTACCTCGATACCCAACGGGGAATGTACCAGGACCTATGGGGATAGAAAGACCGCAACCGGTATTGGGACAACAACCACCTTTACCAGGAGCAAGACCAGTGGGCATTAGATATACACCAATCTTAGAGAATCAGGAAGAACAAGCCTTAGTGCCTGTTCAAGCCTATTATGAAGAATCTGGTGCACACATGTCTCCAACTGTGTATTACCCACCAGAAGAACCCAAACAACCAGAACCATGGGGCATGATTGGGAATGTTGGAATACCAACAGTTACAAGTGCTTCTGATGAAGAGAGATACAATTTGGACGCAAGAACATTGATGTTCATAGCTCATCGAGGGTTAACAGGACAAAGACCATCCTATCCACAAAGGATGAATCAAGTGGGACCAAGACCAGCACTAGGACCCTATTACAAGTGTGGAGGTGACCATCTGATGAATGTTTGTCCACATACGGAAATCATTAGAATTAACGCTTATTGCACTGAGTGTGGGGTTACTCACTTCATTGAGGATTGTTCAAAGAATCCAAACAAAGTGCAAAAGACGACATTGAATATGCTAGAAACTATTCCTACCAACAGTGGGTCTCAAAATGAAACTCTGATACCAACGCAAGTTGTTACTAGAGCTCAAGCTAAGAAAACCACTAGAGAACCTGAGAATGGAAAGTTAGCGACTGAAGTGGTTAGTCAAGGACCGCGGAGTCAGAGAAACACATGGAAAGCTAGAAAAGCACGCATGAAATTGAGAAAAGAACGTGAAGACGCTATTCTAGCTGAGGAACTAAAGCGAGCTAAAGATAGATTAGAAAAACTTGAGAGTCAAAACGGGAAACGAGAGATGAGCCTGGAAAGAGCGAAACAAAAGAGTATCAAAGAAACAATGAGCTTAAGCTCAGGGGGATCAGTGCTAGTCGACAAAGTACAGGAACCATTGGATGCACTGATGAGAGCTTACGAAGCTAGGTTAAAGAACAACAGAAAAATCCGAGATTAGAGCACTTCCCTCACAAAGAATCTCATCAAAAAAAGTCATGGATTCGCAAGGATTGATAAAGATCTTGTCAACACCAGTGACATGCACTATCACTCTAGCTGAGCTTTTGAGGCTAAGACCACATATGTGGACCACTGTAGGAAAATGCTTGGAGAAATTTGGGATAAAAGACCCAACATCGAGACTGCAAGAGGGTATACAAGAGCTGAGCAAACCACAAAAGAACGCTAAGCCTGTACCCTTAAACAAGGTCGGAGAGTATTGCGAAGGTGAAGAGGGGAATACAACCTTACCAGTTGAATTCCAAGGAGTGAACACGATGGCAATACTAGACAGCGAAGCTGGGGTAGCCATTGCTACAAAAGAAATCTGGAAAAAATGGGGAAAACCAGCAATAAGGAAGACTAGGTTGAAACTCCAATTAGCAGATGGACACATGGAGAAACCTATGGGGTTATTAGAGAAAGTCGTAGTGACTTCTTGCGGCATTGAATACGAACATACTTTTGCTATTGTCGATTTTGGCAAGGAGAATAACTATGATATCATACTGCGAATACCATTCTTGAGACAGTTGAAAATGGTCCAGGATTGGGGCTACGATCACATATACCTGAGAAATATGGAAACCACTACACGTGTGAACCTGAAAGACCATAGCTACAAAGATGTGAACCGAACACCAGTAGAGGAGTTTGATTCAGCTACTTTGTCGGGATCCGAATTTCCAGCTTGGTTAGGTAAGCCCAAGGAGTTATTGATGTGTGGGGCCTCGAAATGTGGAAGTCTGAGGCGAGAAGAATATGTTTTAGAAAGGGCTATCGAAGACGAAACTTATATAGGAGAACCCTTTCCAGAGGACAAGCTTGAACCATTAGAATGGACACACATTCTAGCAACCCTAGATGTTTGTGCAATTCTGGATGGTCCCACAACAAAATTTTGCGACAAGGACGGGTACGACGTGGTTCCGTACTTCATGTTGAGAACTGTACTCAAAATAGAAACTGAAAAGAACAATACACTGGAAAAGGAAGATGAAGAAGAGGTGTTTCACGACATTCCCTATCATCCAGAGTGGGGAAATGAAGCAGACAACGAGTCATCGGACAATTCAAGCGGAAACGAAGAAACTGTAACGGATGTCAGATTTTTTGATTTTCCGAACCAAACTAAACAACGCCAGAAACGCTATAGAGCAAAGAGAAAAACAAAGAGGGTTAGAACCAATCCAATGCCTAGAATAAGAGGAAAAAAACAATTCCTAATGCTAGTAAAGGCGGAAGATTGTGTTAAGGACAAGATTTCTGGAAGAATGAGAGGCAATGATCAAAAGAGCTTACGAAAAGACAAAAGAAGCTCAAGAAATCAAGTTCAAAGGAATGAAACGAAAACTGAAACAGAAAAATCAGAAAAGAACAAGCGCAACAGAGAACACACGGAGTCCAAGTTAGAACGTAGAAACAAGTACAGAGAGCTCAAGAAAACTCTGAAAGAAGTTTGGACGACAGAAATTGAGAGTGGAGAAGACGAAAACGCCAAAATCAAGGAAAACATGGATGTTCCCTCTCACTACAGGAAATTCACCATAGAGGATAGGAAGGTGGTATTAACCCAACCCATTCGAGAGAGAAAGGCGAACGAATCTTATGACGGACCGGAGGATGCAAAAAAAGTTGATTTAGCAGCTCCAGGTGAGACACCTAGACCGGTGTACATAGCCACAAATTTGTCTCCAGGCGAGGAAGAGAGACTTTTGAGTCTTCTCCGAGAGTACAGGGATGTGTTTGCGTGGTCTTATAAGGACTTAAGGGGAGTTGATCCATCTATATGCCAACACACAATCCCACTAAAGCAAGATGCAAAGCCTAGCAGACAGAGACCATACACATATAATGATACGTTTGCTAAGCGAATCAAAGAAGAGATAGATAAGCTAATGGAAGCTGAATTCATATACGAGATTGAACACACCGATTGGGTATCTCCGATTGTGGTGGTACCCAAGAAGAACGGAAAACTCCGAGTGTGTGTCAACTTAAAGAAAGTGAATGCTGCAACAATCAGGGAAATTTATCCCCTGCCGATAACTGATCGTGTTCTAGAGCGTGTATCAGGGAAAACAACATACTCCTTTCTTGATGGTTTTTCAGGATATAACCAGCTAGCCATAGTACCGGAAGATCAACATAAAACAGATTTTGCAACGGAGTGGGGAATTTATGCTTATCGGGTTATGCCTTTTGGTCTAACCAATGCTCTCGCAACCTTCTAGAGGCTGATGACGCATGCTTTCAAAGAATACTTAAGGTTGTTTCTAGAAATATACATGGATGACTTATGTGTACATTCTCTTCTGAGAGATGAGCATCTAGAACACCTAAGAAAAGTATTTGAGAAATGTAGGACATATCGCATTTGTCTCAATCCTGAGAAATGTGTGTTTATGGTCCGACAGGGCAGAATTCTGGGACATATTGTCTCACAAAACGGAATATCCACAGATTTAGAGAAGATAAAAGTTATAGTGGATATGCCTAGACCAACCAATACGAAACAAGTACAAAGCTTTATGGGACATTGCGGATATTATAGACGATTCATTTACATGTACGCTATAATAGGCCAACCACTTTACAGGCTAATAGTGAACTTTGAATGGACAGAGGAGTGTGAGGAATCATTCAAGAAATTGAAAGAGGCACTCATTACTGCTCCAGTCTTGAAATCACCAGATTGGGAGAAGATATTCCATGTGCATATAGATGCTTCGGCATATGCAATAGGATGCATTCTGGCTCAGCCAGAAGAAGGAAACATGGATTTTCCTATCTGTTACGCTAGTCGACAGCTCAACAATGCAGAGAAGAATTACACCACAACAGAGCGAGAGGGATTAGGAATGATATATGCTGTGAAGAAATTTCGGCATTATCTTCTAGCCAACAAGTTTGTGTTTTTTACGGATCACCAAGCCTTGCTCTACCTAGTGAATAAACCATGCAATACCGGGAGAATAGTGAGATGGTTCATTATCTTATTGGAATTTGACTTCACGGTAGTAGTAAAGAAAGGAAAAACACATCTTAGAGCTGATCATCTTTCGCGATTGACGAATGGGGGAGACCCTATAGGAGTAGATGATGACATGCCAGACGCGTACTTGTTCAACATAGAAATGATACCGAAGTGGTCTCAAAATGTGGTTAGCTTATTAACCTATGGAGGAGAGTTTGATAGAAGAGAATACAACCAGAAACATATTGCTATTCAGCAATCCAAGAATCTTCAATTGGTTGCAGGAAGGTTGTATCAATTGGGAAATGATCATGTTTTATGACTATGCATCAATCCTGAGGAATATAATATATATCTGCGCGAAGCACATGTTCAGGAATGTGCATTTCATTGTTCAAGAAGGAACACATATAGGAATTTCTTACAATTGGGAGTCTATTGGCCAGGAATGAAAGAAAGCGTACATGAATATGTCACTGTATGTATTGTATGTTCATCAAAACCGCCAGCAGAGTATTCGACATTATATCAGATAATGATCGCTCCAGAATGGAGTCAGTATATTGTTGAATATCTCACAAATAGAACTTTACCAGAAGGAACGTCAAAAGCTCGTCAGAAATCTGTAGAGACAGAAGCTAGAGATTACGCTTTAATAGGAGATCAACTCTATAAGAGAGGTAAAGACAACCAGCTTAGGATTTGCGCATCAGAGTCTGAGTATGTGATAATCCTGGAGCAAGCTCATGGAGGAGTAGGTGGAGGCCATTTCTCAGGTGATAAGACAACAAAACTTGTCTTAGCCGCAGGAATATGGTGGCCAACATTACATATGGACGCTGAGGAATACGTTAAACGGTGTGATGACTGTCAGCGGACCAAAGTACCACTTAAAAGAGATGATATGCCGCTTAGACCAATGATGGGGACAAGAGCTTTTGCAAAATGGGGGATTGATTATGTCGGACCCATTTCACCTCCTGCATATAAGACTCATGCACAATACATCGTTGTGGCTACAGACTATCTAACAAAGTGGGTCGAAGCAAAGGCAACTCAAAAAGCAGATGCCAAGACCACGGCACAATTTCTATATGAATACGTCTTTGTACGATATGGATTGCCAATAGAAATTGTGAGTGATCGAGGCACACATTTTATAAATGAAGTGATAGAGATCCTTCTAGATGAATTCATGGTAATCCATAGGAAATCATCCCCGTATCATCCACAAGCAAACGGACAAGCTGAAGCAACAAACAAAACCATATGCACGGTTCTCACGAAGATTGTATCTGAGTCGAGAACTGATTGGGACCAGAAGTTGCATTCAACATAATAATCATATAGAGTAGCATATAAAACATCAATAGGAACGACCCCATATAGCATGGTTTTTGGGCTAAATGCTATCTTACCAATAGAATTCTTGATTTCAACCTTAAGGGTGGCTAAGGATCTAGAGTGGATAGGGCACGAGCTTTCTGATAGAATAGATGACCTTGAAAAGCTAGACGAGCTTCGCCTAAAAGCAGTAGCTTCTATCTACGCTCAAAAAAGGCGACAAAAGGAATTTTTTGATAAGCATGTGCGGACTAAAGAGTTTAAGGTTGGGGACTATGTCCTAGTTTACACTCTGAAACAGCATGCTAAGAAGCTTAAAAAGTGAGGGATGGGACCTCTGGTGATTAAAGATCTATCACCAAGTGGAGCCGTCAAGCTTGCTACATTAGACGGAGAAGAAATGCCCAATTGGATTAGTGGATGCAGAGTGAAAAAGTATCTTTTGCCGCTAACCCAAGACATGCTTCTCAAAATACATCAAGAAAAGCTGCGTGTCCAGAAAAAGAAAAAGATTGTGGAGGAAGCGTAAGCCGAGGTGAAGGAAACAATGAAGAAAAGAAGACTACTACGTCAGAAACAGCACAATGAAGGAGCAATACGAATAGACGCAGTAAGTATAACAGAAATGGATAATGACGAATACGCAATAGTCAGTATAACAGAAATGGATAATGACAAAGAAGAACCCATCATTGAATGCAAAGTAGGAACCAACCAAATCAAAGCCAGAGCACTATTGGATTCAGGAGCTCAAGCTAACCTACTTTCACTCAGTTTGTATAGACAATTGACAAATGACACTAAACTACAAACTGCCAAGCAAGAGTTAAAGAGTTACTCTGAGAATTCAATCAAAACTGTCGGATGCACAGTTTTACATATACAGATTAACCAGTATGTGTATCCTCATATGTTTTACGTGGTTGAAGACCAAGCTACACAACATCCATTATTGCTAGGACAACCATGGCAGAAGCAATACAATGCAATGATTGACTGGAGTTCTAATCAGTGCTTATCAAATACGAAGGTGAAAGTCAATCAGTTAAGTTCACCAAAGGAGCAGAGCCAACTCCAAAGGAAGAATCCAAGAACAAAGGTAAACAACAACCAGAGAAAAAGAAGAAGCAATGGCAACCAAAAGTTTCTATACAACTGGATTACTCTTCGACGAGGAATTCTCAACAGTGGATAAGGAAGACAAGCAATAATATAACAGCTCAACCTTGGGAAAAAAACGGAGTCAAAGTTGGTATGGAGACCAAAAAGGTTGTGCCAGAGAAACAAAGGTGGAAAACAGAGTCTTCAATACCAGACAACAGAGTGATTCCAGACAATCAAGGACAGTGAAACAGATCTGGATTCCAAAGAAGTTCATGACGGCACAAAGCTATAGCAAGCAAATTTGGATCCCAAAGATTTGTAAACAGGAACTCCCTTCAGTACAATCCACGGAAACTCCTAGGTATTTCAAGGCGAGGAAATCAACACAAAGAACAAAGCAGGTTTGGGTCGCAAAGAGTTTGTGGCAAGCACAAGCAAAGCGGACGTTGGGAGGACTCAGACTAGGAGGGGGGGAGGTATAGGTATACAGGAGCTACAAAGCAGCTACAAGCGACAAAAAACAAGAAAACAAAAATTATATTACAAGGGCAGTGTCTTACATGATTTTGTAATTTTTTATGTTTGATTGCGGATATTAATAATATTTATGCCCTTATATACCTTGTTTTGCAACAAGAAGAGATCAAATGATGAATTTGGGTCTCTAGAGTGTAAATATCACTAAATAAGAGTGTTTTTGGAGCTAAAAAGTGGAAAAAAAGTGGTAATCCAAGTCCAGAAATCACAAATAAGTGTATATTCATATACACAGGGTTACCAGATATTTATTGTGTATGTTGGAATTTTTTGGCTTCAATTTGCTATTTTCCTTTATTTTTATGAATTTTGATAAAAGAAAAAGAAAAATAAAAAAGCAGGTGAAATGAGATCAAAAAAGAAAAGATAGACGGTGATGATCCTAATGACAAGGGCAACCCATGGTAAAAATTGAGTACAATTCTGAAAAGTTGGGAAGCCGAAATGACAGAATTTTTGGCAAAGTGGACAGATTTTCAGAAAAGGTCAAACGGAGTCAAATTGAGAAATTTCAAATCCTAAAGTGCATTTCACGACGAGATAGGAGCACATGTCAAATTTGGTAACAAGTGATCGGGATGTCCGAGTTAAGTATTTTTCACATCACTTTCAAGCTCATTTCCACTATTACCTTCTTGGAGAGAGCACAAGAGCACACAGGAGCATCCAACCTTCTACAGCCTTCTACGACTGCTACGAGAGCTCAGAGGACACAGACATGAGAGGTTAGACTCGTTGCCATAAGCCTTTTGATGCTTATCATTAACTTTTGTCGCGAAAACTGACCAAAACCAAGAAAAAAGAGCAAGGGGAATGCGGTTTTGAATGTAGTAGTGGCACAACGTTCAAACAAACCTTGCAAGAACTTATAGGTGGGTTACCCTAGTATAGAAGATGGGTTTCTAAACACTCAAAGCTCGAGAAAGAACGCTGGAAAAATAGGTCAACAGAGCCTGCAAGAGGCAAACAGGAAAAAGTTGTCGAAAACGACACAAAACTTTCAGGAAGTTAACAAATCGAGGGCAATGCAACCATGGAGTATCTCCAGGTTTGGACCACAAAAAATGGGTCAAAACAACCGATTTGGTTGCGGACACACAAAGCGTCATTTTGGCATAACAGGCTGAAATTGACGACCGAATGAAATGAAACTTCACAAGCAGCTTCAAATATACATGGATGACTTATGTTTGCAAGCAAAACCAAAAAGAAAGCTGATTCACTTACCGATGGTGAAAAAGACGCTTTCGGGCAACCAAAAGGAGAAAGATGGGAGAAGGGGAGCCAAAGTCAATTCAACCAAATAGATGGCTTCACAACAAATCCAATGAACTAGAAATGCAAACTCTCGAGAAGAAAAGTTGAAGAAATTCAACTCCAAGGCAAAAGAAAAAAGACGACTTCGGAGACTGAAATGCCTATAAGGGGGCTTTTTAGCTAAACTGATGACTTTTTAGTTGGAAAACTAGTTAAGGGCTTAGATGGCTTCACAACATATCCAATGAGCTGGAAATGCAACTCTCGAGAAGAAAAGTTGAAGAAATTCAACTCCAAGGCAAAAAGACGACTTCGGAGACTGAAATGCCTATAAGGGGGCTTTTTAGCTAAACTGATGACTTTTTAAGTTGAAAACTAGTTAGCAGGGCTTAGGGCACTAGCACAAAGCATTCTTTGCACAAAAAGACCAACATTTCAAGAAAAGACATCATACGCGTATGATGTCTCACAGCATGAATTTCACATCCATTTCAACATTTGAGTGCATAGCCTCATTCCACATGTTAATCACATCCTATGAACCAAGTATCATGAGAATTGGAGTTAGAAAACCCAAGGAAAACCAAAAAGACGCAAAGTAGGCCATAAAATTGATTTTTGGTCCTAATTTTGTCAAAATAACTCCAAACTCATTGAAACTTTGTAGGATTGTTGATTAACACATCTACAAGCTATCTGGAACCAAAAAGCACCATTTTGACACAAAAGACATCATACGCGTATGATGTCTATTTGCACTTACAGAGCCAAAACTGCTCATTTGTCATCATACATCCATTATATATATCTAATACAAAAATCCTTCACCTAAAGCCTATTTTGCTCAAATCCAACATACTCTAGTCCAAACCAAGATTTGAGTAGGAACAGTCCTTCACTAGTACATGGGGAGTCCACAGAACCAATCCCATGTAAAATTGATGAAAAAGACATCATGCGCGTATGTCTCCAGAGCCATTTTTAACCCAAAATCTATCCAAACTTCATAAATCCATTGAATAAGCCTATCTAAAGCCAAATCCAAGCTTATAGAGAAATTTGGTCCAAAAATACACTAAAAGACATCATACGCGGATGATGTCTCACTATGTGATTTTGGCACCTCAGGGCTTCAACCATCAAACAGAAGTGATCTACATGCCATTTGAAAGTGAACCACCAAGTTTTATCCAATTTGGATCCTAAAATCCAAGTCCCTTTCAAAATTTTACCAAGAGCCGGAACTGGACTAAACTGGACCAAATGGTATCCAAACTCAAATCCAAGCATATGATAATCATGTATACACTATCAGCTACAAGCACAACCAATATGAAGTTATTCTGACACAAAAGACATCATACGCGTATGATGTCTCCAGCATGATTTTGAGCCCATTTTGCATATTTTTCACTTACCTTGCATCCTTAGGCCCTGAATAGCTCATGTTTCAATTTTCAAGTCATTTGAATAGTTAAAAGCTTCATTTCGGCTTTCAGTACTAAAAAGACGCTAACTTTTGAAATTGGAGTTACAGGATCCATGGATTCCGCCAAGTCATCGGCAACGAAGAGAAAAAGACCGACAATCAAAGATGCTCTTGTAGAAGCGGAACCCTTTGACATTCCAGAGGAAACCCTCAAGCCAACCAAAACTTGGGTGGAGGAAGCAGTATTGGAGAAAGAGGGAATAAAGATCTACCAGGGGACTTTCAGAGATCCTCAAGGGCAAGCGATGGATGTACCGATGATCCGCAAGCGGTGGATGTACCGATGATCCCACAGGAATTGGTAGATTATAGCAGGTCAGAAGACATCAGCAGGTACCTGGAAAGGGCAGACTTGCACAGTTTCTTCACCTCGATACCATCAGGTGTGGATACGAGAAGAGTGTACGAGTTGGCAACATCCATTCAGAAGGATGGAAAAGCCACATTGACAACCATGGATGGAGAGAAAGTAGAAGTACAGGTCACTCCACAGCTCATTGCAGACGCATTGAAGCTACACAACAAAGGGAGCTCGATCAGGGAAAGAAGGGAGGCCATAGAGGTCTATGGGCCCAAGAAGCAAAATGCAACCTATGGAGATATGGCGGACCCAAGAGCGGTAACCCTTTGCCGACTGTACAACCAATTTCTTCATGTTTGCAATAAAAGACCGCAAAAGTATACGACACCACCCCATGCCATTGCGACCACCATCACATGGGCATTAAAGAGCAATATGCCAAAAGAGGTGAATTACGCTCAACACATCCATGAGAAAGTAATTGCCATGCACAACGAAAAGCCAAAGTGCATAGGAGGAGCGGAAATTCTAACAAGAATAGCTTATGAAGCTATTGGAGCTAGAGATCACTGGCCAAGGGTTCCCTCCCAGAATGAGTGGCTTAGAGAAGCCGACAAGGAGGAAGAACAGCCCGAAGTATCCAAGAGGGCATCCACAAGAGCACGACGGAAACTAGAAGTAGTTTCAGAACTTGAAGAGGATGTGGACGAGCCGCTTAAGAAGAAAGTAAAGAAGAAGGTTGATCCCAAGCAAACCAAAAGTCAGAAAGCGGCAAGAATGGAAAGACAAGTGGAGCAGTTTAGAGCGGAAAGAGCTCTAAAGGGTGACTTTGAAGAAAAGTGGGTGCCAGACCCCACTAAAGTCGGAACTAGCTCAGCCAGGCCACATATTGATCAATACGATCAATATATTAAAGCTTATGAGGAGTCAGAGGCTATTCTGGAGCAGCGGCCTGTCGAGCCATACACTGAAGAGGAGGTACAGCAATTAAAAGCTGAGCTGAAAAAAGAAGACAAGGGGAAAAGGAAAGTAGATGAGTCTACTAAGCCTCAAGAGAAAGATGGGCAAGCCGACAAAGGGAAAGCCAAGGAAGCTGAGGACAAATATCCCTCTATGACTGATGTACCAAGCCCTAAGAAGACGGAAAAAATTATGGAGGAGACCACAGTAGAGGTGGACACAGATGATTGGGAAAAGCCAGAGGCCGAGACCAAAGAAAAGAAGATAGATCGAGTTCAGCAAAAGAGAAATGATTATGAGGATCTGGTAGAGATAGGATACACCGAAGAAGAGGCCCTTGAGGCAGTTTATGGGATCACCCTACAAAAACAAGATGAACGGAGAGGAACGGAGGAAAAACCAAAGAGTAAAAAAGAAAGTGAAGAGAAATTGGACAAACCGAAAGTACTAGAAGAGCCAAAGCCAGTGGAGGTGGTGGCGGAAAGAGCTTTAGAGTTGACAGATGATGATGAAAAAGACATGCACATGGTGCATGAACTGCTCAGCAAGATAAAAGAAAGGTCCAAGGCAAAGGAAGTAGAGATTGAGACAGCCAAACAAAGGGAAGCGGAGTTGCAGAGAAAATTAGAGAATGCTATGACTGAATCTGAAAGTCATAAAGCATCACTCTATGACGCGGAAAACGAGAGAGACGGCTTGATACTCCAGCTAGCCGAGGCCTCAAGAGAAGTAACAAGTGCACAGGAAGCAAGGGAGCGGATAGAGGATGAGTTGGAGGCAGCCAAGGATGAGCTCATTGAGCTAAGGGAGAGAGTCGAGCTCCAAGACACTAGACTCAGGACTACCCCTAGAGCTAGCAGAGCAGGAACCGAATAAGAGGGAGCTATCATACCAGCTTTGGAAGACCAGGTCCGAAGCTTACAAAGAGAGCTGAGATTAGAGCAAGTGCAAAGGTTGCACATTGCGGAGGGATCATTGGCCACAGAGGAGAGGCTCACATTAGAAAATCAAACACTACGGACAGAGAATGAGGCCCTCCGCAAACAGCTCCAAGATCTACAAGAGCAACAAAGAAGAGAGACAGAGACACCACAAGAAGAATCAGGTGGAGCAGCCATAGAGCTACCAGAAACTGGAGAGGCAACCACAATTTAAGATCCAGCCCCAGCTCAAGAGGTGGCCTCGACTTCAAGAATCTCTGAAGAAGAAGAACAAAGGCTCCATGACCAAATAGAAAAGTCAGCAGAGGAGAGTGCAAAGGCGGAAATGGAATGGGAGAGGAGACTCCTAATCTCCATTAGACTGCAGGGACTAGACACAAAAGTGCTCCATGAACAGTGGATGCAACCCAGCCTGCCTTTCCCTTTGATGAAATTTGAAGTGCTAAAGACGAAAAAGAGAATAGAGGAGGAGCAGTATGTCGCTCTTTACGAAGGCGACATCACAAAGGAGGAACAATCAAAGAAGATAGTAGATTCACAACCTAGATGGAGGAAAGGTTGGCTGAACAAATACCCAGCCTACCTCATCTACTTGGTGGAGGCACCAAAGGAGATTCGGGAGGATGCAACCTTCTGCCCGGTGTCAAGAGTCAGAAACTAGAAAGAGCATGGCAGGATTGCAGAAAAGAAGCCAAATTGGCTTAATTATCCCAGGATGCCAGGACCAAAGGCAGGAGAGAGAATAGGTAAAGCCTACATGGTGAAAACCCTAACGGGCACCATCAAGCTCTTTACTGGCTCTCCTGACCTTTCATGTCAGATGCTCAAGAAAATCTGCAGGACTCTCTTAGCTTGCATTGAAGTGTTCGCGCCAAATAATGCCACGACCTCGAGTCTACTATCGACGGCCGACACAGTGACTGATATGATGTACGATCTTTCATTGCAGCCTTCTCCAAAAGTGTTACACCTCCTATACCAAAGGATTATGTTTTTGCCTAGCTTCCACATGCAAACATTCGAAGAAGCTTTTTACACCGGCTTTTTCACCCACGAAAGCAAAATATTCGGCCCAACCCTGACCATCGGCAACCTACGATACGAATCACATTTGCAGATGCTCAAGACGACAGGACTTTATTGACCAAGCATAAAAAGTCATGTCAGGGACGACATGAACGCGGAGGGGGGGAGTGTTGAGCCAGCAGAGGATCACACCCACATTTTTGCTCACACTCATCATTTTGTAACCATTGATTGTAATAAATGTCTTTCCGACATTAACTTTGATTTGAGCCATTCATTAAGTAACGGGACTCAATTGAGTTTCCAGCTTGTAATCCCGAAGTAATTTCACTTGCTGATGTAATTAGTTAGAGATGTTCTCACCTCCAAGGCTGAGGTATATAAGCCAAATTTTTTGTAACCTAAGAGAGATTTTTTTTAATCAAAGTGAGTTTTTGGAGCGCCGTGACTGTGTCTGAGAGAGAGAGACAGAGAGTGAGAGTCTTATCTACTTGCTACGTGAGCTACGGAGCCGCCATTGGAGAAGCGACACCGCCATTGTGTTAGCAACGGCGAGAGCTACGCACAGATACCAAGAGTGCGCGCTATCAGCTTCTATGTGTGGTAAGTTCCTACGAGCTTCGGTGTGAGTTTTCTTCCAACTCGTGTGTCGGAATGGAGCGTGCAGCATATCTATAGAACCACAACGAGTAGAGCTACACATTAGTACCATCGGGGTCAAGTTTTGATCATCTGTATTTTTTGGCCTGTCTTCATACGCGTTTACCGCATGGAGTGGTTATAGGTTGATTTTGCAGTTCAAGTCTTTAGGGTGTTTTTCTTACCTAGTGTATAGACTTCCCCTTGAATTTGAGATCGATTCAATGATTCTAGATCCTATTTTGTATAGCATTCGTTCGTAGTACGGATTTCAGTCACTTGCGTATTTTAGAACTTAGATTTGATTTCCTTAGTAGTGATTGTCATTAGAAGGTCGAGTAGGTGATTTGACACCCACCTAGTTGTTTCCATGCGCCTGCGGGTCAAGCTCCGTCCTCATCTGACAAATTCTGTTGTTGGTTGAGTTCTCGCTATTTAGCTTCCGCTAGCGGCATAACCGCCTTAACATTTGGCAAATGTAAAAAATTGACACTTTGTACTTCCCTGGCACAAGCAAGGAAAGAAGTATATTTCCCTTCTTGGTTGTCTCCCATGGTGGAATATTGTAGTTGACGATCACCACATGCCAAGTGCTCCATGAAGTAGACTTAGTTCCGAAGGGGTTGATACCATCACTTGCTAACCCAACCCTCAAGTGTCGAGGCTCCAACCCAAACTCTGGCCATTGAGCTTTGATGTGCCTCCATGCAGGTGAATCGGCAGGGA